>NC_048422.1:15760163-15901527 GCF_013103735.1 Etheostoma cragini
ATAATCAATGTGTTTTGTCTGCAGCGAAGATTGAGGAATGCTGAAAATGGAGCAGCTGAGCACTAAATTAATTCAGGCACCATGGAACACACATATTCAAAGACACACACACACACACACACACACACACACCAAACTACTTTCATGTGCTACTTCAAAGCATCAATTAAACAAGAGAAAAGCTAGATAATAACCATAAGGTCATCCACGTCGCAATATGCCAAAGTATTGGTTGTGACACATCAAAAAACTTCCACAGCTTCTAGCCGGCACATGGAAATATATTAACACCACAGCAGGGAATAGCACGCACAGAGGTGCATGCAAATAAGGGAACAAGTTTTTACAACACACATCTTAATATTTGAAAAAACCACAAATGTGTTGTGACTTCAAAGTTTTTCTAGAAAGGTGACTACACTAGAACAATGACATTTACATCATGTAACCATAGTACAAACACATGCACATTTTCTAAAGTGAAATCTCACAAAATATTATGAAATGCGTATTTCTTTCGATGTTTGAGGGCAGAGCAGTTCTTATAGTATATGCCAAAAAGTGGGTAGTCCATTTACATATAAATAACATTACAAAAATAATCAGGCAAGGTTAATTTATTGTCATTCTACAACACAGAATCGAATTGCAAGCTGTAGTTTTTTTTCGCTCCACAAGAAAAACAAACAAAACAAAAGAATTAATTTACAAAAATATTCTGTAATATAATAATCTTTTTCCATTGTCTTGGAAACTCTAGGCTTGACTGTGGCTTGACCAAATGACACAAGCAAATTGCCTCTCTATACCCATAAAACTCTTTGCTCTCTACAGTACATTCAGCAGGACAAACTGTCCACCTCAGGCCATAAATAGACAAAGCTCTGCAACAAGCATAATATGCAGGGGGGAGCAACATCACAGCAAAGTCTCCCACTCACACTTGTCTATTCTTAATGCTAACTATAGGGGAAAGACGGAAATACATCTCCACACAAGCGACATAAACGGGCACTCACTGCACCTTTAATGCCATGTAAAAGTCAATGGGGACAATAAGGCCAAAATCAAGGAACCAGGCACATAAAAAAACCTCACCAGAGTGAGGACACAGCCAACAGAAGCTCACAACATGTTAATCCCAGATCATTAGATCTGTTTTTCACAGACCTGGAAAAAAGGCATATCCAGGGGGTTGTCGAGTACAAATGAAGTGGCTCCTGTGTGTATCCCATTGAAATGGAATACTCCACATTGAACAAAAGATGAAAGCCAACCAACGGAAATTGTTGACTTATGCACTTTGATGGCAAAATGGAACAACTTCTCTCAGGCAAGAAAGAGATCATTGGGCAGTTCAGTGAAGACAGAGTGGATCCGCAAATCATTTCAAGTGCACTATATCCAGATATAATTTAGGTTAGAATGTATACAATGTCGGTTATATTTTGTATAGCCACCAGTATGCATCTTCACAAGGAACATGAAACATCTCTTAAAATGTATGTGCTAAATGCATATTTGGGTGGGACAAACCTAAGTCAAGAAGTTGGCCATAATGACCCTAAAAGCCAATTCAAAGTCCCTTAAAAAAGCGGTAGACAACGCAGCATTGTAGCAGCCCCTTTGGTAGCCTTCTGTCTCTGGATAACATCCTAAATTGTTTGACAAGCTTTGTAACAACACAAACACATGGATAAGTTGCGTGAATGGATTACAAATAAGACTTCCACTTACTGATACTGACATAGTTTGGACTGGGATAAATACAGACTACACAAGTGGTTTTGAAAAATTGATGTTTACATTTTCTAAAATCTGGCTTGAATATTGTTTTAGATTGAAAACCACCTCCAAAGATGTTATGAGCAATCAAATTGCAATTAGTTCCAGATTTGTCTTGGCAGCTTTTGGCTTGACTTTGGCTTTGACTTGGCTTTTGTGATTATCATGTAGCTATCATATTTGCCCAAGACACATGAAGGGGCTAAGTGTTAGTGGGCAACTCACAGCTGGTCAGGTGGCAGGGGATATACAGTACTACAGGATTGCATGCCAGGTACAATTACAACCTTAATAATAACTTATTATTGCTATCAATGGGGATAAATCTGTATCTCTAACAATATGCATGTTCATAGCAATTCTGAATCTGGCTCATATCATGCTTTGTGATATATCCTCAAAATAATATCCTGAGAGTTGCTGCCAAGTTGGTATAATTGGAAATTGAAGGTAGTGACTGAGACTAGACAATCTGTGCATGAGCCAACATTTTCTGAGAGTCCAGGTATAAGATGGTGCTCACAAGAAACTAGTGCATTACATGCTGACAGGGAAGCAAAGAATGTTGCCACAGAGAAAAAAGTTATATTTCAAATTGGAGGCACTCGGTGTAAACAACTGAACAGAGAACAATGGAGTGAGGAGCACTGTGGATACTTTAAGTGAATGTAGTCATGTCTAAACAAAAGAAAAGCGTCCAAGATGCCAAGGCATATAGGGAAGGACTTGGACCACAAGAAAAGGCGCAACATTTCAAGAAATTACGATTTATTGGCGGTGCAGATCCCTACGAGTTGGCTCCTTCTTCTTGGATCAACCCGGTGATCCTTCCTTGAGTTGCATATTCTGACATAGTCACTTACCTGGTTTTCTTGCCAAGCCCAAACAATGCAGCAGTACTTAAATCCTACAAAGTTCTGGAAGCCTATAACCAGATGGTGTGTGGATGGGTGAGGGAGATGCAGTACTAAGTCATTAACGTCCGTTACCCAAATTAATAATGTAATGATATACTTAATCAACCTAACCTTAACTGTGTGATTTCATTGCAATTCTCAAAGTGTAGCCAAGTGACTCTCAATCGTTTTCCTTTTTTATTTCAAAGACCCCCAGTTTGCTATCTTAACTGTACATTTTCTGAGCAAGTTTGAGCTTTGCCAACCACACGCGCCTTCTTTTATCTGATAACTTCTGGCATTCCACTCACTGGTTTTTAATAACTTTTTTAAGTTTATTATTTTCCAAACGTTTTTCTCTGTCCGACCTATTGGTACAACCTAAAACACAGCAATAATTAACCATTTTCCTTAACGAAGTCCGGGATCTACTTCAGTGCCTGTGCTTTGTGGTGATGCGGAATACCTCCAATATGGCGACTTCCGATCTGAAAACCCTCAATATATTCAGGTGCGTTAACTCTTTAATGTAAATGTGAATCAAGTAAACAAAGGTACTTTGGTTGGTAAACTATAGATAGTTTTACTTAACAACCAGGCACTACTGTAATGTGTTTCTCTTATTTGCTCTTGTTCCTACACCTACGCAGATTTGGGGTTAATCTTCAATCCAGACAGCCCTCAAGCCCAATAATTGGCCATTAGGGGCATGCCTTGTCCACAATCCCTCATGCCTCAAGGAAAGGAATGTGCAGTTTCCTAAAATGATTGTGTGCTGCTGGATGTAGACACCCCATGCATCCTTACAGTACCTATTGCTATTACTCACATTCAGACATCTTGGACAATAGCTCTCCTCTTGTGCAGACTAAACCACTGCCAATGTTCTCAATAATAAATTCCTGAAACACACATGTCCTCTCTTTCAACATAGGACTCAGGATCCATTCCCCAAAGGTATCTTAACGTGCTCATATTATGCTTTTGGGCTTTTTCTCTTTTCCTTTAGCCTTTACTTCCGTGACGAACTTGTATCACTTTGTAACACGGTATAATGCTCGCCGAGCTGCTAGCATGGCCCTCCCTTGCTCTGCCTCTGACTGGCTAGTTGTCCTTACTTAGCTACTGCACGTGTGTGACTTCCAACAAAGATGGAATAAGTGTGATGCCTCACTCTGTTGCTAAAACAGAGAGCTCAACACACAGGGGGGAAACAGAAGCTGCAGCAATTTGCGTTGATTTTCGTTAAAAATTAAACCATGTACACCTATTCTGATATAACCTCTAAATACATTTATGAACCTGAAAATGAGCATAGTATGAGAACTTTAAGATGTGATGATCCTAGCCCATATATTTATAATGGGGCCTGTCAGCCTTAAAATATTTCAAGGAACCAGGGCCCAGGTTTGGTCTGTCATGATTAAGAGGTGTGTGCCTCACTGTATAAAACCTCTTTGAAGCAGGGCATGCTTAGAAAGAGATTATTTGCTAATTTCTTTACAATGTAATTTAACAGACATACACTGATTTCCAGATCAAAAAAAATTAATTTGATTGACCATTTGCATAATGCAGACCTTTCGGTCTGCATTATGACCACCTGTATTTCATGTCATGCCTGGCACTGACTTAATTCCAGTAGCTCAGCCTAAGCTCTTGTCACTTCTCATAAACTACACAGATGATGTCTTCCACTTCACCTATCTGTGTCGCTTGGTTAAATCTACATGGCACAAAACCCTGTATTGTCAAGTATTACTCAGTTCAGTTTTTCACACAGGGGCTAAGACAAAATACAAGAGACACTTAGCTTTTGCACAGCATAAAAACAATTTCAAAAAGAAAAGCATCTTCCAAGCCACAAACCACTTTACTTGTGGCCTTTGAATGGCATTGGCAAGGAATTTCTCTGTATGACCAATTAACATTCCCCTCTAACATCATTCTAACTAATAGAGTTTCCTCCTCAGTTTAAGTCTTTCTCCTATTATCATGTTTGTAGTACTTGCCTGCACTTGAGAAGACATTTTTAGCCCTAATTATAGGCCCACAAACTGACTCTTTTACCATTGACCTCAGAGAGGAACTCACTCAGCAGTGTCCTTCACAGAGTTTAGAGGAGCTTGACCTACATGCATTTAATTTTAAAAGGCATCATCTGCTCAGAAGGTAGACACAAGTTGCATTTAATTACTACACAGGGAAATCCTCAACAGCAAATAAGACAAGCACAAGCTAAGCTGAAGTATTCTAGATAACCATGAATATAAATTCACTCCACCACTGGCTATGTGACTGGAAAGATTAATAATCCCCACATAAGTAAGCATGCATAATATGTAAAGTTACTCAGTGTTGTATTTTACATCTACAGTAGATGAAGAGGGTAGTAACTTATTCTGTCAAGGGTAGGTGAACTCATCATGGTTAATGTCTTATTTTCAGCGATAATGTCTCAACGGTCATTATGTTATGACCAATGACACAGACTGCATGTCTAATTAAAATTATTTGGAATCTTGCTGTAATGAGGAGAATTTATTTCTGGGGCAGAGGCTGTTGTCACTAATATGTCACATCTCAAAATTTAACAATGCATAATTTTCGCAACTTGGATACTGAGCCCATAGTTAATTTTTTAATGATACAGAAAGCAAACCAAGTGAGCTGAAAGCACTCATGATAAAGCACGTAAACAGAGGTAATAAGTGTATAGAGACCCACTTTTTTAAATGTGCAGTTAACCTTTCAATTATAAATCAAATGATTCCTTTGAAAATATTATGAATTTGGGTGATGCTTAAACTATTTTAATGCACTAGTCGTAGGCAGATAAATGTGAGCCTGTACAGAAGGTTAGATGCAGGGCTTTGTGAACCCTGATGAATATGTAAATGGTTACATGTTCACACACAAGTTATGAATCTGATTGACTAAAGTCACTTTTACCATATTCCTCATGTCCCTAAGCTAAATCTGGTGTCAACATACGTTGCATGATGTAAAAGAAAAAAAGTCTACATTTTAAAACATTTCACAGATATCAAATGGGACATGAAATGGTAAGTCACATTTACTTGAAGGAAATTGTGAAAAGAACTGTGACATTGTTCGCAAAGCAGATTGGCAATTTTCCAGAGCAGCATGGTAGCTCAGTGGTTAATGTGGTCATCTAGAGGTCATACATTAAAATAATTGAGCACATCTTTCTTACTTTTGTTGTGTTTGCATGTTTCCTCGGTCATTCCAAACTTATTCAGGTCAAGCAAAATGGAATATCTAAATTGACCATCGATGTGTAATGTCTGCCATACTGAAAATTGACATCTGGACCATCTAAGGCATTATCAATCTACAATGCTATTCTTTGAATAATATTTGGCAGTTATGTAAAGACTATGTAATTTAGTGGACAAGCTGTGAAATCTTTGGCTTCTAAATACAAATAATGGTCAATGGCAGGTAGTGTTTTGTAAAGTGCATGGAAAGAAAATGCCCATACATTTACACATCTCATAATGTAGAGTGTAAACGGCTCAAAAATGTGTCTTTATGCGTATTTCACATTATACACAAGTGCATGAATGTTAAAAGGGCAAATATCCTCGCCCAAAATTATAAATGAGTACCACAGACGCACTAAAACTCAGCAAACATTGTCTAGTGTACAGAGTACAATTAAAGACAACATGTTTGCTATAAATCATATTGCCAGTAAAACTTTTTTAAATTACTTTTTGTCCTACCTCTGGTGTGGCTGGCGACCCTTCGGCGACCCGTCAACGAGCTGTGCATGACATGCTGGTAGGGAGACATGTCCATTGGCGTGTTGGGCACACGGAAACTGTCCTGGAACCTCTGCATCAAATCCTCTACTGACTCCGTGTTCGGGTCGATAGCTACGAAACAGAGATTCCAAAGTGAAAATGGCAGGCATGTCATAAGGCTTTAAAGTGAAAATTATTTTGCAAATAGTGACACATAAGCTATAGTAAGTAAAATACACACATGTATGCATAAAGGTAAACATCCCTAAATAGATTTTTTTCTTTATTATTTGAAATATAAAAGTTCGATATGCATCATCAGTTACTAGGCTGTCCTTTTTAGACACTGTAAAAAAGCCCAGTGTTATTTCTTTTATCTGGCCTTTAAATGATTCCATCAATTCAATATTGCCTCATCTCTTCAGGGACCCTGCCAACGCTTACACTGATGGCTCAGTCTTTTACTGATGAATGACTCCAAAACAACTGGCTGTGGGGAAAAGGGTTTACCGCACAGCAGAAAATTGCAAAAGTGAAAGGACAGGACATTCTGTCTAGATATACTCTGGCTAATTAATTAATGCCAGAATTAATATAATAATTAGGAGTCTCCCCTTATTGTGTCTGACACAAACAGGTCAAAACATGGATATCTAAAAGAGATTATGCTATTTAACTGCATGTATATATAGCCTCTGTTAATAGAACCAGCCTTGTTTTATATCCCCTGAGAAGCATTCAAGTTTAATGTAAGTGTATGTAAGGAGTAATAAATTGGCCGTACTGTATGTGGGCTATCATATCTGCAAGCATAAACTGAAAGTATAGGGTAAGACAGCTGTGGCCAAAAACAAACAACCAGTAAAAAAAAGCTCTGAAAACTGTTTGGTCCCCAAACTTAGTATAAGTATAGCCATCTTCAAAAGATGAGGCCATTTATCACCCCAACCAACACTACCCCCACCTATCATCAGCATCTTTTGATCTGTCAGTCTGGCTCAGAGGTGTACTCTTTTCATGAATAATGGTGATGTGTTGCTCCCAGTGGATGCTCATTGCGCATGCCAATGAGCGTGCAAGAGCAGATGAAGATGGAAATGAAGAGGATGAGGGTTGAAGTGAAGAGGCAAGAGTGTTCACATTGTTTTTGATATTATAAATGGAAAGTTAACATTAACAGCCGTGTTGCAGTGTGCTTCAGAACAAACATTATCCTTTCAATGATACACAATTTGTTCAGATTCATTGTTTCAGGTTGTGGTTGGCATGGATATGGTAATACGCCCACGTAACCAGGTGCCAGGCATGATGCAAAGTGACCATGACCTCATTTTGGGGACAGATGTTGGCTTATGGCTTCCAGCCCAAAATGTCATTGCTTTGTGGAGTTATTAAAGTTTTTATAACAATGTTCAAGATGAACAAAACACCTACAAGTTGTTTGGTCGTTAAATACAGCTCCAACTAAATCTTTTCCGCAGACAGAGACACTGTCTAGCTTGTGCTGTCTTGGAAAATGAATTTAAAGTGCATTGGCTACTACATATTTTAGCTCTTCTGTTTGGGTGTAAGTTAAGTTAGTAGTCCATTTATCCTTGAAAGTTAGGGAAAACAAGAGGAAAACTATAACACTAGGCAGCACGCTCACTGTTAACCTACACTTTGCAATGAAAAAAACAGAAGACACAAGCATTTTCTTTTGAGATAAAATAATGTATGTACAAGGGTTGTTGACTAGGATTCCAGCAGCCAGCACCTATTTGTACATGATTGAAGAGGGACTAGAACAATGTTAGATTTATTTTTTTCCCCCGGAGGCATCACTACGTGTCTATAGCCAGAGGGCTGGATATGAACTTTCTGAAGATATTTACACTAAAACAATGTGTCACATTTTCTAAGCCCTGTTTTATCACTATACAAATTGATTTAAGGTGCCCTGAAGGCAGCCAAAATGCTAAATAGCAGTCAAGCACACACAGGCGTTGAAAACGAAGTAAACTAATGGTTTATAGAGCCAACGAGCATAAACTCTGTCAAAAGCATCAAATTCAAAAAAGTACTGTGGAAATGAAACAGATCATTTCACCACAATTCTGCTGAAATAGTAAACTTTGTTTATGAAGAATATCAATATCCAGATCTCTGAATTAGAAAATGTTTACAATATCATGTAATCAAGTAATTTACTTTGTATAGGTGACCTGATACTACATGAGCAGAGGAGGATGGATGGATGGACTTTGTATAAATGTGCTTTTTGTGAATTTATCTAACTGCCACTGTTACTGACATATCCCCCACATCACTTCTGCTAAGTGGCCAGTGGCTTCAAATTCACAGTAAGCTGTGCACATCAATCACTTAGCGCGCCAGCTTCATTCATTTGTTTCTCTATTTACAATACTGCAGCTTACTGCATGCTGCATCCAGCTTCTATTGCTGATAATACGTTTATTTACAATCCAGCTGCCTTCAATGTATCACAAACTGCAAATATATCCATTTTGTTTGACTACAGCTAAAGCTATGATACACTAACAAAGTATAATTGTTGTTCTTCTACTATGTTGTATCATACAGACAGATAACTGAACTTTATTTTAAGCTTACTGGTTTTAATGCTGAAGCAGTTACTGTTGCTTCTGGCATTTGTGTGGTGCATGTACACCAACCCTTAGCTATGAGTCGGGTTCTGCCTTGTGCTGAAGGAATGTTTTTGAGCACATGACACAAAGACTAAAACAAGAGTTCCCTGGCACCAACTTGCAAAGGATTTCCCATACTGACCGTCTTCAGGGAGAAAAGAAAGCACATTTCAAGGCTATAATAGCAGAGTAGTTTTCTCTGTTAGGCACAGCAGAATGTATCTTAAACAGTAAAATTAGGGTTTAGGCTTTTTTGGGTTGCGTTTTAAAATCCAAAAGGGCTTTGCTTCAGCTGTAGTGTCAATATGGAGGCTAAAACCATGAAAGGAAAGTGAATGGAAAATATAAAGTACTTAACAAAGGAACTTAATTCCCTGTGGGCATTTATGGCAGTTTCAGGCTAATTCAGGTTCTTGGGGTTAGCAAAAATAAGAAGGGCCAGAGTAGGTGGCACTTAAGTTCTGACCTGCCATGACTGAGCAGAATGTGTGACAGCGTGTTTGAGGTTAATTGCTTGCATACATATTACACAGTCCCTCTTTATCCCTCTTCCTTTGTTCCATTTTGAAACAAATGTAAGTCCCTGAATTGCTGATGATGTTTGTATCTCTGTCTTCCCCACTAATATACACATACACCTTACATCTCAATCATCTTAAAATATTAAAACCTCTTGACGGATGTCATGTTTGCACCATTTAGTAATGTACACTTACTCCTGTAATACTGACATGTTCTTTGGCCAATCTTCAGATATGGAGCAATCCTTTCATTTGATTCCAAACAAGATGGTCCTCCTCATCAGTAATTGCCCACAAGGCTCCATAGTTGATACAAGATATTGTAAAACATTAATGTCTGCATTAGTCATGAACACTAAAACACAAATGTGTTCATTTTTTGCTGAATGTTTTCTCCTGAAGGTCTCTCACTAGTTTGCTGTTAATCACCATTTCTAACATCTGTCAGAAGCAGCTACTAAGATATTTTATTCTGACATTTGTTTTTCCCCAGACGCCAGGTCTACACAGGCTTCTCATTTTGAGTTCAATGTCAGCTAAAGCTCCGGTGCCTTTATTTTTTTCCCTTATCTGCAGTTACTCCCTTATCATGTGTTAACAGTGTCTCATAAGCAGTGGATGTCAACAGCATGATGCATCAGTCAACCTATTTCTATTTTCCTAACGTCCCGGTCTGGCGGTGCCCAGTACGGGAAGATAGCCCTCTCAATTTGCATGCTTGTTTTTGTTTATGCAGGCTTTTGTGAAAGTGTGTATGGTTATGCATTTGTTTGTTTTTGTCTATGTAAATGACGTGTCTTAGCTCCTGCCCCGCTTTTATTTGCTACTCCCTGTCTGTGAAGAACATTGCTTTCACAGCTGTGTGTAAAGCACAGCCGTTTACATAAAGTGGACTTAAAACCCCCATTTTCATCTATTCATGGCCTTTACCAAAATATGAAAATGGCCAACAAATCAAATGATTTTCAGTTTAAACAGTGGCTAAAAAATCTCTTTGTCAAGCTTGATAACGTGCCCAACAAAGACAAATGTATTATATGGATATGTTCACATCTAATGTTCCTTTGACACACTGAGCTTCTCTATCTTTCCATTTGGGTGCATCGATGTCCCAGAAATGCTTGTTACTAACTTAGCTCTGGGGAGTTTATTCCCTGGAGTCCTTATGTTCTTTTTCTCACAGCATGTTTCCTTGGATTAGGGTGGCACCAAAATTATGGTTGAAGCTGTCGCCGTTGTCCTCCTACACATCCTGCTATGCCCTGCTGCACCCTGCGGTGCCCTGAAAAGTCCTGCTACGTCCTGCTATGCTCTGCTGTGCCCTCTAACGCCCTGCAGTGCCCTGCTATGCCATGAACTACTACTTCTACTGTTTCTAGTCACTGTTCCATTATCTTTTATTGTGACGGTTATTAACACTATTCATTTCACCCCCAACTGGCCCTGTCAGACACCGCCAACCGTCCTTCCGATGTTTCTTCCCAAAAGGGAGTTTTTCCTCGCCACTGTTGCTTGCTCTTGGGGGAATTACTACAATTGTTGGGTCCTTGTAAATTATAGTGTGTTCTATAATACTGTATTTACATATATACATATATTATACCAATATGTATACATACTCTATCTGTAAAGTTTCTTGAGATAACTCTTGTTATGAAGTGATACTATAAATAAATTTAATATAAAGACCATGGAACATTACACATCTGAAAAATAATCAGGGTGTTGCTTCAGTGTTCACTACAAACATAATACCACCTATCTGTGTTTTTCCCTCCTCTGTTTTTTTGCATCTCTTATAATCTAGCCTCCCCTGGGAGCTCATTGGGAAGCAATGCTTTCATACAGACCCTGAGAAGTAAGGCATACAGCCATTTTCTTTTAGATGGACATGTACTCATTGTTCTTATTATGGGTCAACTAAGGTTTCAGGAGAGCCTCACTAGTTAGACAAAACACACAAAAAGGTTAGCATTAAAAAACGACTCACTGCCAGACAAGGTAAAAGGGAATTTCTGTATTTTTTAACCTGGAACTGATTTTTGCAAGTATTTCTGTCTTAATGACTAATGTGAACAAAGATCTTTGAAATTGGTCCAGTATTGACAAAGAACGCTGTTAATGATTAGGAGGCTGCAATTTAAAGTTGGTAATTGGTGTCTATTTTTTCATACCTTGACATTACACCTGGATGTACGGTATACAGCGGTATTTGTGTAAAATAAAAATAAAACAGACGTCCCTTGCTGTTAATTAATCTCTTCCGCTTACGGCAAGAGACCCTTCCATTTTAACAAGTATTTGACATCGTCATTTTTGTTATTTCGTTGGTGAAATATATTCATTTCATAAACACAAGAAGAACAAGCAGACAAGCAAGAACAAGAAAAATGTGGGTTGCATATTAAAGTTTAAATTGTCACAGTAACCTTAAGAGATGACTGCTGATTGATTAACCATATTGTTTTGCCCCTGTGCAATTTGTTTTCAAAGTAGATTTTAGTTGAGAATTCAGCATGCCATTGGTTATTAATACTACATCATTATTTGTACTACCACAGTTGCTGCTACAGCTTCTACTAATCCAATAATGACAATGCTAATAAATGTGTATGCTATGATATAACTGATCACAATCAACAGAGGAGGAATTCCTATTTAAAAAAAAAAAGAAGAAAAAAAAGATTGACTGGAAAAGCATTAATTTGCAGAAGAAGAGATTTCTAAAAATACATATCTGGGTATAACCACAAAACAACTGATATAATGATGCATGTATCTGATGTCCGTAACCCTCACAGCAAATGATATTCAGCACCAGGAAAGGCAACAGTTGTTCCGTCAGCAAAAATACACTGAAGGACTAGCTACTCAAAAAAGCCAAATGAACAAGACGGTTGGCTTCCTCCAAATTGCTGATACAGCCTATGGGAATTACTGTCTGTCAGAAACTGAAACCTTTGACCATGACTTTCTGTCCATAAATAGTGCTTGAACCTTATTTCTCTTAGGCTCAAGAAGCTATTTTCTCTCTGCTGAAAGTCATTGAGACATAAGGCAACACTTATGCACATATGGCCAATTTGATTTAACCCTTGTGTTGTCTCCCGTCAAAATTGAAAAAAAATAAATACTTTTGATCGCTTTTTTTGATGTTTAACACTACGTAACACTAACTTATTAACTTTAGTCTTACAGTTATTTTAGGAATATATGGTCAATAAACCTAATTTTTAGAAAATTATACCTAATGTTTGAGTTAGAAAACCAGAAATTAGGAATTATTTAGACTGAAATTAAAAGAATGTACGTTGATGGATTATCACAGACTGGAATATGTCAACTTTTACTCAAAAGTTTGAAAACCACTTCAATTTGTTTTTCAAATGCTTTAAAATTGAAAAACACACCCCAAAATTAATGAAAAGTAGAGATTTGTACTTGCCAAAGAGCGCTGTGTTGAATTAGTAATGTTATTTTGGGTAATTAAAAAGAACACTGATATAGGAAAACGGGTCAATTTGACCCGAGGACAACATGAGGGTTATGCAACTTTTTGACATGTTTAAACAGTTGTTATAGATTTTCCCTATTCAAAGCCAACGGCACTCATATACACAGTAGCAGATGAGAGCATGTGGAAAATGGTGGAGAGATTTCTGAAGATCTTTGGACCATACTAACCCCTGCTGTTTTCAGTTGGAGCAAATCTGGAAGAAAAAGTGATCCAAAGAAATAAAAAATGTCTGCAGATTTCATTTATTTTAAATTGCATTTCCTTTTATAATTCCCTTTCTCATGTCTTTTCTTTGCCTGTACCTCCAACACTTGCCCTTCACGCATGCAGGCACAAGCACATACACACTTTAGCTGCATCTCTATTCCCTTGTGTTCTCTCCTCCCCTTCACGGCTTGGGGAGCAAATGAGTGCAGAAGGGATCAATAGCAAGGAAGCAGGGGTTCATACCGGCTCTGATTCCCTTTGTGATTTATTAAAGTTGCCATTGTGTCAATAGGAGCGGTCCAGTCTAGCTCTCTGGGAAAGCTTTGACAGCCCTGCTTCTGGAAGTGTGACAGGTACATGGGAAGAGAGTAAGAGTCTTGTCAGATACAAAGAAAAAGACAAAAGTGTTGGAGATGACAAGGGATCCAGAGATGAACGGAGAATGGCCGAGAGAGAAAGAGATAGAGCCAGAAACGTGTGAGGAAGAGATGGGTAGACAATGGATGCCATGGGTGTTGAAGCAAAGAGAAAGGAGATGATGTTGGGAATGAGATGCAAATAAGAGAGCCGGGTGGGATACAGAGCACCGGGTAAAGGAGCATAAGCTGAGAATATGATAAGACAGACGGGGGAAACATAATGGGGAGAAATCATCATAGAAAGAAAGGAATAAAAATAAAAATAATAATAATAACAATAGGAAGTACAGTAAGAGGGAGAGTGATTCAAACAAAAGGGAATTGTCATTTGGAAGTTTACTTCTAATTGTGTCCCATTCTATGGTTGTAGAAAATATCTTAAAGGTGCCCTGGCACAGGCATTTCATACTTTGTGGTAATGTCTCAACCATGGACTCTAACATTTTTTTGCAAAAATAATGCCTTGGTTACCTTGTTTCAAGCCGTTCTAGCGTGGTATAGAAAGTCTGCAGGAAGACAAGGCTAGATTTGTACCAGTTCTTGTTAATATTCAATTAAATAAGCTTCTTGACACTGATTGGCTAACAGCTAGCCTATGAGAGCCTGGCTATCAGCATCCTTTACCCAGCGCAACTGGGAGAGCTTATGAATAGTAATGAGCTCAGGCAACATGACGTCAGACTGACCAGCTTTTGTGACTGGCCTGATTTCTCTGCTTACTTCTTTTCAGTGGCTAGAACTGACAAAGGAGGTAGCAGTTCATTTTCACATTCACGACATAACACAGACACATATGGACCTAACATATTTTAAAAATTGCTGAAAAACTAACATTTTATGTATTTAAAATAACAAATTGTTGAGGTTGTAAAGTCAGAATCCTTAAGTTTAAAGTCAGAATTCTGAGAATAAACTAATAGACTTTGAACTCGTTTTTCACATGTGGCCCTAATGCTCTTCCGTAGATCTCTAATCCCAAAACTAACTGAGATAAATACCAAAGGCACAATGCCACAGTCAGAGCACATAAGCCATGTCAAAAAAGATACAGTATGGGAGAATTGGAAGTTTGACAAAATCCTACATCATAGAAAGAAAGGAACAAGCGCAATTGCATTTTTGTGCTATGCCGAGTGCCAAGATACTACAAAATGAAATATATTGACAGTCGAAAACACTTAAAGACATCTGGAGAACTTAGAAAAACGCAAGGAACAGAAAGAAACTCTCCCACTCTGCAGGATTGGAACATTTACTGTCTAATGCCTCGTCATCCCCAGCCACTGGAAAGAATGTAATGTCCCATCTTTAGTCAGACACTTTTCCTTTCTGCTAGCGTTTGCCTCTACTTGTATATTTTGAAGCATCTGCTGTTTGCAGAGGAGCAAGAATAAAGTGCTATGTATAGCTCCTGCTCTTGCCATGGGCTAGAATAAAATATGGCTGTGTCTCCCCATGCTGCGCCAGCTAAACATCGCAGGCCAAGCTCTGACCTCCAATAGCTCCAGACAGGCTGAAGCGCTTGCCTGACAATTAATTAAGAAATACACCCTGGTCATGAGGTTTAAGATCAAGATCCTCACATAAAAATATATCAAATAAACGTATCACTTGGGACAGTGTGGAAGACAGTGACTCAGAAATGTATGGGTTAATAACTATTGTGCTAATGTACATTTTGAACCTTTTGAGGAAAATAGATATTCTGGGTAGACCAGGTGTTTGACAAAACTCTTATTCAAAAAGCGTTATTTTCTAAATTTTATTTCAGATATATTTCATTCATATATAACACTACTTTTTTGAACCCAAAACTTTTGTAAATTCATTTCAAGCACCAAAACAACTGAATGTAGGACATGCAGCCTATTGCTGGCAGGTAACACCTGGAAACACCAACTGTATAGTTAAGTTGTAAGAAACTCAAAAGTAATGCAAAAGTAGCGTAAAGCCTTACAATTTAGAGACAGTAATTTTGTAATACAACTAATTACTCTCAAATGACAGTAACTAGTATTATATATTGTATTACATTTTGGAAGTATTACTTGTCCAACACTGTCCAGTGCAATCTAAAAAGGTGCTGGGAGCCAACATTGCATGCAAAGACACTCCCTACATACATGCATACCTTTTGACGTATGCTAAGCAACAGAAACAAAGGCAAATACAAAAGCATTATCTTCCACAGTGACATTCTTTAGATACCAATCAAATGTTCCCAGGATGCATTGTTGACCGTATTTCAGATCGTATCGAAGAAAACAGGCAGAAACATGGTCAACAATGCATCCTCGGGAGGTGTTGATGGTTGACGATGTATCATGTCTAATCTTAATGAAACAAGGCAGGACAAACCTTACAATAAGCTCTTTGGAAATCAAATGAACTCTACAACCTGCCTAATAGAGTGTCTGAAACTGAAACTGGGTGCCATTTCAGCAGGTTGTGTTGAACCATGGGAGTGGTTTTCATGTGCTCTTTATCCATGATCAGCACCAAGATTGTTTTCATAGTGTTTGGTAAGGCATGAAAGAGTTTAAGAATCATCACTTAGGTGAGTCAACCTCCTCCCACATTTCACAGAGCTCATCCAGAGGGCCTCTGACCTATTGTGCTTGGCTCAAATGGCAAAAGTCCAGCTAAGCTCTGGGGAACCCCTCTGTA
Organism: Etheostoma cragini; assembly: GCF_013103735.1. Taxonomy (NCBI): domain Eukaryota; kingdom Metazoa; phylum Chordata; class Actinopteri; order Perciformes; family Percidae; genus Etheostoma; species Etheostoma cragini. The sequence goes on from NC_048422.1 coordinate 15,776,594, forward strand.
TGCAGCAAGCAAAATACAAGGTGTTTATCCCATTTCTTTCCCAAAGGAAATGGGTTCAGTGTCTATTAGTCTGAGAGTGGCAACAAGTGTCTCTCTCACTTGGTGCTTTAAAGAGTGTGCAACTCATAAAAAATAGGTTCTGGTCAGTATTTTGTTCTATACCTGACTGAAAACTCTGAGCATGACTGCAGCCAATTGCTTAACTGTTACCTCCCTCAAAGGCTAGGCTTTTGCACAATTCCTGGCGTAGAAATCTGGGTCAAAACACTCTACTCCTGCTCTTGTATTGTGACCTTCACCCACCTTTCTTCTGTCATTCTCTATGTGCAGCTGCATGAAGCTCTTGAACATCTTTGTCAAGACGACCAGGCCGGACTCAGGGGACAAGTGGGGTTGATTCCTGACTGAAAGCCGTCCTCCACCTTTAATGTCATCTTTCTGCATTCTGTCTGCTGGGGTTCTTTTGGAGACATTGGCCGCTTTCTGACCGGAGGAATTTTTGCAGTTCCTAGAACATAACATTCTTACAACCCTTTTTTTATTGTTTTCCGACTGGACCAATTTGGGGATTTTTACGTTTCTCTGACTGCAGTTCCTGTAACTCTTCTCAGCTCCTACTTCAGGGCAGGGTCTTTTTGCTGTTCCCTTTTCCGCAAAGGAACCTAGGTCAACAAGAGTTGGATTTCCGGTGCAGACAGACCGACAACAGGACAATTTAAACCATTTCTGCCAGCTAATTTATCACTACATTCACATCTGAGAATGTTTTAGGCGAGAAATTAATTGTTTAGATTTTGAATATACACAGTACGGCAGTTTGTTAGCAAATTGTTGGCGAATTGACAATTTGCTTCAAAGTTTTTGGTGCGGAGAAGCTTATTGCTCTGCCAGTCATGCTCGGAGACCCCGCTGTAAGTTGAAGGTCTCAGACCAGTCTTGTACATGAGAAGCTTTTATTTTGTCGTTGATGGATCATTTGGTTAAAAATATCACAAAACATGACAACCTGTGGTTAACTGTCTGAGTTAAATTACACAAACTGGCCGGCGCGCGCACACACACACACGCAAACACACACAAACACACACACACACGCACACGCACACACGCCTACAGCGCAGCAGGCAGAGGCGTGGTAGAGAGAGAGATACCCGTTACTCTTTGGGAGACTTGTTTGCATTATGACATTGGCTACATACTGTACGTTAGATTTAGTATGCAGTTGATACTTTTTGGGGTGTATTTGTTTTCTGATTTTAACGCTATAAAGACCGTTGCTATTCTTGTGTCACTCCGTTACCCCTCCTACCAGTTCCTTTGGCCACTTGGCCAGTGCAAATGGACAAATTTATTTTGGGGGAAAGTTGTTAGTAGAACTGTTTAGACTATTCCTATAACTATGTTTCTGTAACTACCTGGTCGGAAAGCGTCTAACCTTTGGTTTTTTAATCTTCTGACACCACAAAACATTGCACAAAAGTGTTGAGCTTTGTTTCCAGCTAATGCTTGAATTCTTGGGCCATACTTCCGACCCAGGCTAATATGAAATTAGAAAGCGGTGCTGTCCAGCTACACACAAAGCAGGAATCCTTTTCTACGCCATGTATGAGATAAAATGACTAACTGTAGGTACTAATGTGTGCACTAGTAAGAAACCTACACAGAGTGCAAGGAAAATCCCAATGACATTGATTATTATCACTTCCAAATGCACATTGAATCTTCCTCAAAAGTACTGTGGATGCTGTCAGAGTTAATCTATTCCTATAACATATTGTTGTTATGCAGTATCTTATTATAATATGGGGCAACAGAAAGAGGTATCTAATTTATTTTGTTGTTTCTGGCTTTTGGGGATTCTAGGTTTTATGGGTGTTGATTTATTGTTAAAGGGTGTTACCCCCTTGTATATATTATATTTTATTTCAAATTTAATAAGGAATTCTTTGGATATGTTTAACTGCTGTTAACTGTTTTCTTTTTATGCCTACTGATGACACTTTGTGACACTTCTAATTGTTATACAGTGAGTTTGCGGAGAGACACTGATTCATTTCTTCACCGTAAAAAAATATGTTAAAATGTTGACAGATTTCAAATACAATAATAAATATTATGAACTACTTCCAGATCTTGCTCCAATGTTACTGAGAACATTTCAGCCACATGTAGGAGTGGAAATGAAGCAGAAAGACATTATGCAAATAAAATTAAGATAGGGTGCCAATTTATCACACACTAAGATAATTCATCACACCCAGAAATAATTTGGTTAATGTAATATGCTGCAAGCAACTTTTTTTTCTTCCAACAATTGCGTATTGACCAAAGGTAGGCTGAGGAGAACAGCTGCAGTTCTGGATTTTCTCCTGAACAAACCCCCCAAAAATGGAAGGGGTGGATTGGGCGGAGGCCCTCCCATAATTTAAGGCACAAATATACTCTAGCCTGTAACATTTCCATTTTTATGACTGCATAACCTGATTGTAAATACACATAACCATTGTTCACTTTTCTTTCCTTCTGGCATAGTTTAAATGACAGAAAACACTATAAATTATTTAGGGGTCGAAGCCTAAAGTGGTGGTGCCTATTAGTTTGTTCCTTGTTGTTATTGTGTTACTGCCTATCCTCCTTTTTCTGTTTTCTTTCCTAAAGTAATGGTAATTAAAGCTTTAACGACGTCAATGTGAACAGTTTGAATATGTAGAATAATAACGTTAATGAACTAAAAGTCTTTGAAATACTCGGAGCACAGAAGCATTGAGGGATATATTGACTAATATATGTGGGTGAGCAGTCTCAACCACATTTCAAAACAGCCTCATAAAGATGGATCATGAGTTGGCATGCAATCAACCCACATATATCGATCTGGCATGGACTCGGTGCTTACAAATCCATTTGTACAGGCATGTCTTGTTTTTCTGTCTCCGACAACAGCGTCACGTTGGATCGGATTACTAAGGCTTCATTTCTCAATGAGTCACAATATCTGGACCCACTCCCCCTTTATTTTATTCTAGTGATTTCTGCTCCATATCATCTTATCTGCTGCTGTACTCCGTATATAAGAGCTTATTCATTTTGTGCTGCTTTGAAACTTCCCAACAAACACAATGCACCAGAGATGCCGAAGCCATGATTGATAAAACTGGTACTGGCTGTTTTCACAATGGGGTTGGCACAGACTAGAATAGTATGATGAACTGCTTAAAGTGTCACATTTATTGGATTTTTGCCTGAGTTCACTTAGAAAATCATTCTAACATACAGCCTACATGGTGGATCTTTATCATGCAGTGATATTTGTGCCCACACTGTACATATGCTGCTTATGTGCATCTATAAATGATCTTATTCATCTCATTAAATTGCTCTTATTGACAACACAAAATGTAAATGATTTCCGTAGATGGGGCAAAAGGAAGTATGGGAAGTCTTTGTAATTAACTCCCATCTATTTATCATGGGGAAGGATGACAAGCCTGATTCAGCATTAACCAAAACATCACCCTGAGCTAGCTTGAGTGTGCCAAGCCGGCAGCCATTTCTCATATATGATGTCACATTAGCGATCTGAAGCTTGACACTGGGTTATTACTCTCCAGTCTTGGGTTCAATTAGAGCTCGGTAAACACTCCATAAGCTTGGTAATGACAGTGGTCTTTTGGATGATGAAACCATATCTTCATTATAAAATCCACTTTCCTAGAAGGGATCTTTTTTAAACTCCATGTCTTAAGAAACATTTAGTTATACATTTACTTCCTCAAATTTGTAAAATCTAATGATCTTTTAGCAGATTCTCTCTGGGTTACATGTGGAGCCCAAGGCTTTATCTGTGTTTACAATATACTGTAAAATAAATCCCCATTAATTGCATCAAGCGTTCTTTACAAACAACACAATTTTACTGAAAGGAATAAGAGGAACAATAGCAAATGCTTTTGGGAATCTGAAATGCTTAACTATAGCAGAAATTTTAATTTACTGGCCAAGTGTTTTATTAGCTACAGTATGCTCTTAGATATTACACTTTTTATAGCAACCCTGGGGTTTTCAAAAGAACAATCACAATACTGCAGTAATGTCTTTGGTTATTTGTTGGATCAGTTAATTCAACTCATCAGTAAGAGCTGTTTAGGGGGTAAATAAATCACATGGAACAATAAGTTAATTTTGATCGTCCAGTTAGTGAATATAATCATGGGATAATGTTTGATAAACACAGTTTATGAGTCATTCTACATGGAAATTGGATGGATTGTTATTGTGTATTGTTTGCTTTTAATTAAGGAAACACCTATCAAAAAAGAGTTAAGTTGACCAGTGAGTGTGCTGATGTGACCACATGCTACGCTTGCTTATTTCTCATGGGTTAGGTCCAACTAGACACTATATTAGCAATATGGAGTGTATAATCTAGAATCTGGCTTTTGTATCCAAAAACAGGATCATCATCTCCAGTGGTTATTACAGCAATCTCAATTTATTATGATAAAATTGAGGATACATGTAACAAGGTCTGCAAGGATAGAAAACAGAATTCTTATTTGTACATAAAAATGAACCAATATTGGCAGCAAGAAGTGACATCAGCTTTATGCGTGTTAGACCAAACGTGGACCTCCAAAGCAAAAGGTCACAACCATCTGCTAAATCATATGCAATAACAGTCAAGTCAAGAAATGACTTTCTCTAAACGTTTAAATTAAATTGGATTGTTTTTAATTATCTAAGGCAAGGTTACTAATTTTGCTGTGCAATAGTAGAATAATTGCTTGTTTGAAGAAGTAGGACACAGTAGTAGTTGCTCAGGCCTGTACAGTAAATTACCTCTACAAAGAGCTCTGGAGATGACATAGGTATGACTCACAACAAAGGCTACACATGTAGGTCAGCAGTGGAAGAGTTCAGTGTGGTAAACTAAGAGGAAGAGGTATGTGTGATGTGTGGCAATTTGATGCTGGTGCCTTGAGCGTTTCCCCAAAAAGTTTTTTAGTGTGCAGCTAAGGCTTTTCTGCACTTGAATTACACCATCCATGTTGCTCAAATGCATTCCCAAAGCCGTGGGAATCTTGCTGAACAATGAAACTGACAGGCCCCATTTCTTTTGTTTTCCGTGTAACAAAAGCCAATACCATGCATAACCCTGTGAGGCATAGCCATAATCCCTGGGGATAATACTATTGAGCTCAGTTGAATGGGGTTATCTATCAGCAAGGACAGACAGATAAAGGATGACTGGTATTTGGAGACTTGTTTGGATGCAGAGCAGCATAGAACAGGTGGGACAGGAGTTAATTGTCCCTGTATTCAAATTTCGCCGCTTTATGCACTTTACAGATGGGGAAACAGAGGCATCAAATGAAATTGTCTGTGTGAACATCTTTTGGAATATGCTGGATTGTTTATGAGATTAATAGAAGGATGTTAGAAGAGCTGTTTTTGAAAAAGAAAAAAAAGAAAAAACACGTAAATGATACCCTTCAATGGACTTTTGGATATTGCCCACATTACATATAATATGACCTGGAAGGTTTATGTTACACAATGGTGTGCCTCTAGATGCAACTGTACAGTATGTGTCTGAACATTAGTAAAGGTATATGTAGTACTCACACTCAGCAATTAAATACTGTAGCTGAAATTGGGTTTTTATTTTAGGAACAAGACTTGTTTTTATTTTGAGGCCATAAGGAGACTTGTTGGTGTCACCTTAATGTAAGTGTTGGAATATAGTGACCTTTAATCATTGGCATATTTTTTTTAGAAAGCTATGTTCGTACTGCTTCCGTCTTCCCAAAAGCTCTATATTCATGATTTATTTGGCTATAAATGTTTCTAATCGATTGATCTGTTTGATTCCTGAATTAGTTGACTTCTGGCCTAATATTGTTGAATATCTTAATATTTTACGATCTTGTAATTCATGTGTTTTCATTGTAAATTGTTATGTTTTATGTGTGAAACTGTTAACTGTGCTGCTCCCTGCCAGGATACTCTTGTAATAGAGATTCTTAATCTCAGTGAGGTTATTTCTGGTTAAATAAAGGTAAAAAAAAAAAAAAAAAAAGGAATTGCTGGTCATAATATGGTGTGTATAATGTGCGTTATGTCTTGCTGCTTACAACTATTGTGATTGACTCTTCTTAGAGCTGTATGGGGATAATCGTGTTCTTTTTGTTATCTTGTGATGATGGCATTATTTGGCGTTTAGCCCAAGAGACAGGCCTGTATAGTAAGAGCCTTGATCTCTTTGACCTTTGACTCTCTTCTCTTTTCCCAGCGGCTAATCCCAAAATTCTGCATACCCACTTGGGAATAGAGCAGAAATTAACCTCCATGCCTTCACCATGTTGCATAATTTTTTGTTTTTTACATAAGGGCCCAACATAATATATGCAAGCCTTAATTTTGTATCACGGTTGAAATGAAAGTTTGATTTTTAGAATCATTATTCTTCGTGCTGTGATCAGGGAGTGTAAGGCTTTTAAATTTAAGGTGTGTTTGTGACGTAAATGTGACACATTTTATCATTTTATACTCCATTCAAATAATGTTGATAAAGTCAAACTTAACCATAGTCACCTTTCTCTATTGTTGAGTTGTAAATAAATACTTGCTATTGGCAATGTGCCTAAGACATACAATAACAATTTAAATCTTGAACGGAAATCATCGGTGCTTTATCTCGTTTCCAGCCAATTTTCCGTAAGTAACTACCCAGTCAGTCAGAATAAAAAAGGAAATTAGGTTATGTAGACTGATAAATACTATGGAAGCAAGGGGGCATTTTCCACAAACTTCTCACATGCATTATTCAATAAGACATGAATAACCCGGGCACCCTCCAACTCAGTCAGCAACTTTTTCAATTATTAAAGTTGTGCTTTGCAGAGGAGCACCCAAAGTTCAACAGGATATACTTTAATATCAAAAAATGCTGTGGAGCCTACAGTTAGGCTGTACATTATGTTTGAAATCTCTCCAGCAGAATATAATTTATTTAAGTATCACTTTGAGTTTTGTCACTAATGCAGGGCCCTCGCTACGTTAAGCAAGGGTCAACAGGCAGCCCACTGATACACCTCAGCATCTACTCGGCCAGACTGATGGCCCCTGTCACTTGACCTATAGACATTACATTAAATTACATGGTACTGCATTTCACTATAGCTTGACACACAAAGCCAACGTCTTTGTTAACAAAGCGGGTTTGTAAGAATGTGGTTTCACTGTAAATTTGGTTTCAGAATATACTTAATACTTATTTATATGTCTCATGGATTACAGAATTATTATCTTTACCAGCATGATGTACTGTAATGGTGTGAGTCATAGATTTTTTTTGACAAAATGTAAGCAGGACATGCTGTGCTAAGAACATGTTTAGGCAGGCCAGAGCCAGAGTGAACTGTCCAGGCTGGGCCATCTGGGGAGCTGGCACTAAGCGCCTCCACGGATGTACAAATCATGCTCTCAAAACCACCACTGAGCAAAACAGATTTCCTATGACAACTCATAATTTGAGTGTATGCTGCATGCAGTTGAATGATAAAAGACAAAAACAGCATGATGCTGTTTATTTGACAGGTAAAGCATAATTAATCTCTATTGTATGTATACAGTGCTAACATTTTTTCCATCATACTAGGGTCAATTGTTTTTCAAGGGAACTGTAAGTAGGCGACCTACCTCGTTTTTCAAAATTATGCTTAATCTCATTTTCCTTGAACATCATTTCTGTGTGTCCTCCGATGCCAATGTTAACTCCATAGTCCTCCTGGACCTTCCCATCACTCATCTTGGTGTGGAGCTTGTTGGGCGTGGAGTTAAGTGAGTGTCCAACGGGGTCGTCCTCATCACAGTCGTAATCATCAAGAATGGGGGTCTCGCGGATGGGCATACCGATAACAGAGCTCCCATGTTGGTGTGTATTTCGAGAGCCCCGGTAGCTATCTCGGCCCTGGGGTCCGAGCAGAACAGAGGGAATGTAGTGGATCTCATGTGTGGCCTCGGTGCTGGCGCTCTTCTGGGGGATGCGGCGACGCTTGCACCATCGGTGGCGAGTATACAGAACAAGGGTGAAGAGTAGAATTAGGAGGAGGAGGGCAATGAGGCCTCCCTGAATAAAAGCAAGAGAAAACAAAATGTAAGGGAAGCACACAAATACAACAATGCTGATGCTCACACTTAACTGGTAATGTTGAAATTTTACGTGGCACACAAACATAAAAAGATTGTCCATTATTTTAGCTTGAATGGGAATTATCACCATTTGCCAGCTATTATAGAAGGTCAGGCTGTCTGCTATACTGCGCACTCTTACTTAATACAACACTAACCCATGTCCACAGGTTTTCATCACATAGTAAATATCCGTATACCCCTGGATAGAGAGGGCTCCAGAGATATAACAACCATGTTGATGGGACATTCTGAACCTTAGCAGCATCAAAGAATACATTGATATTGCAACAAAGTGATGTGCTGGCAGCAGCCTACCCTGCTATGTCCTGTAATACCCTGCATTACCCTTAACTATTACAACTACTATTTCTAGTTATAGTTCCATGATCTTTATTGTGACTATTATTGCCACTGTTCATCACACCCCCAACCGGCATTGTCAGACACCGCGTACCAAGAGTATTCATTTTGATACGTTGAGTGAGAGAGCCAAATTACAATATCTCTACAGAGCACTAGGATGCAGCTGTCCCATTCACATCACACAGTATTGTCAGCTATCCCTATATACAGTACTTCTGGCTCTGCTGTATAATATATCTATTTTTTTACCATTATAAATTATGTTAAATTAATTGCTTCGGTGCTGGACTTATTTAGGAAAGCACAGGGCAATCCCTGTAGCACTGATGACAAAGCAAGAAATTAGAAGGTAGGAAGAATGCAGACACCCTAATTCAGATACATAGAAATGCACTCACACACAATTAAGTTGCTGTTAAGCACATTACAGAGTTTTAGTGCTTTAAATCAGCACTTTGTTAGCACATTGTGCACTTTCTGCATTCAGGCATACAGTTGGCACCTGCATACATTCACACACAGGAGAGTACACTCTGGACACACACTGGACATATACAGGAGATAATACTGTATATTAGTATTATCTCATAATATAATGCCGCCTAATATCAACAACACAATCATCAACTGTAACCGTCTAAATTGCCACGGAGTTAAATAACCACTTTAATATTTTGAAACCATAAGATTCACAAATGATGAACATACTGCACGGCTACTAATGGGAATATTCCAAATCTGTATATATTCTCCAGCACATAGACAAAGCAGCGAGGCCTACTTTATTTCCTTTGTAGCAGTGTTGCTTCTGGAATCCTATCTTAAGAGTGTTACACACAAGCCAATGCACTAGGGATGTTAGCCTGTTCTGCGCTTCCTTTCTTCCAATGGTCCTTTCTTCTTCTTCTGGTCCTTTAAATTCACCAAGGAGCATCACATTTCTCCACAGTTCATTCAATATATCACCATCACGGAACCATCAAACACCTTGGCATACACACTGCGGCTGGATGATAAAGTAAATCCATATGTACGGAAAGAATGGGGAAAAGAAAAGGAAGGACATGACTTATTCTTTGATTTTTTCACAATGACATCCAATAGGTGAGACGTAGTATTTGATTCAGTCAGACGTGGCAACCTAAAGGCAATATATATTCCTGATGTCGGACAGAAAATCCAGGGTCAGCGCTTTTGCAAGCATATATTCAAAGATGTGGTGATATTTGCAAATTGTGCAAATCGCACAGACACACAGAGAAAAAAGAAATCACGAAAAAATAAGGAATAAAAATTCACATGGGATCATTCATCACAGCATTTAAAATTCCATCTTCATGAGGAAAAACAAACCCCTTTCAAATTATAACTCATGCACTGCTGGGTGTCCATAAATCAAACTATGCTGAGAGGGGAGGTGGCACAGAGAGGACTAGTACCACGGACAAACTTGTTCATTAATCTCCAATAGGGTAGCAGCTTTGCAGAAATGCAGTCCCGCAAACTCCCCTTCACCTGCACTTCTACATTAATTCCCCAGAGAATAGCAAAAACATATGAAGGCTTATGTTTTATTTTAGCAGCGTAGTGATAATGGAGTGACATTGTACAGTATGGCTCTCCTGCAGCACTGAAATAAATTGTATTGAAAAAGTATAAAACTGTTGAAATATCGCTTTTAGCAGCTTAAAATGTGAGACCGAAATATTTTCTGAAGCTCGGTGATGTCTTTATTCATCTCAACACCGCAATAACACGTCAGTTGAATGTCACTGAAAAGCAAAGGTGGAATTGAGGGTTAGACATGAACATTTTAAGTAATTACACCTTTTATAATCGCAACACCATGCACCGATAGGACATGTCTCACATTTAAAAGCTCAATTGCCCTCCTTTGCATTTAAATATGAATAACGCAGATGTGGTGTAAAAGTACAATTACACTGAGTCTAAAAGCTTTACAAAGTGCAAATACTCTTTACCCTGAAAAGCTATATATACACACACACACACACACACCATGTCAGTTTTTTATCTTTTCATTTTGTTAATTTGACTTTGTCACATCAGTGCCCTTAAGATCCTCTCAAATTCCCTTTCCTGTATCATCTCACAATGTTGTCCTCTGCACTTCCCACCATTCGTGCCTTTTGTTCTCGCTCTTTCTCGATTACCGCGTCTCTATACCCCTTCATGTTTGATCACATCTTTCTTCCAGTACAACAGCCATATAAATTCACAGTGGCAGATGTAGCCATGAGGGAAAATGGGTTTTCTGTTCATCTTCAGACCCTACAAATCCCTGCTGCTTTAGTCTTAAGTGACTTCACGGGGAGCAGAGTGGCTGGAAACACCCATAATTCCACTCCTGTCTGTGGTACAGGTTTAATTTTATCTGTGATTTTCATTACTTCACATTCTTCTTTTCCTCAACAATGCTCTCATTTCCCATCTGAATCACTGTGTGTTATTTATTCATTTTGCCTTATTTTTCCTCCTCTCTGTACATTTCTTTCATTAGCCTTCTCCTGTAAATTTCCCGTGTTTTTCCTGTCGTGCTTGCTTTTTCCTTTTCATTTTCTATCAACCCATTCCCCCTTTTCCACTCTACTGCCTCTTTTCTTTCATCATTCCCTGGCAGACTCACTTTCAACGGTTTTATCCCTTATCACTTACTTTTCATCCTTAGTCTTTTACAGATTTAATGTAGAATTTGGCGACAAGCATCTGCACTGAATTATCCAACACTTACAGTAACTTTTTTTCAACAGACATAATACCAGGAAATTCCTCAGATTAAGCCATTACCTCGGTTCAGACACGACAGCCATCCTAAAACTACAGAAGGAGGACAGCAGTAGGTTTGTAGTTTTTTGTTGGTGAGTATAATAACAACCAGTGATAGCCAGAATGACAAGGGTGGAGGGCATAACCTCAGAAAGAATCGGAAAGTGGTGGAGAAAGCTATGAAAGTCTGACTTATGCTGAAGAAAATAGATTTTTATAAACACTCAATGTTGCTGCCACTGGGGCATGTTTATTGTACTCTACATTATACTAGAGTTTACTGCATTTCATAACAGCTCTGCATAAAAATAAAATCTCCTGATGCTGTTTTGGGCTTGGTGTAATAAAAATCAATACCATACATTAGCAAATATGAGCATAATACGTTCTAGTCATTTTTTTTTCTGCCACTTTAAAACACATTAGAGTGAAATACCCACCACTATGTGAAAGCAATTGAATGAATGAATACAACTTTTATTCCCCCGAGGGGAATTTTGTTTTGCACTCAAGGGAACCACGTTTAAACATTGAGCACATACAACAGTAAAACAATAAAAGACAACAAGAAGACAATAAAACCGCACCAACATCCGACAGCGATGAAGATTTAGACAGTACAGAATCAGAATTAGAATCAGCGTTATTTGCTTAGTATGAGGACACATGCAATGGGTGCTAGAATAAATAGTATTATGTTATTATATTACAATATGAACAGCTCTGAAATAGAGGTTGAGAATGATGAATGTATAGTAAATAATAAAAATAATAAACAGACTGATTAGAGACAATGTTGCTGGGTTATTGCACAGAGCTGAACCTGACACTGTGAGTCCAAAGTCAGCTGTTCATCATACTGATGGCTTGCGGAAAGAAACTGTTCCTGAGTCTGTTGGATTTGGCGTACAGTGCTCTGTAGCGCCTACCTAGAGGGGAGAAGCTAGAACAGGTTGTGTCCGGTGTGAGATGAAACAGAAAAACTGAACATAAACAACAAAAACAACAATAATACACTACTGGCGGTGACATGCAGTCATCAGTTACTAAGATTTCATAACTAAAAAGTGCCCAATATCAAGTGTCTATGTGCATATGCGTGATCTATTCAGTAACTGAATGCTCCGCCACACAAATTATGTAATGGCACGTTTGGTTTTTGTTAGGGACATTCAAAACCTACGTCCAGAGGGGAGGGGGGAGAACTCTGAGAAAAGAGGGTGGGATGGATCATCCAGTATCCTCAGGGCCAGATTGAGGGTATCCTTTTCTGTGAGGTTGGTGATGCTTTTAACATTTCCTGCCCATTTTAGTTACCTTGTCCAGCATGTTCCTATTCTGGACAGAAAGACACAGCAGTGAATGGCAAAGGTCACCACTGAATAAGAGTGAAATGTTGTGTCTGCATTAAAACTAAGAGTTTCCTTAAAAATAAAGCCGTTGCTGTGCTTTCGAATAACTTGCTATGTGTTGGTTGACCAGGTGAGTTTGAAATCAATGATAGTGCCCAGATACTTATACTCTTCCATAGTCTCAAGGACTGTCCCTTTAATGACAACAGGTTGCAGTGGAGGGGGCCTTTTCCTAAAAAACAATCACCATTTATTTAGTTTTTTAAATATTTAAAGTTAGTGAGTTTTGATTGCACCATTCATGAAAATGGTTAACATCAGTCCTGTAGTCCTGTTCATTATAAAAAAAACGTCTATGGCACATCATCTGCAAACTTAATCAGTGAGCAGTCGGAATTTTGGCTGACACAATCATTAGTATACAAAATGAATAACAATGGTGATAAAACACATTCTTGTGACACTCCCGTGTTTATCATGATTGTTCTTGACTGACTGTGACCCCCCCTCACATGCTGTTGTCTACCAGTTAAAAAGCCCTGAATCCACTTTACAAGAGTTAGGTTTACACCCACGTTAATCAGCTTATTTAGCAACATATGTGACTGGTTAGAGTTGAAAGCTGAGGAGAAGTCTGCAAACAGGATGCGTACATGTGAGGCATGTGTTTCAAGGTGTTTAGAAATTCCCTTCAGGAGAGTTGTGACGGCATCTTTCACTCCCCCTTTCTCTCTGTAAGCAAACTGTAAAGTGTGCATGTGAGCTTTGGTCCGTATTTTGAGATGAATTAAAATAATCCACTCAAAGCACTTCATAGCAACAGAAGTGAGTGCCACTGGTCTAAAATCCTTCAGTCCAATTGGCTTGGGTTTCTTATGAAGTGGTAAGATTCCCGCTGTTTACCATATCACTGGGACTTTGCGGTGTAAAGTGATTTCTTAAACAGTCCTCTGAACAGCGGGCTCAGTTGTTCTTTGCAACTCTTTAGAATAGTGCCTTCCAACCTGTCAGGGCTGGCAGCTTTCTGTGTCCTTATATGGGAAAAAATCCTCCCCACTTCCTGACAGCTTACCGTGATTGGTGCATCTGCTCTTCCATCGAGGCTGATTGGATTGACTGTGAAATCGTTCGTTCATGGCATCTGCTTGCTCAACTGTATGTACCGGGGTGTTGGAGTGGTGATTTTGCTCTATGATAGTTTTAATCCCTGTCCACGTCATAGAGGAGTTTTTTCTTTTAGTTCAACTTGTCTTCATATTGTCTCTTGCCCCGTATGATTTTTGTCTGTATATCCTTCTGAATCAGTTTCCCTCCATGCCTATCGTTTGATTTGAACAATCTTTCTTTATCAGTTAAAGAACAGTTTCTTAATTTCAGTTGTATTCCAAGGTTTTTAATTAGCAAACAGTTTCACACGTTTTGTCGGGATCACATTATCCACACAAAAGTTAATATAAGACATTACTACATCCTCCACTCCCCTTGACGCAGTCAAAACAGCCCTGCAGAGCTGTCACACTGTCATCATCCTAAACATGCACTGATGTGATTTTAGGTTTTTCCCTTTTTCTTGACAGGATATGTTCAGATGGACACCAATACAATGTATTAACATGGCTTTGATAAATGAACTTATTTTTTAGAAACACACCTTATGTGTTTAAATAAGGCTGAAATGAATGAATAAGTTCCTAACAACATTATTTAGAAAAGTTGCCGGGTTGTTGCCCGAGATTCACACACACACCTCATATTAAGATCATGCTCTGCTAGTTGCCCTAGTTATGGTTTCGATTTCAAGCTGAGTCATCAAATTATTTTACATCTCATAGGAAAAGAAAACAGAGGGTTCTTGTTTTGTTTGTAAGAATACTGAAAGATGGTCTTTGTTTAGCATATAACTTGAGATAAATTAATAGCCAAGATCAGAACTAGGACAAATTCTTTAAAATCACTGTTTTTGACCAAAATATCTAATTGTAATTTTGGACTATATTGGAGGGAATGATCATTTTTGTTTTATAATTCTCATTTCATTGACAAACATTAAAATGATTATAAAGGGATTTTTGCGAGGATCTTTACCAAAAAAAAAAGATTATATTCTTTAGTCAGTAGGATAGGATGTGTAGGTCCAGACGCCTGCGCATTAAATTGTTTGCCTTTAAAAAAATGTTGTGCCCCCCCACTGCGATTTGGATACTTGCACAGCATTTTATTAAAGCAATCTTAAGGTCAACTCAAAAACGTGCAAATTAACAGTAGACTAAATACCACTATAGGTACAGTCGAGTAATTCAGGAATGACAGGAATTCAAATTAAATTAAAAAAAAGGGGAAAAGGTTAACAAGGAAGCCTGACAGTCATTTTCACTTTTTTAAAAGGACTGTACCCAAAATACTGAAAAAGCAGGCTGGGATTGCTCTCAGAGAACCTCCCTCAGAGACCATTCCAAATATGTAAAACACAAATGTTTTTTCATGGCCACATGCACTTACATGCACATCAAAACAAAGAACAGAGAAGATTGGATTTCAACACACAGAGAGGAAGTGTGACTTTATTCTCTGCTCAGGACACCTTTACTCCATATCTTTACTCCTATATCTTTACTTAGCAAATATTCCTTTGCTGCTATATGAATGTTCTGAATGTTGAGGTCAGCCCCTTTAAGCAGTAGAAAGTAAAGAGGTTAAGAAACCCACAGGAAAACCTCATTAGACTTGATCAATGAACTTCATTGAAGCAAATGTGAATTAAAGATGTTCAATCACTGATGAACTAATTGCAGAAAGCCCCTAAAGGTACGTGTGTTAATGAAAGAAACAGCAACATAGAAGGTTGGGTCTTTTAGAATAAGCAATTCAAGGCAGGCATAAGTGAGAAATGTTACATTTCATATGACAGTCTGTAAAGAGTTATAATAGACCATGAGGTCTCCACTATAAAAAAATAAGTAAAATTGTTTGCACATGCTATTTCCAGTGCAATTTCCTATTTAGTATTGACCTTCTTTTTTTTCCTAATTGATGAAAACAATACAATATTCACTTTTAAATTACCTCCATTCAAGCAAAGCGGGCTGTCTGTGTGATATATAGTCAACATTTAATTTAGCAACATCTTGCAAAGATGTAGCAACATCTTGAGTGTGTTTGTCTCGTTCTGCTCTGATATTTTCTCTGCTTTTTGTGTCCAATATCTGCAACGTGACTCTAATTCTGATTTCTTCTGTTGACTGAAATAGCTCTGTCACCATGGATCGCTTAGATGTGTCACCTCGCTTTGGCCCATTCATTGAAAAAAAGCAGATGTGTTGGTGGTTACTTTTTCTCCATTTCATAAACAAAACAGAAGCGCAACATCATTTGTAATACCATCATTTTGTATCAACAATTATACCTGTCAGGTTTTATTTTATTTTATCAAATAAATGAAGTTCCAGTGAAATATTTTCTGAGTTTATTGCAAATCAATGTACATAGCATTGTGCCAATCTGAGTTAAATTAGGCCTATTTGCTATTCGCTAGGCAGAGGATAAAAAACAATACAAACTACAGTACAGACAAACTGAGTCATAAAATTTAGTGCTCACTAGAATCAAAATAAACTCAGGTTGTAACATAATTCCACTTTTCTATTGCTTCTTTCTTCTTGTAAGTTTTAGTGAAACAAACCGTATGTGGTCGTAGTGGAAGGTGGTTTTAAAGATGCAAACAGAGAAATTGTATTCACTTAATTGAAGTGTTACTCAAACCAACCCTCAAACATCAAACTCTAACAGCAAGGATGTTTGGTGACCATCTGGTGATGATCTATTTGTATTTCAATACATACAGTATCTCCGGTGGAGCCTCGAGATGTTGAAATTTGGATTGGTATATACACTTTGGCACACGTCCCTTATGACTCTAATAAGCGTATTTATGCATTAAAATTACACAAATCAAAGCCAACAAAGCCAACACATGCTCTGTGGTTTAGCCACCATCTGTGCACATGCATTGGAAATTGCGTCTCAATGAACCCTAGTAAAAATCCACCTCCTGCTCCAAGGGAAGAACAGATATAGCAATATAGCAATCTTTAGGGTATTGTTTACAGCAAACGCTAATGGAAGAAGTCACATGTAGAATTTTCTTTTTTTTGTTACATTAGTTTCTCCCTTCCCTCTCTCCCAGCAGGACAATAAAGGTAGCATGTGCCCTAGCATCTGCTCTCCACTCTTTCTGTCCAACTAAAGGTAAATGACAAGACTTGGCTCTCTGGTTGATGTTTCCACTCAGCTAATTCCCCCTGGAGAAACCATGCCTGTCCATTACCTGGACACACAGAGAAAAAGCTACTGGTCTCAGATACATAACACAGGAACTGTGAACCCAGACTGGTATTAGCTTAATGCAAGGTTCAAACTACCCAATATTGTTGTCACTGTGTCAGATTAGGCAATAATAGATCCATTCATTCTTGCCGTGACTTTGCCGAGAGACCTGACAAACTATACGTTGGTCCGTGACCAATCATAGTTTGCTGTTTCTC
This sequence comes from Etheostoma cragini, assembly GCF_013103735.1. Taxonomy (NCBI): domain Eukaryota; kingdom Metazoa; phylum Chordata; class Actinopteri; order Perciformes; family Percidae; genus Etheostoma; species Etheostoma cragini. Next base: position 15,793,833 of record NC_048422.1, read on the forward strand.
AAGACCTGCATGATGGGGTCGGTAAAGAGGTGTAATAGGGACTGACCTCCGAAGAACAAACAAATACTGGTCTCCAAAGCAATGTGTGCAAAACCGGCTGTCTTGTGTTCAGAAAAGCCTAAAAAATAAGGAAGGCCGCTATATCTTACTCAAAGGCAAGATTGACCACAAAGACGTCACTTTGTTAAATTTATATATGCCACCAGGGCATGGCAGAAAATGTATTCAAAAAATATTTAACCTATTAACCCAAGAGTCATCAGGAACTTTTATCTGTGGGGGGATTTGAGTATCTGATTGCAACCCAAACTTGATTCGTCGAATCTACACAAGAGAAGAAAAAAAAAAAAACAGTATTCATGCGGAGAGTGCTACTCACCTTGTCACGCAGAATATCCCAGAATGGATTACTTTTTTATCTTGGCTGCAGATAGACATTGAAAAAGTGAATGCAAGATAGGTGTTTGAGATGTATCAGACATAAGGCAAGGCATTAAACTAAACATGTACAGTACATGTGTGAGTGAATGCTGAATTACCGCATCTCTTATTGGGGCGGTTTATCAATACAGGTTAAGCAAGGTATTTATTTTACTCAGATTGACTGACATAATCCCCCACATATGATGTTAATAAAAGCGGGCTTTCCACACAAACAAACGTACATGTGTCATTAGTATGAGAAACAAATGCGATTTTAACTGTGTCGGGCTAGGGTCGGGCTTGGACATAAATATCTTAATGCCTGTCGGGCTCGGGTCGGGTTCGGTTACTGATCTGTCGGACGCGGGCCGGGCTCGGACAGAAAAATCCGGCCCGATCCGCACTCTAGCTGTGATATCAACCGCTGAACTGGGTGGCGCTGTTTCTCGACTAAAGACCAGCAAAGCTCCAGGCACAGATGTATTTGTTAATGATTGAATGGTACAAAACATTCAGGCCTGAGTTGACTCCACTCCTTCTCAGATGCTTTAATCACACCATTAAAGAAGCCCAGACACCCCAATCTTGGAGCGAGGCAGTAATATCAATTATTCCTAAGAAGGGCAAGGACAAGGGAGAAGGCCAATATCCATTTTGAATACGGATTATAAGTTATTTTCCTCAGTTATGGATCAAAAGGATAGAAAACAATGTCTCTGAAATGAGAGACCCAGACCAAACAAAGGGTTTGTCCGGGAAAGACAAACACAATACAACATTAGACAAACATTCCATGTGGTAGACTATGAGATCAAGGGAAATATTAGTGCAACACTGATCAGTTTAGATGCAAAAAAGCATTTAATTCAGTTGGATGGGGCTACCTTTACCTAGTACTTCAACACTTTAGCTTTAATGAGAATCTGTTTGGTGTTTTCAAACCCCACTGCTAAGATAAGAATCAATGGCCACCTAACTCAGTCCATCAAGCTAGAGAGAGGTTGTTGTCTTGGCTACCCACGGAGCCCCGCCCTGTTTGTATTCTTCATAGAGGCCTTAGCTCAGGCAATAAGGGAAGACCCAGAGATTAAAGGGATTTCAATTGGAGAGAATGTATACAAGATAAGTCTGTTTGCAGACGATATATGCTGTGATATATATTGCTCCCTTTGACTGACTTACAGAGAAATGCACCTGAATTGATGTACCTTTTAAGATTGTTTGGCTCCTATTAGGGGTATACATTGAATACAGAAGACCCAGATACACTCAAATAATTTCACTCCGTATGCTGGCTTGAAAGGTAGATTTGATTTTAAATGGGACATCTCTGCTATTAAACATCTGGGAGTTTGGATCCCAAAAAACATCAGGACAGATCTAGAAAGATGGACTGTACTTCCTCTAGACATGTCTAATAGAATCAAAATGATAAATGTGACTGTCCTTCCCCGGCTTCTGCACTTATTCCACTTCCTCCCTGTAGAGGTCCCTCCTAAGGATTTTAATGAATGGAATAGAATGATATCAAGATTTGTCTGGAACAGTAAGAAGCCCCAAATTAAATTAAAGATCTTGAAGCTACCCAAAGAAGAGGGTGGGTTTTCCCTACCGTGTGTAGAGAACTATTATATTGCTGCCCAGCTAAGACCCCTAGTTTGTTGGTGTAATCCACACTACTCCGCTATATGGAAAGATTTGGAACTAACGCAATCTGTATCAACCAGTACAGACTTTATTAGGTAACTGCCAATAACATGTCCCTCACCTGGACAAAATAAATTGCTGGACCAGGTGTGGTTTAACAAATGTAAAAAACTCCATCTCAAGACACATGCCAAAATATTGAAATGGGTGGCATATGACTCAGAGTTTATACCACCGGGTCTAGATATGTGATTCAGGCAGTGGGCATACAATAGTTTTACAGCCTACTGCACTATAGCTGATAAGGATGGCCTACAGTCTTTTACCCACATCTCTAAATCATTCAGACTGGGGGGAGAGGATAGGTTGAACTATTTCAAGGTCAGAGACTAAAATTAAACAAACAGATAATAGGGATACCAATCTGATCAGTAGATTTACGATGAATTTAAGGCTAAAGACTGTAAACACTTAATATCCCAAATTTACAAAAGAAAAAAAAAATTCCAAGAATCAATCTAGCCTCCAGGTTAAGCAGTCATGGGAGGGGAAGTCTGTCCTGGAGATGTCTGAGGATGACTGGAGAACTGTTTGGGTGGGTCAAGCTAAAACCACAAGCTCCAGAGCCTGGCGTTAATTTAGTTGGAAAAACATAACACGATTTTTTGCGACCCCTAAATTGAAATCTAAACAGCAGGGTTTCCATGGACGGGATAAATGCTGATGCTGGTTGCAATATGCAACCATATTGGCAAGAACTTGCTGGAGAACTTCGGTCAATCTTTGGTTTAAAAGTAGATTTTTCTTTTATTACACTGTATTTGGGTAAAACCCAAGTTGGTCTTATGGCCCACAACAACTACCTTTATAAAGTACCCTTGGCTTGAAGCAAGAAGGCCATTATACGGAAATGGCTGCAAATGTTCCATTGTTAACAAAATACATTGCATAGAAAAACTGACCTTTACCATAAGACTACGGGTTGAACAATATATAAACTACTGGGTAAGGTGGACTTCATATAATTTAAAGAGCAGCTCAGTGTCTGTGTGAACGATTACTCCATTCTGCACTGATGTATGGCCTGTGTCAACCCTGCCAACCTGTCTGTTCACTTTTATTCTCTATCTTTGATCTTTATATTTATTTGAATCATTTTTTTGCTTATTTGTTTATTTGTTACTGTTGTTAAAAAGAACTACACAAATAAATAAAACAGTTTCAGAAAAGCCTAAAAAAACTAAATGGCCTTTCCCCGGTTTCCCAGCTCGGGGGGAGGGTACAATGGGCAGAAATCTCGATTCATTCCGTTTTAATTTACATAGAAAACAGTTTCAGCTGCATGGCTCTCACTTCCTCTGTCAGAGTGAGTATTAGTAGTGGTTTTGATGTACAACAATATCTACAAACACTAAACCAGGATATTTGTCATCCCCTCTCCAATACTGCTATTTTGCATCAATACTGTGCTCTTGTTAGTTCAGAGTTTGTTTGGTTGTTGACTAACGTTACATAAAAAGGGACCTGTTTTCAAAAGGTATAAGCAAAAATATGTGTTAAATCTCAATAAGCTAAAGTTTTTGGATGGAAATGAAATAATCTATTTTGAAGTGACGGAAAATCATTTGAAAAAGTCCACAGCCCTGGCTATGTAAATCGCTAGAGAAATTACACTGACGAAAAGCCCATACCTAATCATAAAATCTGATTAAACTGTGATTGAAAACTGAATAAAAATCTCCCACAGCTTAACTGGAAAGCACCAGGTCGACCTTTCCATTTGGTCCCTATCACCATGGGAACTAATACATGTTTCCATCATCCTCTTTCCATCCCCTTTTCCATCACCTTGAGTCCTACCCGTTCATTACTCCACTTCTCTATCCTCCCATTTTACATGCAACGATGCTCTATCCCACACAGGGAAAAAACTTGAGGGCAGATAATGCTGTCTTGAGCCCTGGCCTTGTGAATTATAACAGAGAATTAGGGCTGATTTGCTGGTGTGGTGCACCCGCCCACCCTATACCTCTCTCCCAGGCTTTTTCTAGCTTTAACCCATGCCCTACACCCACTACTTTTCTCTCCCAGTTAGGATCTCTAAGCTTGAGGCCTGTACAGAAGGATAAAGTCTGCATCCATACCATAGATTACAGAGATAAATGACATCTTTGTTCAGTTCACTTCTTTTAAACATTTGCAACACTTGCAGAGAAGTCGTTTTTTTTTTTTTTTTAAAGGAACTCTTTTTAGTTTGTTTTTATTAGACTATGCCATTTATTTACTGTAGCTATTGCCTAACATCAAAGAATGCACTATTTGTTTCAATGCCCAATTTTGACTTTGACTTCATTGACATACTTTTGGGATGACTCCCGCAAGGAAATTGAATTTCAAGCAGCTTAAAAGACATTTGAATAGAAGATGAGGTGGTATAAAAAATATAGTATAGAAAAAAAACTGTGTAAAAATAACAATAAACTTTCAGCTATAAAAACATCTTTAGCATAAATAAACTAAATACAACAGTTAAGAGCAGTTTGTGGACAGGTATGTATGTATGTATGTAGATTATAAATTAAATAATTGCAAACCATCATTGTAAAATGTAAAGACTTTAGTTCATTTCTTAACATCAGACACTTAAATGCATGTTGCTTTCTATTGTCTGTGTGTTATTATTTGTACTGAGGATAAAAAATGGTATCCTCTAGCATTGGGTCCTCTAGTATAGTAAATGTTACTGTATAGTAAATGTTACACACACACACACCCACACACACACAGTTCTGCAAGCATAATAGCAATTAAAGTGGTTATGTTCCATTGAGATGAAAAAGGGACCCTTGCATTATGTTTCATCTAACGATGGGAGAACATCAGTATTTATTAAACTCTAAAGAGGCATTAAGTTAAACATTTTCCATTATACCACCCAATGGACATTTCAAAAGTATAATCATACATTAATTTGCTTTGGCTTTCCCTATTAATACAAACAGTTATATTTGGTTTGAGTTCGCCCATTCTTTTTGTTTTCCGGATGCATTTGTTTCAAGGTAAATTAAAAGAATATTTTGATTTATTAATGAAAGTCTTTGACTGAATTTCTTTTGCACATTACCAACAAAATAATTACACAGGAGACCATATGGAATTTGAAGTTTTATTTGATGCATTTTTTCATGAATAGTTGGGTTAAACAATTTAAATAATAAAAATAGGTAACCGAATAGTGGAAAGAAATTAAATATACATGACTGAATGCATCAGTACCCATGTGGGAATCCCTTAAGGAAAAACATTTTGCATTTCAAAACCACACTCAAACACATGCTGAAAAAAATGGTTCTGCAATTTAGATAATGGTTAGCATTTGTTTTTCCCCCACCATTGTAATGAAGCCTGAATATATTTCTCAGTATAATGACATCCCATGATGCTCGCTGTTTGCATAGTAACCAAATATAATTGCCTGATGACCATGCACCGGTGCTTGCTCATTACTGTGGCAAATTAATACTGCTGGAAAAGAAGAGACTGCAACGCCCCCACAGCCTAACACCACCACACCCACACTACATCATGGCTCTTTCATTCACTTTTATAAGAGATATGTGGTATCTTTACACTGTACGCACACTTGCCTGCCTATGTGACATTTCAGAGAAAGATGTGTAAAGAAAGGTAATGCCAATATTTGCAGTGGTGTCACATGGGGCCAATGCAGGCTTGCTACAGCTGTTGATAACAAGGCAATAAGAGGGCCTGGACAATGAGGCCCTTGGGTGACTTTGATTGAGAAAAAGAAGGGCTGAGTGGTGAAAAGGGGCGGGTAATGGATTTTTCTTTTGTATAGATACAAGCATCAGAGAGTAGACAATGGTGCATGCTTGTAAAAAGCAGCATGTGGGTAAATAATTGTGGACACACATACACAGTCATTTTGTTTTCCCTTTTTGCTTGGAGGGCCATATATTTAAAAAAAAAAGTGTTTCAAGGCTTACAAGGATTACTCAGATTTTTCTTTTTACTGGGCCAACAGGAGCAACTGTGTGGTATTTAACAGAATATAGAATAAACATAGGACTAAAACTGGAAAATGACTGACATTGTTCTCTGCTAGATAACGAAACAGCCTTTACATTGGAAACTGGCGGGTGCAATGGAGGTATGTGTGATTATAGGTGTTTTCATGTGTGATTTTGCTTGTATACCTCCATTGGAGGCAGCTGGGTCCTCAGCCCTTGTTAGAGTCCCTGTTCCACTATTTGAAGTGAGGCCTTTATTTGTGTCTCCAGCTGTCGGCCAAGTGTTACCACAACAGCTTGGGGGAGCATACCTGTCAGCAAGCACCAACAGCTGAAGGGGAAGGTAGTCTTTGTTCATTCATGCCAGATGCAATCAAAACTCACTTTTGTCCCCACATCTCCCCATCTCCCCCTCATAACCCCATCCCTGGTCCTTCCCATGCTCCTGATATCACAGCAATGTCTCCTCACTTCCCTGGTAGCTCCACACCACATATTTCATGTTAGACATGTATGCAGTACAATATCGCTATTGACACATACGGTCACCCAGTCCCAGGGTTAAAAAATAGACGTCTGTAGGGTACATGCCTGTTTTTCTTCCAGTCAGGCTTGGGAAGAATGTAAAATAAATATAAATACATGGCTCTCCATTGACAACATGGAATAGATTTAGATTGCTTTGAAAATAAATGCTTATAGATAACACAGGTATGACTAACTCGCCCAAGCCCAATTCAAATAGCACAGATGTTCCCGGTTGGTGCTTGAGTCATTAATGGCTTCTAGCAAAAAACATCTGCTATCATTAGGTCTAAAGGGAGGAAAAACTAGCAGTTCAAATATACATTAATGGGAAATCTTCACAAGACTTTGGTGACTGTGCTTCAAGGGGCCATTAAAAGAACAGCAAGAATTGGGATGGATCAATAGTGAGAGATATAAGCAGATAAGCAGGGGATAAGCAATAAAAACTATTGGTCTGCCACCTTGATCGTTTGGCAGAGCTTGGTGGTGCTATCTTTAAAGTTTATAGAGGTTAATGACATATGCAGGTCTAATTCCTGGTAGTAAACATCTGTGAAGTGATGCAGAAACATATAAAGATGCATCTTAACTGAACTTTCTTATTTGATAGCTAAAAACTAAATGTCTAGCTGCTTGTAGTTTCAACATGGTATTGCATATGAGAGAGCCAGGGAATGGCTATGAGAAGAGTCCACACAAACAGTAGGTGAAGTAAGAAATATAGGAATAAATACTACAATATATAGAACACTGATTCAATAACACCAGTGCATGTTCCCACTTTACAGGACAACTATACCAAGGATTGAGCTGTGTATCATAAAGTCAGGATAATTATCACATTAACAATCCCAAATGGTTTGATTTGAATGTCAAAATATGGAGAAAAAAAAGATAAAGATGTATTTTCTGTCAATTACAGGAATGAAGTTTGCACATAATTTGAAGTGGCTGCAACTAGGTATTTTTAAAAGAGACCATATTACTGATCGCTCTGTTTAACGGTGTTCAAATGTATTTTCATTTTTCGTAATCAACACATTTATTAAACAGGCTTTATTTCAATCCATCCACACTAACATATTGCTACAAATAAAAAAGCATGTAAGCCATTGCGTGTACAGTAAGCCATGTTTTTAATGGATAAGTAAAATGCTTAGGCAAGATAGTAAAACTGTTTTATAAACATCTTTATCTATACTCCTTCTCTACACTTACACAACCAATTATGCACATTTGCAAATCAGCAATTTAGAATGACAAAATGCAATCATATCAATCAAGAATCTACACGCACACAAGCAGTCAAAAGTGCATGCATGAACAGTTATTTAATAATCCTCTCCCTTCAGAACCACACTTTTCTTTTGTTCCCCCAACTCCTGGTCTCCATCTCTAACTGTTACCCAGGCAACAGAACAGACAGAGAGAGGGCGAATGAATGAGCAGAATAAAAAAGGGAAAACAACAAAGATGGGGGGGATGCAGCCACTTCTACCTGACTTTTGTCTCTATTAATAGCCTCCTTCTTTTTTCACTAACACAGAAACTGGAAGTCTAAAAAGATACAATTTGCTTCGGTCATGACACTTGACTAGCCAAACAAATGCACTATTACAAGGGTTTGTGTTTTCAAACACACACTCACTGTGCATGTGAAAGAGGGACAACCGGATTGTATATGTTGTGCAGATCAGTATGTCTGTACACATTAGTGAACGGTAGTGTTCTACAATGAGATATTTAAAAGCAGAATTGTTCCTATTGGAACAGCATCACAAGCATAAAGTACCACAAAAAGTCACACACAACCTTTTTTTTCACAGTATGCAGATGTACATATAGGAACATTGCATCTCCCCACATCCAACTCAACCTCCCACATACAGTTAATTTGTGAATATTTAAGCTGGGTATGAACTGTGGTATTAAATAAATTCTATATGTATTACCTAATAATTTAATCTAAATACAATTCAACCAAACCAACCAAAGAAAGTACCATGGGTTGATATCCACCGACCAAGAGGTCATTCTGTGGAGAATTTCTGTTCCCGATGTCTGCAGGACCCCCTCACAGTCCAAAGATATACAAATTGATGATTCAGAAACTTTAATTACCCCTACAGTGTGTGTGAACGTGTGTGTATGTAATGTGTGTTGGCCCTGTAAAAGATGTATTTGTTTAAGTAGTTACTGAGATGGGCTCCATCCCGCTACAACTATGAGCATAATAAGTAGTTTAAAAAACAGATGAATGGATACAAAACAGGGGGAGAGATCCTGAATAATCATACAGAAAGGGAGAGTGCACATGCATGCATGCACACCCATATATACAGTTCAACTGCATATCATGTTACACAGGCCCATCTGTGTGACTAATTACACAAACTAGACTTCAAAAAGTCTAGTTTGTGTAGAGAAACCCCTAAGCTACATTTTTATCAGTTGATGAGAGTTGAGCCAAGTTGAATGTCCAATAGTTAAATGTGCACTGTAATAAACAGTGCCACTCATGTGGGGTTAGGGTTATAAGGCCAATAATATTCACAGTAAAACCTTTGATATCCAAAAGCGGACCCACAGAGGCAGTTTCAGAAGTTTTGACTCTGTAGTTTAAGTTGAAACTGCGCCACCTTTAGGCAAGAAAAGCAACACCAGCAGAGGTTTTAAACTACATACGCCATATCTCCTGGTGTGGAATGTAGTAGTTTCTGCACAGTTAGTTAATTAGTAGCTAGTTAATTAAACTAGTAAAATAAACATATAAAACTGCAGCTTCGGGACTACCTTTCCCTTAGGTGGTGCAGGTCGGCAGGTATGGATCTGGTCTTACAATGTCCGAACAGCTTCACTTATGCAGAATATTAAGCCTGCTAAATAGCACTGTGTTTGTGCATACTGAGTAACAAACTCATTCCGTCACATGCTGTTTGTCTAAAAGGCAGATGGATATGAATCAATGTGCACTGAGTTACCACCGAAGCATAAGCAAATAAGCACATCATGAATGTAAACATTCGTGTGAAACAGAGAAAGACCGTGCATGCAGATGATTCTATGGAATTGTGTTGGTGTTGTGTGTGTCCAAATGAATTCATAGTGTAAGACATCATTCATTACAAAGCCAAAGAAACAAGAAGCAATCCTCTCTTGGCTACATTCATGTCACAACCACAAGCCTGGACCCTAGCCATCATGACAGTGGCATAGCCCTTGAAGCAGCACCACAGCACCTGACCATGTGTTTAGTGTCCTTCTAAAATCTGGGAACTGAACAGCTATGAATGTGAACATGTGGGAAACATGCCAGAAAGCTCCTGTGAAGAGCGGCTTGTACTATTCACTCCCCTATGGATACAAGTAGGAGACAGAGCCAGAGCTGAACACATAAAGAACACCCTGGCCTACTGCATACGCATATGGCGTAACTCACTGGAGAAGATTATTGTGAATAGTGGTCCGTAACAAAGCTCCTGTCCTCCTTATGGACTAATTAAAGGAAATTACACTTTTTATACTCGCCCCAAGTGTACTAATGACCTCATATCCATGCTCAGCGTGAGGGGAAAATACCTGCAAAGAAAGTCATCGCTTCATAAATATAAAAAGTATAAATTAAAACGACGATAAGAATTTCCAGAGGAAACTGCATTCATTACTGGCTGATGCTGATGAAATTTGCAAGATATATCACATAATTTGGAAGACAATGATAAATCCAAAAGATAGACAGTGGTTACTCAAGAACCTGATGACTGAACCGTACAGCAGACATTAAGTTATAAGAAGAACATTATAAAACACCATGTTGCTTGTTTCCTAATTACTTTAACAGTATCATCCCCAACTGCATGTCATGGCACTAATGGCTCTGGTTAAGAACAATTAGCAACGGCGGTGAGGCAATGCATTCATTGATTTAATGGACAAGTGGGAAAGGTGTAGACTGACGTGTTCATCAGTCAACATCCCCTTACATCAGGCAGGAGTTTCAGAAGGTGAGGCTAAATACAGTACTATACACATACCTATATTTTTACAGACATTAACACAGTTAACACTTCCACATATTGTTAAATGGGTTAGTGAAGGCGTTGAATTAACCAGGCCAAGCTATGCAAGACAAATAACCAAGAAATAGGAAATTAATCATGTTTTCTTGATATTTGATTCTTTCTTTTAGCTTTACATGATTGCTCCGCAGATATGGAAAATCTCAGACCTTCTGACAGGCTCAGAGCCCTGATTGAGACTCTGCTCTCTGGATGAGACAAAGTTCAGGGAAGTATCTGCACGCTGCTCCAAATGGAAGGTGTAAAAACGGAACTACGGCAGAAATACAGAAAGCACAAACGCAACACATCTGCCACAGGATGTCGACAGCAGAGCGCGTCCATTATGAACCTAAAGCTGCAGAGTCCACAGAAGCCGAGCTGCTCATCTCTATTTTTACAGAGAGAGTGGACATTAACTGACGCACAGGTCTGTTTCAGAGCTCTGTGTGTTTGAGTCTGAACACACTGACTGTAAATGTCAGGCACGTTAACTTCAAACTAAATCAGAAAAAAAGTATTGCCATCCTAAACTTTGTGTTGATGGCATTAATATATTGGATTTTGCTTTAGAAAATTACACAGAAAATTACACCTTTCACAGATAAATAAGCCAACTTATGATTTTGGGGGTTTACACAGGCTATTGTCCGGTTTCATATTTGTGAGTTAACTTTTAAATATACATTCGGGGCTACACTCAAAGCATTTGGGGCTGAAGCACCGGCAAAATCAGCTTACACCGCTTCTGCTCAATGCTAGGCTTTTTAGGGACATGCAAGGGAAAACAGTTTCAGGTGAGAGGACAAATTGTCTTTGAAACAGACCACAATGACTTCCAGCTGGAACCAAAAGCAGCTACGCCCGGAATAGGGACACCAAAGTACACTACTGCAACTAGGCACATTTAGAGAGTCCCAGTGGATGAGAGGGTCACCCCAATGAGACTGCATGTTGCAGAAAGGGGAGAACACCAACTACTGCTTTTATGCGAGCATCTCATGGCATGCTAAAGTACTCTACCTTCCTGGGAAACAGTGAGCCGCCAAACGCAAATATATAGTGGTACTAGAAAACATAAAATAACCACATTAGTGACCCGGGTGCCTGGAGCAGTATTACTGGGAGGAATATCCTCTTGGTTGGTGAATTGTTATTGAAAATCTGTTATAGTGATGAATTGTCTATATTGAACACCATGTTAAGGAGGCCAAAGCAGTGGCATAAACAGAAATGAAAGATAAAATAAATAAGAACATGGGCATGAATATGGAAAGCCTTGAAGAAATCATCAGTAGCTATTACAGAATATCCCTGATGTGATTAAAACTGGTCATCACTTCCAAGTCTTCTTACTATCTATAATGGATTGTGTAGATTATGTAATACATTATGTGTGTTGCAATATCACCTACAAAAGGTATGGGGTTTACGTCTATATTGGAACACATCTGCTCGCTTAGTTGTTGAAATAAGTGTTGGACCATGTATTTAATTGTTGGATATACCAATTGAGGTTTTTGACGTGTTTCAATGGTGTGGAATGAGTTCACATGCAGTTGACTTTCATTAGACCTCAAAGGGATGGAGAACATTGGGGAACCAACTCAAAACTAACAAATAAGCTCTCAGAAGGCAACAGATTTATTAGTGGAGGGAGCTCAGGGTCGCTCCCAATGGCAGCGTTCACTGGGGTAGTAGGAGAGCTTGAGGGGTAAGCTGACGGCGCTGGATATTGTTAGGTTGTCACAGATTAAACTGTCTCTTCAATGTAGTGTGAACTTGAGAACAGTGCTTTGCATTTGTCTTGGCAGACTGCAGCAGCAAAACAGCCAAAGACAGCTGTATGTGTCTGCCAGGCTACAGTGCCACATTGGTTAAATGCCAAATACTTTAAACTAATGCATTATATGCAAGTCTTTCACTAACTGGGGGGAGTAAGACTTGGTCATTGTCTGTAGTAATGAGTGACAAACAGGGGCACATTGCTTGTAGTTATTTAAGTAAAGTGTTTTAGTCCACTGTTTGCAGCAGTGGTGGACGGTCTTTCAGTCCCCATTCAAGCAAAAAAAGTTCCTTGTGCAAAGGGAAAGCTGAAATTGATTGGACCAAACAGAACTGGAGTTATGAAAAATCCATTTAAAAAGAACACACATTGAATTTAGTAATAATTTTTTAAGTCATTGCATTTAATTCAAAATGGCTCCTTGAAAATTAGGTTTTGAACTAATTTAATAAAGGTATTCTGGCTAGAGCCCTTAGCACACTATTGCTGCAAGCAATATGTTTGATGGTAAATCTGCCCTAAAAATTCCTAAACATTTACCGCGCATGTGATATTGTGAGAGACAAAGTTGGCCCAATTATATTTTTTTACAGATGGCAATACATAATAGCCCCAGGATCTGAAATAGCATGCTGCTCTATTTTCGTGTAACAGCACTATCGATGCAAAAGAAAATCAGCATTGTTTTCCAGACATGCCGTTGATTCTACACATCCCGGCAAAACGATGATATGTCTAACTCTATGGAAATCTACTGTCACAGTGGACAAGAAAAAGCTTGCTGTTGAGTCCAAAACTCATTTATTAGATTTTAAAGAAAACATTTTTTTTAAAGACTAATTTTTAGGTGCGAGTATCAAGTGAAATAACACTAACAACCTCATGCAGTAGAATGACTAACGTGTGCTGGGGGCATGAGATGGTAAGTTTCATGTGACATGCTGCTGTGCTGCAGTGGCAATGTGTTTTAGACTTGAGGAACATTATCACTTTGATAGAAGTGGGTCTGTTGCTAAACCACAGGTTTCTTGTACCAGGAAAAGTTCCAATCCAGAGTGATTCAATTTTGCACTGAAATGGCATTGTTCAAATAATCAAGATGGGCAAGAAAAATAGGAAATTTCCCCCCGGCACTAATATAATTTTTCAGAGAGTGCTTGGAACATAAAAAGCCTTCACAAAAAATATGTGCCTGTTTTTGTTAAACCTAATTACATAAAGAAATTAATTTCTTTTATACAAGTTATTTATATAGAACTTTAAAAGCAAACATGTTTTGCCACAAAATACTTTGCAAATAAAGAAATACATGTATACAAGACATGCATTAGATACAAAATTAAATAGAAACAAGTTTCAACACAATTTAACCCAGGGAATCAGATAAAAAAACAGAAAACAAACAAGTGAAACTAAATTAAAAGCAAGAGAATAAAAGTGGGTCTTAAGGGGCCTTTTAAAAACGACATACTCAGGCTTTCTAAGGGCCTCTGGCAGGCTATTCCTTTTTTTCCATGAAGGTGCCAACATGCCACGTTGGGTGGATCGAAGGATCTGGTGGTGCTATAAAGAATGAGGTTCTAAAATCAATGTAGGGTTCTATGGAGACATTGGTTGACAATTAGAAGGACTTTGAAGTTTTTCCTAAAATGAATGGGGGGGCAGTGTAAAAAGGGAGTTACGGCAGAGGGTTGGGGGAATATAAAGATACAAATACATAAATAACTAAAGCCTGTTACAAATATATAATGTACATTCTCATATTGTCTTTATACTCTGCACTATTGACTCTATTTCATCTATCTTTTCAATTATTTTGCCATTTACTTCTGACTCAATCATTTCATTGACCTCACAGTAAACTAAAAGAAAGAAAAAAAGGCTTTTATATATATAAAGGTGCAGAATTCCACTTAACAAAATAATTAAAATTATTTTAGTTGGAGAATTATTGGTTTGATTGGCTAGTGTAGACAAGAGCAGAAAATGGAATGGCATGATGTTAAATGTTATTAGGTACTGCAAGATAAATTGGATTCAAAGGAAGGTACTTCAACATCATCTCACAAGTTTGCCTGTTCAACACACAAATAGTAAACCCAAACAAATTTTGTAATTCCATGTAGTTACATAGTTAGTGATATTATCATAACCACAACAGTGCTAAATTACCTATTTTTGAGGTTATAAACTACAATTTGTTGCCGCGAAGGCATGAAAGACACCCACTATATACACCCCCCGAAACTCAAGGGATTGTTGTCAGCTGTGGAAGGCAAGGACAAAGACTAACAGCCGGCTAAGGAATTTACCACACAGATCGACACTGCCAAGCCTTGATCACACACGAAATGTTTAAGCTACAAATACAAACGGAACTGCTGCGTTATGATTTTCACAAAAGCCCGGCTGAACACACTTATCATTAGCAGCTAACAGCTAGCACCAAACAGCTAGCAATAGCAGCTAACCAAGCAAGCAAGCTACTTAGCGGCAAGAGCAAGACAGGGTAGGTGAATTAAAACCATGTCTGACTTAAAAACACATCTTGATGTTTCTTAAGGGCCCTGTTTATGTTGTACAGGCATAATAATTGCATCGTGTGTCTGTTAAGAAGCACACAGGCACTCTAAAACTTGCCCCGTTAACTGCCTTTTTAGCTCAGTGGAAGCTTGTACACGTAGCTGCAGCTACTCAGTGTTGCCTGCACCGATTCAGGTCGGGGTTTCTTCAATCGAAAGAACTTGCATGTTTATAGTGATCAAGATTAACATAAAAGTTGGCCGGAATTCTCCTTTAATGATAATGTGGCTCTCTGCCTTCTTGATGTGTAAATGGTCAACTAATTTCCATAGCAATTTCCTAGGGGGATAACAGGTCAGGGTTGCGTTTACAGGTTGTTGCACTGTGCCCAAGTTGCCAAAATATCCTACATATGGAACGGTTTAACCTGTGAAATTACCTGGGCAATATTAGCAACGGTACTGAGGCTTCAACCCTTTCGTTTAGTAGTTCACATAAACAAAAGGAAGAGAAATTAACCACAGTGCATGCTAATTTGATTTAAAAAATCTTTGGTAATTTGCAAGAATTTGGACCAAAACCTCTGGAAGGTGGAACAGAGGAGGGACCGATTATGGGATTTGTGGGATTGTTGGGCATAAACTGTGTCGTTTATATTAAACAATGAAAATAAATCTGGATTAAAAGGGACTTACTGACTTTAAGCACAAACAATGTAAAGATACTTCGGTAAAAATATTGGGATTTTTCTTTAATCGGATAAATGCAACATAACATTGATTAATATAAGTCTGATGTCCTAAAAGTAGTCTGATGTGTTTGTAAGCAACTGAAAAATAATAGCACCACATAGACATTTTCTTCCTAATATTTATTAGAGCTTTTACAATTACTCATGCCGCGATATATATATTCTAACAAGCTGCAAATTGGCATATTCAGACAGACTTTAATATGATGGATAAGTATAAATTAAGGGATACATACAAAGCAGTGATGATGTAAAGAAGCTTTATTACATGGCGCAGAAGAACAAGTAGCTTCAGCCAATAACTTTGCTAATAATTCTTACTTCTAGATACTCCATGTTTCTCTTTTAAGCTGCTGCCTACCAGAATGTTTTGATTATAGCACTGATTTTGTATTCATGGTAAAATGACACACATGTGTCAATTAAAAGAAACCAAAAGGTGGCCTAAACAATTAAAGCTTAGAGCAATTAAAATGTAGCTTGCTTGAACTTTAATATAATAATTAAAAAAATGTCCTCACCCGCAGCAGCATTATGCCTGAGTGTGCCGGGGCATGGTGAAGATTAATTTATGTAGCCCCTGATTCCACAGGAGCCACGGTTGCCTCAAAAGCGTCGATGACCCACCACACACTGATGGTAATATATCACCAGTGACTGCTTAATTATAAGGAAGCAATTTCAACCGTGTAGGGTGCACTGTGATCTTCATGCATAACTATCAGGACAGAGATAAGAATAGTAGTCCTCCCTTCACATTGTGTGAGTGCATGAATAGTAAATTACCCCAGGCATAGGCTCAATATTGAGAAACTATTTTAAAAATGAATGTTTTCTATAGATGTATTGTGTTTTTAGTGGTTGGCTAACTAAAGTATTTCAAATAATGTCCAGATAGTCAATTAAACATGTCTAATTTGCATTTGTTTGTTGTCCAATAAACACCCGGATCTCAGGGAATAGATGATTATGTTCGGTAATGTGGCATACAAAAGGCTGTGAACTGCCAGCTTTTATTGCATCTCATTTTGGTAAAATACTACCTGTCCTTCCAGTGAACTCAAACATGCCATCTTTTGAAAGATTATTCACAGTACTACACAATATGACTGACTGCCTTTTCCTGTGAACTCCATATTCATATTCCCACTGCATTAAATCATTTCCACTACTGATGAGAGAGAAATGCCATTTTATCTTACCTATGATTCGTTTTTCCACCAAAAAGCCTCCTATAGTATATCATGCATTGTTGCATCATGGATTTTTTTCTGGTGAAGAGGTTGAATTGAGCAGAGAAAATTGCTTTTTCACTGTGATCTGTCTTAGGTGTGGGGCGGGGGCTTTGTTTCGCGCTGCTTTAGTACATCTTAAAAGATCTGATCAAACCACCAGTGTGACCTCTTTTCTGAACACAAACTGTCTGGTGTTAGATGTTAATAATTCCATAAATCATATCATTTTTTTGTCATGTTTCATTCTACAGATCAAAGTTATTTCTGAAATGATTTACATTTATCAATCATCTTTGCCTCCAATAGTGTGAACACATGTATTACTCTGTATGAAGGTGTTATATGTCCTGCCGCAAATGTTCCCATTTTTGCAAATGTATGATGATGAAAAACTATTATATAACTATATTGTTTTACTGAACAGAGTCAGAAGCTGCAGTAAAACAGTGACAGACAGCAGTGTTCTGCAATGAAGTACTTTGCCTATACTGAAATATGGAATAGTACCCTTCCTATGATTTACAATCACAGTCTGGCAATCACAGTCTGGCTCCTGCCAGAAAATCCCTCAAAAAGGTACACATCAAAAAAAGCCAAGCAAAGACTAAAAGCAGCTAACCACCAAAAATAATCCTTGCTATAGCTGCTAAAGTGTGTGTGATTGTTTTGATGACACAATGCAAATTTTCAGATAAAGGCCTCCAGGCATGGCAAGGGAGCACTTTGAGCGGTAATGCAGCAAAAAAGGCTTCATTGTACTGCAGTGTGAGAAGTGGTAATTTTCACAATACCTAACAATCAAACAAACTACATGTGGCAGGCAGTATGTGTCTCAGTCTGTGTGACTGAATGCAACAAACCACACTTCTAAGATTTGCTTTTTCATTTGAAGGAAGTTTATAAAAGAGGTAAATTAATTATACAGAAGTTGTTGATTCAGACTCATTTACTAATGATTATAATAACAGAAAATGTTACAACAACATCAGAAATAATTAAACCAAAATTTAAAATCAATTTTTATTAAATTAGCAGGGTTCTTGAAAAGTGTCAAAATGTGAAGTATCACAATGAAGTTGCAGTAATGAATACATTTAACAGCTATATACAGTATTTACAAGTTACAAGAATAATAGAACCAATGGCCAGTGTTTGAGTAAGAGATGAAGAAGAAAAAAATAAACCAAAGAAAAACTGAGAATCCTATGGAAACCAAACTGCACGGACAGTGAAGAGTTGCTGCATTTTCCTGTGAAAGAAAGGCTTCCCTTTGGTAGTAAGCAGGTCTTAGTAATACACGGGGGTCTGCTAAGTGTTCAACACTTCTTTTGGAAATTCAAACCAAGCCAGTCAACATGGGTATATCCTTGATCATGAGATTTCACACAACCCGGGAGAAATGCACAAAAGTTACCTCAAAGCTCCCATATTATGCTCATTTTCACACTCAGTTTAAATGTCACTTTTCGAAAGGGCATACAAAATTTATTTTTTGAATAAGAATTTGTATTTTTCTTAGCCTATTCATTGTTCTATGTATTTTATTTGTACTATTGAGCAAAGCAAAATTTCTATTTCGATTTTTATTTAATTTTGTAAAATAATTAGTTAAGAACACATTAATTTATTTTTATGCTTGTGTAACATTATGTGTATTTGTGAAATTTGCATTTCAAGATTTTTGTATTTTGTTCAGTATGCTTGATAATCAAGCAAGTAGACTTATGATAACACATCGCAATCGTAACCACTGTATTGTTAATCGCAATGACTCTTCAAATGACTTTTTCTTCAAATTGTGCAGCTAATCATTGTACTGTAAAACACATCTATCTGACCGCTAAGTCAGTCAATTGTCATTTTACCCCGCGTTAAAACGGATACCTGTCTCTCTGCTGCTGTCATATGACGGCGAGACAGCGGAGGGGAAGGACAGCAGAAAGCACGAAGACTTGGGAAAATGATTGCTTGAGTGATTGAGAAACTGACAGCTCAATGCCAGAAGAATAGAGTGATCACACTTCAGTCTGGCCCAGAACTGACAGCATCAGACAATGTGATGTTCACTCAAAGAGCCCAGAGACACCTTGGGGCCATGAGGCCAAACCACCAGACCTTCTGTCCTGTTCAAACTGCCTCAATATGATTCCCCTACTCTTACCCTCCTTTACATTTCAAACACTGATGGCTGTTTTTTTAAAGAGATGCCAATTCACAAGAAAAGGTGAAACCAACTACCTAAAAACCTGATTATACCGTGTTTGCAAAGACAGTGTACATGCGCAATTGTATAAACCATGTTTAAAGCAGCAATGATTAATATTTAACAATGGAGCTCATGACTTCGTGTATTTTGACATGGTTGCTAGCTCAACAAATGCTAATGTTGCTCTGTATTTGCTGGATGTGTAAAAGGTTTGCTGACCGCTTAGCCACATCACTGTAATGTAAAAGGTTTTACTATGTAAGATGCATTAGTCAGTGTCTTTCTGCAAAAACATGCTATGCTAAAAGTAGCTTAAGGATTTTTTAAACAACGATGGAACTTTGGAGCAAAGTTTCTTGTGCTCTACTAGCATGCACACAAAGAAGCTGAAATGTTCATTTATTAAGGATATGGGTTTACGTAGAGAAGGATAGGAGCACAGACAGAACAAGTAGAGCAGTGTCTAATTATAAAGATGTACTGTAGGAGAGAAGGTTGAGCAGAGGGCACTAAAACGCAACCAAGACAGGGAGAAAGAGGGATGTTATAACAATTCATTATTATAATACTTATAATATCAGAAATAATCCAATAGCAAAAAACAACATATTAAACATCTTCTGTAATGTTTTGTTTTGTTTGGCTTGAGCATCAACTGGGCATTGGGTGAGAGGCAGGCTACACCCTGGGGTGGTCCCCATTTTACAAGGCTAACACACACAGACCGAGAACCACATTCACACTCACATATGCTCCATTTAGAGTTGCCAGTTCACCTAAGACTGCCAACAAAAGCAGTTCCAGGAAATTTAAATATATGGAACAAAATGGGTACACCAAAACAAATTGAAAACAAATTTAATGTGATATTACGTAAGTGAATTTTCTTAATTACTTTTAAACAGAAATACAGCGCAACCTATCTGCCAATTGAAATGAAGGCCACAGGCATACAATGATGCATTGATATTTGGAAAGATTTACAAAGTTGGCAAGAACACCACGGGATATTGATGAAAGCCTTTTATTATTTTAAATGGATGACATTTTGACATTTTGTCACAGTAAAAAAAGGAGATGTAAATAATAAAATTGAAATGATTTTTGAATTCCATTTAGCTTTTTGGGTTACAGGATCCTTCGTACTCCAACAAGTCAAAATGTCTACTGTGGAAAACGCCTGAAATATCTACTTACCTATGGAAATAACTGGTTGTCAAACTAGTAATCATACCACGTAATACGCTGACACAACAATTAACAGCATTTTGAACATAATCTTTCAAACACATTAATTCTACTTTTCCCACAATATTTATAGTCATAAGAGAACAATGAAAGGAGAGTTACGAGGTGCAGAATAAAGTTCATCTTTTTGAATGTTTATAACTAGTATAATTGTTAGGTTATTATTTTGGTTATGTCACTTTTAGTTTAGTTAACACTGCCTCTAAAAGTACCCATTTTGGCAAGTTGACATCTATTACAGGCTATCAAACATATCTTGGCAGATTTAAATGTTGCTGAATTTTCAAATGATTTAGGCAGTGTCTAGAATAAAGTGTTATGTAAACAATAATTATAATGTTGGACAAAATGACAAATGCTAAAAACTTCAACTTTAGGATCACAGTGTTATGACGATGTGAAAATTCATGTCAAGATGTCGAGATCTCTGGTTGCAGTGAAAGTGACAGACCAAATTACACGCAACTCTGGTCATAAAAATATGTTTAATCATGTTTATCTTAGCTGTGGAGGCATAGTCATGACAGTGTTATGAACACTTCTTTGAATAACGTTTTACCAAAAGTGTTTTTAGTGTGAGAGAAGAGGAGCTGGGTCTGTGAGCAGGAGAGGTCAGAGTATTCGAGAGAATGCAGAGGTGGATAGAGCGAGGAGATGCGGTGCACTGAGAGGAGGGTAAAGAACGAAATAGAGCAAATGGTGGGATGAGCAAGGAGAGGTGAGGCAGAGAAAGTCAACCACAGAACAGGTGCGAAACATGCAACCTGAAGTTGGAGTTTTTG
This sequence comes from Etheostoma cragini, assembly GCF_013103735.1. Lineage (NCBI taxonomy): Eukaryota > Metazoa > Chordata > Actinopteri > Perciformes > Percidae > Etheostoma > Etheostoma cragini. The sequence goes on from NC_048422.1 coordinate 15,815,051, forward strand.
GAGAAAGAAGGTGTGATGTGACAAAAACACAAGACTAAGAGAAGAGAGGTGTAAAAACACAGCCAGGAGTGTTCGCGATTTACAACTACACTGAACAAAATTATAAATTGCCCCCATTTTTTATGAGCTAAACTCAAAGATCTAAGACTTTTTCTACGTATACAAAATGCTAATTTCTCTAAAATATTGTTCAAAAAATCTGTCTAAATTTGTGTAAGTGAGCATTTCTCCTTTGCCGAGATGATCTATCCACCTCACAAGTGGCCTACTAAGATGCTGATTGGACAGCATAATTACTGCACAGGTGGGCCTTTTGCTGGCTAAAATAAAAGGCCACTCTATACTGTGCAGTTTAACTATATTAGGGGATCTGGGGGGTTCCGAAAACCAGTCAGTTTCTGGTTTTATGGTTTCTCTCTTTCTCTCTCTCTCTCTCTCTCTAACACCTGTTTTCCAGCGCCTTCTTGACTTCCAATATGACGCACCTGAAGAAAAAATCCAAAGCATACTCGCCGACTTGCAATGGAAAAGTAGTCTATCATTAGCAATTTCCAGTTAAAAAACTTGAGTATATGCGCTAATTTGTGTTAGGAAAAGGCTGTAAGAAACCAGACTGATTCTTATTCATAGGTTTACTAAAGAATGACACATCATTTCACCTGGTGAAGACCCCAAACAGGCAAACTGGCCAATACTTGACACAGCTATATCAACGGCTATAACTACACAAAACAGAAATTATTGCTATCGGCCCTCTATCGGCAGAAATTGCCCAATTATGATTAAAATTGGTACTGGAGGCTAAAAAAGTGGTTTGGGCTCTCATTAAAACACAGTAAGGTAAAAGTGTAGAGGCTGATCTTACAAATTAAAAAAATTAACAAGACTAGAGGGGAGAGAATATTGTGACTTTGGTTTAAGAGAGCGGCAGAACAAATTTAGGTGGTGAGTTGAGCTGCATTCTTGCATGTGTACATGTTTATGTTAATACGGAACTTCAGCCACAGCAGATTTAAAGCATTAGTAAATCCTTATATGCCACAGTCATAAAGCTGCAGTACTGAGATGAAAACACTACTCATACAAGAAAACAGCTACATATAATGAAAACTCGGGTCTTCTTGCCATTACTGTCGAACCAGCTTTCTACTCCACCTGCTAACAGTCAGTAATTGCATCCTTTTAAATGTTGACAATCCCCCATATCCTGACAAAATCTTATCAACATGAACTACTGCCTTCACAAGACTGGTTTGACAGCTTAACCTCCACCGCATACTTCTTGTCAACAAAGTCATTACTCTTTCCGCTCACTATATCAGTACCACTAACTCCAACTCTTCCTTAATGCCAGCAGGGAGGAAGAACCCTGGGGAAAACATCAACAACACACTCTGCATGCAGTATAGGGTGACGTCAATGCATATTTAAAGTGCATTATCACCTGAAAGTGTGTCAAGACACTTTCTCACTACAATAAAATAAGATTAACAGGAGCATCAAGATAGTCAACATGGACAGAGATGTCATCAGCTTGCAAAAGTTACCCTCTATAAATAGATCCTGCATACACATGTGGTGGTAAAGGCAATAATATAATGGCAAAATGGAATTGCTTTGATTAGTAAAAGTAAAGTAAATACATGCATGCAAGCCGTCTTGACAGTGTGGACCTCTGGCAAACGGAGACCCGGAGATGGAGGAAACTATCGTAGCTTCTTAGCTGTATTTCTCCATCCACCTTTAATAAACCTCCTCTGTCAGAGCATACATTGTTCTTCAAAACAGGAATGGTTTGCAGACGGTTATGAGACAGGAGTCAATTGCAGAAAAGTCTTTGAATAAACTGTGTCAACTTGTTGTCCCATTAGCGACAGGGCTAACAAGCTTTTTCTTTTTCTTGTTTAATAATTAGGGCCCGAGTGGCGACAGCTCTATTGAAACTGAAGACATTATTATTCTTCCGGCATATTAATAGCCTTTTTGAGGAGCTTAACATACTCAACCACTCACCAAAATTAGCGGTTGTATCAACCCTGGTGAAAGTTTACGTATTTTAAATTGAGCCCCTGCAGTATTTTTAACAAAGTCTAACGGAACTCAATACACATATGTAGCATGTCAGGATGTAGAAAAAATTTGAATTGAATGTTCAAAATTAGTGTGATTTTGGCCATTTCCTCATGTCGTATTTGAACAAATTCCTCCTAGAGATTTCATCCAATCAACTTCAAAATTAGTCTGTGCCATCTTAACCCTTGTGCTGTCTTCCCGTCAACCATGAAACATTATTATAAGTTGCGACACATTATGACACTACTATTTGAGTGTCAAAAAGGATATTCAAAGAGAAGAAGAGGGCCCAAACACCAGCAACCACCAGTCAAACATGACAGTGTGGATAAACCAAATGGACTGTCACACTCACACGCAAAAGATAGTGTGGTTCTTTATGCAATGCCATGCTACACATGCATTTCTGAATCAGTGTGGATCTACAACCACATTTCTTAGGCTTAAATGTTCATAACTTACCATAACTGAGATGTGCAGCAGATGCATGTGTTCATGTAGGGCATGAGTAGGCTCCCGAGCTGTGGGTTGTGTTGTCTGTGCTACAAGCTCAGACTCAGTCATGGACACATGGAAGTACAGTGTCCCATTTTCCAACCACTGCTGCTTCCAGTGTACCTGAGAAATATCTTCTCCCGTACCCGACATCTCTGCAGAGAACAAAGAGAGAGGAGAAAGGGGACAACATTTAATCCACGAGAAGTTTACATCTACAGTAAACTGGTGTTAAAGTCATTTTTCTTAACCTTAGTGTGTGAAAACTCAAAAGAAAAGTAAACATCTAAACAGCCTGTGAGGAGTTTAGTTGTGCATTAGTATTCCAGTGCTATGTTCTGTATAAGCGCACACAAACACTGTGCTGCAACTAGAAACCTTGAACCCTTGAACAGCTGGACAGACTTCTTAGGCGTATCATAATTGTGTGCATTTGTGCAGCTGGCTCGGGAAGAAATATTGTAAAGCCACTACATTTCTTAACTACTTTGATGAAATCTTCATGACTGCAATTTCCTCTTCAGAAATTTCTCTAAATTCGAAAACAAGTGGCAAGCATCACAAATGTTTTAACCATTAAAATCAATTCAGCACTTCAATTATAGACAAAATCAGTCACAGATGGGGAAGGCTTTTACCTGTTAATATTCATTTGATTACACTTTTACAATGGGAAGACAATTGATTTAGCAAGCTTGATTAAATTCATATGTCCAAAGCAATTGTAGAAATGCTGACTCACCATTCAATGTCCTTTGCTTATCCGCGTAAATCATCCTACATTTTGCACCAATATAATACCATTAGCTCCAAGCCATTTCTGGCATTAAGGATCAAACATCAAAGGAAAAGCTGAAAAGTTTAGAAGCAAAGGAGGAAAAACAATGTCCAAAATAAAATTGAAAAAAAGACAGAATTCGCAATTTATCGAGCAATGAAAAAAGAAGATTAAAAAAACAGGGGTATCTCTAGTATGTCTCGATATGGATCATGGCACAATAATCTAATACTATCAAGTGGGAGTGGTTGTTCATGAGAGACGTACTGAGAAGCCTCAGGGAGCCTTAGATTGCAAGGCTTGATACAGTATTTGTCATGCGGTTGGGTGACAAGGGCATAGACAACTGCTGACATCTCCTATCAGCGGCAGGTAGCAAATGACAAATGGCGTTCGGTGCTGCTGGTTATTAACCCACTAGCTCTGGGTCAAAGGACACGGACCAGCAGGGGAGGGTTATGTGAGCTATGTGCTCAATAGTGCCGTGGGCCCTAAGGTGCAGGCAGGGAGCATTCAGAACACACATCCCCTCAGAAAATGATGAAACTCCTAACATCGGATATATAGACCTCATATTATTATGCTAAATTAACTAATAGGCTACGTACTTACACATACTGTAGGGCTGCAATTAACAATTATTTTCCTCGTGCTTTCCTTTTTCCTATTTGATCCGATTATTTCTTTTTCAATTGATCATTTAGTATATGAAATGTCAGAAAATAGGGAAAAATGACCAGCACCAAGCTCAATAAATCCTCACATGTACAAAGCAGTAACCAGTATTTTTTTTTTTTCCTGAAACATTATTTATATTATTAAACATTTTTTTAACTGTTGTCCCATAATTTATAGGCTATAGACTCATGGAAGCATTCATTCATTCATCCATCAATATAAACACATTACCTTATATTCTAATACACCCTTTTAACGTACACTTTAAACAACATCCCTTCTTGTACTATAAGGTGTTTCTATACTTTTGCTGACTGCAGCTTATGCTTACTTATTTTGTAGGGTGTAAAATATTTAAATGGCATAACTGCTGGCTATTCAACTCTTTTTTAAATCTGTGGGCTGAAGACACACTGCTTGACCTCTCACCTTGACAGGAGATAAAGCTTTGACTGCTGGCCCAACAGTGAGGTGCCTCCCGCCATCTGTTACGGTTTTAAACAGCTTATCAAGCTCCTGTCAAATTTACCTTGACATTTTTCATATGTACTTCATGTGCATTTCAGAAAGCTTTAAATAACTGGTATTGTGCACAAAGCTGACACTTAGTTTGATCCAAATTAAAAGTGTTTTTCATGTCAACAACTGAACAATTGAAAAGCAAGTCTTACAGTAACAAAAGCAATCGTATGCAGGATGGATGGACAGTAATAGATTTCAAGGGCTGTTACCTACCTTTGTACGATTTTTTATGTAGATGAGGAATCTCAGTAAGCATGCTATTTAAAGACAAAAGGATTGTGTGGGAGTGTGTGTGTGTGTGTGTGTGTGTGTGTGTGTGTCCTTGTCTTCTGTGCTATGAGGCTTGTCATTGGGCACCTGGCCAGACGTTTGTGGGATAAAGGTGTATGGCCTCAAGGTCTGCTAGTAATTCATTAGGAGGAACATTATTAATGTGGAGAATTAATGTGTGCATGATTATGTGTATACGTGCATACTGTATGTATGTGACTGAAGCCAGTATGCTCCTAGCAAGGGTATCAGCAATGTAGTGTATCCAAAAGTGAGTCCAAGGACAACTCAAAGGAATGCTACAGTGAACATGACACAAAAAACTCTATTCATTAACCTTGTGAATCACAGAGAAATTGTGATACAACACAATGCTAGGATTCTTATAGGATAAAACAGCTTATTTTAAGTACTTTATTAACGGCTTATCAGCATTGTGGTCATAAAGCTCTAGTCGGAGAGAGACAAAAAGACATTAGACTCATAGTATTCCAAAACTGCTGAAAGAACATAAAAGTGGGGGTCTGATTTGCAGAATCATGCATTTATCTGAATCTATAAGCCACTATTGAGGTTGCTGTCTGCCGTACTATGTTTTTCAAAGCATACACTACATGTAGCGTACCAGTATAGAGGTCGTAATTCATTTTAGTCAACAAAAAAAATCCATGCAAAAATTACTTTGACTTACACATACAGTAAAGTACAGGCGACTCCTCCCCCAGGTTTCCTTTCAGTCCATGTCATGCACTCTCATTTGCTGTAGCTTCCCATCAGAGTCACTGACACAGGGGACAGTTTACACATTGCACTTATGCGTTTTTATGTGAGACCCGAGCCAATGATGATTTGCTTCTGATATGGGGCTTTTGCTCCAAAAACTTGGCGAGCGGAAAATCAGGGCTGAAGTCCTTTAGTGGGCACTTGCCATTAGAAAGACAACATAAGTAAACCTACGCTTATCAGTGTCCTGATGTCGCTATCACTTGTGGAGTGATAGTATAGCTCTTAGTAGTAGCTGTTTAAAAAGATCATTTCATCTGCAAAAAAGCCTTGCAATGATGAGCAATTTCATAAAGATAGACTTTAGGAAAAGGATCCCGTGAATGTCCCCGTTTCTTGCATGAAAAAAATAAATCCTGATTTTCAGCCCAAGTTTATTTTCATACCATAGGGAAGTGAATCAAAGCAAATGGTGCATGAAATGAAGGAAATTAAGTATAATATACTTTTGAAAGTAGTTCTAATGCAATTAGACAAACAGTAACATAAAGTATACAAGATGTAATCCATCATTATGGCCTCTGCAAAGTATCAACTGAAAAATGGACAATACACTGTACGCTCATCCTCAGGAATTCACGATGAACACTGTACACTTTAAATATTAAATATTTTCTCCTAATTCTTTTTTTGGGGTTGATTGTGAAAAGTTTATTTACCGAGTGAGTAAATTGGTGGTTCAAAGTAGTTTCACAAGTAGTTTTGCAGAGTGGTAGAGCAGCGAACGCCTTTCCCTTTGTAGTGAGATCTGTTTTGGAAACAACACATTTTGTAAATGTTTATAGCTTGCCATGCTGCTATCTTGTGTTGCTTCATGTACAGTGATGATGCTAAAAATGGCAGTAATTAAACTGAAAATATTTTGATTAGAGTCAGTTCAGGTCTCGTTGCCTGATTATTAGGATTATGGAGGTGTAGGGAGCAGCATAATGTTTTCCATTTATTACTGGAATAGTTCAAAGTAAAATTGAAGCAGAAAAGCTTCAACAACAAATAACAACAAATATGCAAATATGGCTTAGTTCCCTTTTACTTTTCATTAAGTTTGCATAACAGTTGGTACAATTATATGCTTAAACCAAAAATCTTCATAAAGCCTTTTTACTCTTTGTTAAGTCCTCTATGCAGGTACTTAAGATGAAGTGAAATCTTTTGAACACTTAATGTCAGCAGAATTCTTATAAGAGCCGGTTATCATATAAGTGCTCACTCTGCAACTTACTGTGCTTTTCTTCATTCCTTTTCCTTTCTTCTCTCCTTTAAGATATTGTATCTTTTCTTCATCATTTGCAAGTGCTGAGTTCAATTTTGAGTTTCAACTCTAGTTTTTACATTCTTTAAATGTTGCCTTGAGCAAAACTCATTTCCACTTAGCACAGTCTCTCATAGTTGGAAATCTGATGAGATGAGGTTGCTCACAACCACTGAGTAAGAACATGAAGGCCTGAAAAACACTACACAGCTGACAAACCTTGAAGAGTTACATCCTAATTGTATGCTGCTCACCATTTCTTACAGGTTCGTCATATCTTTAACTTTACATGGTAATAATATGTTGATATGGTCTTTTTACAGCTTGTTTACACTGGCCCCCATGTGGCCAAAATGATCACTTAATGCAGTTTGAAGCAGGCTGGTTGTATAGATCAGATGACTCCTTCTTTACCAACCCTCTATCACTAGCAGGGCCAGTTAGTATCAATATCAGCTGCTAAATTAAAACAAGTTTAAAGAAGAAAAAACTCACCTTTGTAAAAATTACATCGTAAAAGTAAAACAATCTGGAAACTAAATATGCATTTGCTGTTCCAAAGTTTCAGTGTTTGAATTAATAGGGATTAGGAGTTCCTCATTCTGGAGAACAGGGGAAAGACTGGTAATGACGTCATCAGGAATCCTTTAACAGTATTACAGTACTGGTGATCAAATTAAATCAGATATGAGCATATCTTTCTTAATCACAGCTGAAACTGATTTTAACGTAATGTCTGAAAATTTCTACGAGCCCACAAAGTCAAAAATGTTCTTCACTCAAACGGATTAGCTCAATACATCTTCAATTCAATCCTCAATACTATTATTTCCAGCTAGGGAGATGGTAGTCTGTTGAGAGGCCATGCTTGTATTACAGTCTGACATTTTTTTGAAACAATACTTTCAACATCATCACTACCAATTCTAGCAAAATCAGGCTGTGTCATGACAATCACCATCAAGGTTGTACTGCCTGCAGACATGGGTTAAAAACAGACTAAAATCCAGCATTCAAATATATTGTCATAGGAGCTGACAAACATTAATTATACAGTCTTCTCTTCTGCCCCCCCCCCCAGTCTCACACACAAACAGACACGCACGCACGCACGCACGCACCCAAGTTCCGCGCGCATTTGCGAAAGGTTGGCTCTCATCAGTTTAAAGGTGATCATAGCAGTATAAAGTCAGTGATTGTGCAAGCCTGACAGCTCCATGACATTTTGTCAGCTTGGCAACAAGCCCCTGTCATCAACATTTACTGTGATGAAAGCTGGCACCCTAAAGGCACTTTGCTGCCTGTAATTACATGGCATAACGCTTCTGTCTTCCATTGACTGCACCCCACATCTCATTGCTCACGTTGCCTATAGTATGGATGACAGATGAACATTCAATAACTCATATGAGGGAATGGTTTCAAATATCTTGGCCCAAAATTAAAGCAAGGACAAAAGAAGAGGTGAGAGTATATGAAAGAGAGAGACAAGCAGACAGTGACAGAAAGGGGAAGGGGATTTATCAAAAGTGTTAATATTAGCATACCTCCTAGATATTCAAAATGTGCCTCCAATGTCTCTGTCACCTGTGACTTTGACAATGGCAAATTCTACACATTTTTACTTTTTAACTTTAAGACGCTGGAAGTCGCTGAGGTAGTTAACCAACTCCACTGTGGCAAAGCCCCAGGGATTGATGGGATACATCCAGACACGCTGAAAGCTCTGGGTGTGGAGGGGCTATCTTGGTTGCCATGCCTCTTCAACATTGCGTGGAAGTCTAGAACGGTGTCTAAGGAGTGGCACACCAGGGTGGTGGTTCCGCTTTTAAAAAAGGGGGACCAGAGGGTGTGTGCCAATTATAGGGGTGTCACACTTCTCAGCCTCCCTGGTAAAGTCTACTCCAATGTTCTGGAAAGGAGGGTTTAGCCGATAGTCAAACCTTAAGTTGAAGAGGAACAAAGGGGATTCCGTCCTAGTCGTGGAACAACGGATCAGATCTTCCCTCTTGCAAAGATCCTGGAGGGAGGCTGGGAGTATGCCCAACCGGTCTTCATGTGTCTTGTGGATCTGGAGAAGGCGTATGACTGGGTCTCCTGGGAGATACTCTGCGGGGATGTGGGGTGAAGGGGCCCTTCTCAGGGCTATCCAATCTCTGTCTGACCAAAGCGAGAGCTGTGTGCGTGTTCTTAGCAGTAAGTCAGACTTGTTTCAGGTGAGGGTTGGCCTCCACCAGGACTGCGCTTTGTCCCCAATCCGGTTTGTAGTATTTATGGACCGGATATCAAGGCGTAGTGGGGGGTTGGGAGGGGTTGTAGTTCGGTGGGCTGGGGATCTCTCGCTGCTTTTTGCAGATGATGTGGTCCTGATGGCATCATCGGCCTGTGACCTTCAGCACTCACTGAATTGGTTATCAGCCGAGTGTGAAGCGGCTGGGATGAGGATCAGTACCTCTAAATCTGAGGCCATGGTTCTCAGCATGAAACCAATGGAGTGCCTTCTTCAGGTTGGGAATGAGTCCTTACCCCAAATGAAGGAGTGTGAAAACCTTGGGGTCTTGATTGCAAGTGAGGGGACAATGGAGCAGGAGATTGGTCGGCAAATCGCAGCAGCAGTTGCGGTATTACATTTAATTTATTGCACTGTTGTGACTAAAAGAGAGCTGAGCCAGAAGGCAAAGTTGTCAATCTACCGGTCAGTTTTCATTACTACCCTCACCTATGGTCATGAAGGCTGGGTCATCACTGAAAGAACAAGATCCAGGGTACAAGTGGCAAATATGGGTTTCCTGAGGAGGGTGGCTGGCGTCTCCCTTAGAGATAGGGGGAGAAGCACAGTCATCCGTAAGGAGCTCGGAGTAGAGCCGCTGCTCCTTCGTGTCGAAAGGAGCCAATTGAGGTTGTTTGGGCATCTGGTAACGATGCCCACTGGGCGGCTCCCTAGGGAGGTGTTCCTCTCCTTTAAGATATAGACCTAGGACTAGGTGGAGGGATTATATCTCCAAACTGGCCTGGGAACTCCTCGGGATCCCCAAGTCGGAGATGGTTAATGTGGCTCAGGAAAGGGAAGTTTGAGGTCCCCTGCTGGAGCTGCTGCCCCTGCGACCCGCTACCGGATAAGCGGATAAAGATGATGATGGATGGATGGATGGATGGATGGATGGAACTTTACACTGATCTCAGTTGTTGTTGGAACTCTTGATCTGCAGCAAAACAAACAGGCGTAAAAATATTCACCCGATTAGCTACTAAATTGTCTTGATGTCATATCTTTCCACAGCCCAAATGCTAAGTGTGCCATTACCATTTAAAAATGACCGGATAGGAGCTATGGAATATTTAGACAAATACAAGATGAGCTACAAAAGAAATACAGGGTGCCTCTTTTTAATTTAACACCCATGCAACAAAATGCCACCATCCATCCATCCATCTTCATCCGCTTATCCTAGTCGGGTCGCGGGGGCAGCAGCTCCAGTAGGGGACCCCAAACTTCCCTTTCCCGAGCCACATCAACCAGCTCCGACTGGGGGATCCCGAGGCGTTCCCAGGCCAGGTTGGAGATATAATCTCTCCACCTAGTCCTGGGTCTTCCCCGAGGCCTCCTCCCACAAAATGCCACCCTTTGTCTTATTACAAACACTAATGAAATAGCTGGCATTCACATAAAGACCATTGAAATTGAACACAATTAAAAATGCATCAAGACTTTTCTTTTCCAGGAAGTGTAACTGGCCTAACGCACAGCGGGATAATGTGCATGGGTGTGTGTTCTTGTTAAAAATATCAGTCTATCTCCAGTATCAATTGGTTCATGTCGTTTTCTTACAATCAATGAGACATACGAAGTTCATTCGGAAGAAGGGAGAGGCAAACAATTTTTTTGGCAATGTTGGTGGAATTCTTTTATGTGCATTAAAAGTCAAATTGCGTTATTACTTGCCCAAGTAAAGTCAGTATTTAAACATTTGATCCCATGAAGCTCAAAAAAATATGACAGGGAAAGCAGGATGGAAAAATGTTGATACAAACTTTGATAAGTCAGATTTCGATAATCAAGGGGAATAGAAAAGCATGATCCCTTCTTGTTTCTTATAAATTTGATTTAGGATTTTGAATTTGCTACAAAATACCTAAAAAGTTATTCTGAGCCAAATTGCCCCCCCCAAAAAAAAAAACTAAAAGCTGTACTTTTCTCCTATATCCAGACACCTAAGAACTGTAGACGGCTGTCTCTATACATCCTAGCTTAATCAGCACTGTGGGATCTAATTCTGTTGACTCAACACCCGTTTCTCTAGTTGACCCGTTTTTCACCTCATTTCCCCACATTTTACACACTGCAGAGGCCACTTTATACACTTGACATTTCCCAAGACAAAGTGTATAAGTAGCACTCACCATCGATAGTCTTACTAACCACTAAATTACAGCAGCTCATGAATGAATCTCATTTGGTCAACGTCATCAACATCTCAACGTAATGCCATGTTCTGTGATGAATACATTTGCCTGATATAATGGCACTTACTTAATGGACCGGTTATCTAAAGCTGTGTCTGAATCAGTCTCTGACAGACTGTCCTGTAAGTATAAACAACGACTAATGCAGTGCATTTCCAAATTTGTACGATTCTTGCTCTGCATAGTGACAATGGAAACGGCCAGGTAATATTAGTGGAAGAGGAGGAGTGTTACAGGATTTAAGACAGTGAGACAAACCTTGCCCTTGGATATTCTTAGTGGGGTCCTCTGAAGGATCCCCTGTTAACTAGAGGCCCTGCCAGCGCCACTCAGGCCTTATCGCTGATGTCCACACCCATGCTAACTCCTACTGTGCTCAATCACAGCGGCAGCTGTTGGACTGCATACTGACCACCTCCTACAGAAAACCAATCACATTTTCAGAGACACCACCAGTGAGCCTCCCAGCATGAAGGAGAAGGTGACTTATGACTTCAGAAAACCAAGGTGTGGCAGAAACAGTATAAGGCAGTCACAGCAAATGTCTGAAAGAAAGTAGATATTTCATAAATTTCCCCCAAATAAAAATTCCAGGAGTTAACAGAAAGTCACAGCAATCTAATGCATATTAGTTCTGTAAGAGACCAATATAATTTGAATTTACTAAAAAAGAAAATCACAACATAGCCTTTCAGAAACATTGCCGAACATCGTCCCACAATATATGTTTTCCATTAACAAATGCATGATAAGGGATACTTTGTTTTATAGTGGGGCTATTGGACAAATAGCTGCTTGCCATTGGCCCCACTGTGGCACTGTGGGAGCTAGATTATCTCTCATTAGCGGTGAATGCATTCGGCCGGGTACTGTATTGTTCATGTGTCTGTGTATGTACACATGCACATTCGGTTTAGTACTGTTTGTGTGTGTATGTGCCTACATTGTTGCTCAAGGTCACCTCGATTATAAATTATTTACAACCGGAATTCTTTTTTTTTTAAGCCCTGTTGTAGAGTAATTAAGTCAAAATATCATTTTGTTTTTTCCCAGGAAATTAGCATCATTAACTCACTGAAAAACAGTTAAAGCATAATTTATGTGTAGATCTATAAATGCTTTGTCCCTTGTGCTCTTCAGGATTAGTGAGGCAGAGTGCCAAGAAAATAAATAAATAAATAAATAAAATAAAATCAGGATCCCTCCTGCTCCTAATGTATTTAAAGTGACACATTAGTGGGATAAACAGTCCCCTTATCCGCTGAGTACATAGGCTTCTTCTAAAACACTACAATCCCATTAACAAGACCTATTCTGATTTCACATCTCTCTCTCACTATAATGGAAGGCTTTTTTACCGATGGGGGTTGTCTGCCAATGCCAAAGTGGGAGGCTTGGATGTGATAGTACACACATTAAAATGTACTAATCCTTTGGTTTGGCCCCTTCAATGAGACCTCAAACAAATAGAAAGAGTAGAATGGATTAGCACTCACTCATGTCAACCCTTCCCAAAGTCAAAATAAAAAATGCAAACATGTCGATATGGCTGCCAACAAAACAAAACAAAGCTTATGCCCTCAAGATCTGCAATGTGGAGGGGCCTCACTGGCCTGAATTAATAACAATGGAGTTTTCCTTCTGAAAATGTTTTATTCTGTTAAATTCAATTTTGAAATGTATTGGTGTATTAACCTGGACTACAGATGCAAATGAGCCCAACCACAGTTCATTTCATGTTTTAAGATTTGATGCGGACTGTTATGACATGTGTTGCACATGTCTGGAAAGCAATGAGGTGCAAAAGAAAATGTTTCCTGCTGATGGACGTAGAATATTAATGATAAAGAAGTACACCTTTTGAACAAGAGTGTATCATCCGGCCAAATGTCATCAGTTCAACAAAAAGGTCCGTTGTTAAATATATTATGAATAAGGTAACACTTTACAGCTCAATATTTAATTTCTTCCATTGACTAGATTTTACTAGGGATGCTTTGCTAGGGATTTTTTATATATATATATATATATATATATATATATATATATAATGTTGGGATTTAAAATTTTATATGTGCTTAAACATTGTGTGTTATTTGCATTATACAATTAAGCTAAAAGGTAAAAGCATTATTTCGACATAAATGAAGACATGTTGGTCATAAATTAAGTTTGTTGTTATAAGTATATAGTTTGTTGTTTGTTATATTATTTGTTTTGCAATACTTCTGTTTTATAATATAATATAAGATGTTCTGCTACATTTTGTTATAATCCATCTCTCCTAAATGTGTCAGAAGTAGAATTGATTGTTAGAGATGCTCCCTGAGTCTGGTTTCAGCCTTTTACCCCCACTGATTTTTTCCTGAACTGTGGGTAATAAACCTCCAGTCACATTCCAACTGAAAAGATAACGGATAAGCACACAAAGACATCACTGTGGTCTAGAGACCCCACCCTTTGTGGATAAATCTAGGGGTGTAAGAGCCAGAGAGTCAGACAAAGGACGGGGGGAGAGCTGTGACAGCTTGATCCAGTTAACTTTGTCTCAGGATATCCTATGTAATAAATGGATTCACATCAACATCTGAGATTTTGACTACTAATTGAATGAACCCTGAGATGGAGCAGGATTTAGCTCCAACAATACACACACACACACACACACACACACACACACACACACACACACACACACACACACACACACACACACACACACACACACACACACACACACACACACACACACACTATACCAAAAGCTTAGTGGTTAGTGGGCTTAAGATTCGCGTGAGACTGGAAGACGGCTTTATGAGCCATACCATCTTGATCTCACTGATCTCAGTTCCTAGAGGGTTTCTGTGATGGCCCTGCTTGGTCCGTAGTTCCAAGGCCAGCAGTAGTGGCCTTCACCAAAAGCAATGACCTTGCAATAGCACATAATAATGGCAATGTAACAACAAACCATGGTGTGTTATGAGTATTCAACTGAAAACACACTGGTGAAGGAGGAATCTCATAGTGGCCATTTATCTGGGACTTTTTATCCCAGAATGCAGTTGGGGAGAAAGAGAAAATCATAAAAAGCTTGGTCGAGGTATTGATATATAACAGGCCATGCCCGTCAAGGGTTGCCACATGGGATGTTTATAGCCACAGCTAACTCCCACTTCGTTCAAGCTCCTTTCTGTTGTATTCTGATTCTGTTGCTGGACTTGGCTCTGCTGACTAACCTCACCATTGTATTTACATGTTTAAAATAAAGATATCAATCAATCAATCAAAAAATGCCATTCAGGTCTTGGCACAAGCCCACAATTGCTGATGTGTCCCTCAGGCTGTTCTTTTGCCCCCTAATGCATTTTGTCACAGCACTGGCACTAAAACTTTGCAAGGTAAATGGAAATCAGTCTGCAACTATTTTTTTTCCTAACAGGAATTGATCTAGCTTGACACGATGAGCTTGACACCTCGCCAGCTGCTTGCAGGATCTCTCTTCTGCCTGGCACCGACTCAGTGGTGACACACATGAAGGTCTTAATCATCTTGACCAGGAAGTGAATCATGACACACTACTCTCTGGCTCTGTAGCCCCTGTAGTCACCACAATAGTGTATCCTTTAATGACTTCATTGCCAACGCTGTGGAGAAGCAACAATAGTGTGCAGGATAGAGAGATCTCATTACAGATCTAATACTTACAGTGCATTAAATTTAGCACTCCATCATGGGTAGACTTTTGAAAAAGATGGGCCTGAAAAGTTTGGCTATCACCAGATCTTGCTCAATCTTTTAAGATTGAAAATTAGACAGAGGAGTGTGCTTTGTATTCATGTGTAATCAGCGGGCTTGGCTCAATTGACCCTGTATGCAATTGACCTTCAAACAATCAGTCCAACAATCGGAGTGACGTACTTTGCAAAAAAACTAGGCTTTTACCAAAGCCAATTGGCAGAAAATCAAACACATCCTTCTTTTGTTCCAGGGCGAGTTTCTGTTCAATTTCAGAGAAAACTTACCTTTGAAATCTTTTTCATATAGCAGCGACAGCAGCATCAACGGGTTGCTGCGCTTTGGTGTCCGCCATGTTGAACGTAAACAAAAAGCTGCTTGCCGTCACTTCTCTATCACGTGAAACCCGCTAATAGGGCGCCAAGTGGATAAGCCAGTTTGTGATTGGTCCCCAAAGATTTGTAATAGAAGTAGGACAGAAAAGGTTACAGGTTTCGAGCCAGAGCCAAAGGGCGAAATCAAATCGCCGGGAGATAGGGATGGGTTTACCAAGTCTAGCGCCTGAACTGAATGCTTAGCGCTATTGTTTTTTTGTTGTGCTTTTTATTTTGAAGAAACATTTTGTTTTTTCAAAACCTAATAACCATAGGGAAAATCTTCTGTTCATATCTTACAACAATGTATAACTCTAAGCTGTGGGTGAGACAGGGCTTACACAAGTGAGGAACAAGGCTATATGTAAGAATTGCTAGTGACAGAGAGTATCCTAACTGGAAAATGTTCTTTGCAAAGTACTGTATGCTATAAATCCCTCCCTACATCCTCTATTTTCTGTACTAAATGCTTTACCAGATTCCATAATGGATCATCAGGTAACATGGTAAGCGGTTGGTGTGGACAAGCAACATACTATATCTTGCACCATGGCTCAGCCAATATTGTAAATTTTTTCATTGGCATGTTTCATAAATCTCTTCCACTGGCTGCTGGCAAAATCTCTCCTGTCATCAGTAATTTTGATGTCACTTAAATCCTTTATTTTCAAGTATCGTCTTTAACTTTAGTTTCTAAGTCTGGCTTCTTGTCAGTATCTCTTGTTACAACCCCTAAAGTGCTTTGTTGCTTGAAGCTGTGCATTTCATTCTGAACTGCTGGATTCTGAGACATTTAGCATTTACTTGTCTATTACCACGTTGACCTTGGATCTGTGGGATCATCCCCCCCCCCCTACTTCCGTTGGGATTTGTTTGTTGTAAGTGCGTTGCTAAGTGTGGCCTTTTCTAAACAAATGTTTGGGCTCACAATTTACAGCCCTAGCTGCCCTTTTCCCGTCTCTCTAATAATTTCTACATTTTCCTTTGTCAACTTTGCACCATGATCATAGTTAGCATTAGTGTAATAACAAAGGATATAACATATTCATTCATAAGATACATAATACAATTCTTTGATTTGTTTTTAAAGCACTGTATGGAGTGGCACCATGCCCGATCTGAACTGTTCATCCCTCCTGACCCCTCAGATAGTCCCAATCACTGTCCCCCATTCCACCCACTTACAAACCAAAAGGTGATCAAGCATTTTCAGCGGGCCCTTAACTGTGGAATAGTTTGACACTAACAATTAGATCTTACCTTTCCACTGATACCATTAAAACCCATTTCATTTTTTTAGCCTCTTAATTATAATTTGAGGACATGCTCGAACACACACTGTTTTTTATTTAATTTAGTTGTTTGTGCAATGTTGTTTTGGTTATGATTTTATCAGAATATTCTATATTGTATTCATGTCCCTATCATCTCCTATGTATGCATGATTTTATTTGATTATTCCTGTGTTTCATTTAATCTCTTTGGTCAAGGTTTGTTTTTAAATGTGCTCTATGAATACACTTGACATTATTGTACTGTTTCGACCAAATAACCCTCCTGTGAACCAAACCTGCCCTCACAGACTTCCTCCTACACATGTGGGTACTCAGTATCAACTCGACATTTCAATTTTAACATATAATATACAGTAGAGCTCCATAGTTCTGTTTTACAAAAACTGAAATATTCTCAAGTGTCAAAATCTGGTTTAACTTTATCTTGACAAAGACGCACTTAAAATGATTAAATACAAATGCACTTTTGGTCTTTTAGTAGATAGTATGTCCTCAACACTTCCATTTTTTATTAACATTTCCTTAAATCTGTGGGTTAGTTAAGTAAAAAAAAGTAGAAGAAAAGATGGCAAAAAGTAGACAAATTAAGGCCTTTGGCAATGGAGACTAGACACAGCATGGTTCCAGAGGGACTTAAACACTGAATTCAGCTTTGCACACAAAATGTCCAACACCGGCACCGCCTGTAGCTAGCCACATTAAAATATTTTTTACATTTTCCAAGCCCCTAAAACAGCAGCAATTTCCCCCAATATGTGTGTAGAAATATGTGTTATCAAAATGATTTAGAAATAGGATTTCTCAATCAACAGCATCACATCTACAGCATTTGATTTGCTATCACAGGGTCATGGCTAAGGGGCAGGAAGTAGAGGTGTTCCTCTTAATTTAAAAATAAGTGGTGTCATTTAATAAATCCCTGTGTTCTGCACTCATCCATGTCATGAACACAGGTTTCCGAGTGTTTTCTAAGCTGCTAAAACTTTTCAACTGGATCACTGGCACTTATTTAAATCTGAAAATGCCTACACCAATTAAAACCCATGCAAAACACTATATTAGCATTTGTTGTCTTACAAAGCTCCATCTTAAATTCTTTCATTTTCCCATCTGACCTTTCTTCCACTTTCTTTCTCTTCTTACACGTGGAAATCCATTCTTCTGTGAATGCAGTTTTACATGGTATGGCAAGACATGCACAATCCAATACATTAGCTACTATGAATAATGAGCCTATGCTGATTTTTAAGAGTTAATTAATTTTCTGTAGGCCTGGCTCTGTCTCGCCTGATAAACGATGGCAATGCCATTGACATGCTGAGTTGGGTCCCCTGTCACTGGCGATAAATCAGTGGTGCACTGTAAGGCGTCATGCCCCAGCTGTTTCCAACATGTTCCCTTTAACTGGCTTCCTGACCTACGACACAATGAGGGGGTGACTGTGGATGTACATGATCATAAGTCAAGTACTTTGCTACTGATGAGACAGTAACAGAGAAACTGATAAATGTGCATGGTCAATTCCTATATCTCAGACTGTTTAATTTTAAAGGACTATTCATTACTAGCTAAAAAACATAATCACTATGTGATCAGGAAGAGGACCAGAGAAATTTTAACAGTCTGCTAATGTTAGCCATATTAATTCCTTGTAGACTAGTACTTCCAGTAACGCACCTTCTGATCCCTATAACCACTAGACATCTGTTACAAAGATGACAAAAAAACTAGGAATAGACCATACAAGTATTAGGTCATGTCCTTTGGGTTTGTGTAGAGCCTCAGGGAATAGGTCCTGGACTGTTTCACAGACATAAATTCTGAGTCAGACATTACCAACCCAATATCCCTAGTAATAATTTCCGTGTTGGGTGATTCTGCCATACATGATTTATTTCAAAATGTAATATTTAGTACTGATGCAGAAAGTAGAGCCTGTCTTTTATATAGCCTGGCAAATAGTAAGGATGTGTTGGATGTTTTGGATGTGCAAACAGTTTTACTTGCCTACATCAACCAATATATTAAAGTAATGTACAAACATACATTCAAAAATGTTGAATATATAAACATTTTGTCTGGTGATAGAATTGACAATGGATGTGGAATGAAATTAAAAAGGTTGCTTTGATAATTCTAAATGGATTTCCACTTCTCAACATGGCATCTTTGAGAATTAAGGACATTTCACATATATTTTAAGAGAAACTTAATTTAGGAATAAAAGCTGCTCTAAAGATAATGATATATATATATATTTTTTTTTTTAATATATATACCGTATATATATATTCACACACACACATACATACACAAACATATATACACATGCACAGATATATACATACAAACACACACATATACATAAATACACACACACACACACACACACACTATATACACACACAGTGTACACACACAAACGACAAAAAAGAACAAACCAGGCCACAAAGATGGTAGAAAACAACCAAACACAGCTATGGTGGAACCATGAGGGCGCTGAACCACATGTGGTAGAAATTTGGGCCCACTTCATCTAAGGAGACCAAGTTTCTATATTTGAACAGCGACGGCACATTAAAGCCAAAGGATAGATATGTGAAATTACATTTTGGAATGAATCTTAATGATTTCAATCAATCAAACAATCTTTTTTTCCAAATTGTACAAGATACAATTTCAGAGAAATGTAATCATATCAGCTACTTTAACTTGTGCATGATTTACCATAAAGCAGGATTCGGGCACCAGATCTGCACACAGA
Organism: Etheostoma cragini; assembly: GCF_013103735.1. Lineage (NCBI taxonomy): Eukaryota > Metazoa > Chordata > Actinopteri > Perciformes > Percidae > Etheostoma > Etheostoma cragini. Next base: position 15,834,534 of record NC_048422.1, read on the forward strand.
AAAAGAGACCCAAAGTTGAATGGCGCCGGCAATCCAGCCAAGTACTGGCGAAAGGATACACTCCCAACATCATGGTAGGATAGCTCCCAACATCATGCTTTAAAATGACCTAGGCAGGAAGGCCCCCCAGCTCACAAAGGATGTTCTGACGTTTTTTAAATGAAAATCAATTATTACAATTAATATACTAAAACTGCATAACAGCAGCAATTATCTTGGTTTCTTCAAATATTGAAACCATTGTAATGTGTGATATACACTGAAAAATAAGAAAGCATAACTAAAACTGAAATAATTACAATGCAATTATATGAAGAAATAAACACTTCCAAAGTAGTTATTTCATAACAAATAGTCCAAAAGGTACAGTGGATGGTTTTCAACCATCGCTAATGTCCTGAACTCTCTGTCCACCTCCTTCCGAAATGAATAAAAACACTCTAAAGACCTTAATCCCACTTAATAACTCTCTTTTGTTTTCCCATTCAGATAAGTAAATATGGGGAATTAAAGTCAACTTGGCATGATATACTTTATTAGCATAATAGGCTTATAATCAGCATATGAACCCAGTTCCAATATAACTCAGTACTGTGTAAGCTTCCATCTCTGGATACTGGACCATGGAAATGCAAAGTAAAAGAAGATTAGAAAAAGCTGTAGAGGACCATTGAGACTTTAGCGGCATGGATGATTGAAAGTGACAGAAACATCATGCAAAGTTAATGCAACAAGTTCGGTGAAAGAAGGTCCACTTGACAGTCCATGCTACTATAAATATTCATGGTGGCATCAATTCTGTGGGAGGAACTTGGAAAACATCTATACACATTAACTGCAGGTAATCAATCAAGGATTATTCTCATCCCATACCAACCCCCTTCATTACCGTTGATAGTAAATAATTGGTATTGTAAAAAAGATTAATTTATATCTGTTCGTCTAGCTCCATTTTGGAGCCAAAGTAAAGTTATAATTTACAATCTTGTGGATATTTGCTGTCAACTCCTCTTTTATAGCTTCCACCCGTCACCCGTCCCTTGATCGCTGCTGTAATCAGCAACTCATCACTTATTGTATTGATTATAATTCATCATGTTGCTTAAGCCAGTGAGTCTCTATAAAAAACAACATACAAAACAAAAGCAAATACACCTACAGGAATAGACCAATAATCCCGACACTATTCCACTTACTTTCCACTTCCCTCCCTTTAACTGGAAACCTACTGTATTGTTTATAAGATGTGTGTACTGCATTGAGGAAGACAGGTAACAGTAAAGCCATATTCCAGTGCCATGTTTGAGCAGTCTACGTGATGTGTGATGGTAAAAGAAAGAAACATTACACAATGCTACAGGCTTGAATAAAACAACAACAAGAAGTCCACAATAACACCAGGAGCCCTGTGAGGCGCTACACTTCAGCCATCCAGAAAACAAAATATCTTGATTGATGGGAAATAGTAGGAAATACAGTACATCTACTCTTACAATTGAACTTTTGCCTTTAGTGGGACAAAACACTGGGTGAAAGCTAGAGAAAAGGCCATAATCAAAAGGTTGTCTTGGTAGTGGCCATTTCAGGACATCTGCAGCTTGTCAGGCTGGCTCCACTTTTAAAAACGTGGTCTAGGCTGTACTTTGTTAGCCCTAGGTTTACATCACCACCTTCAGCTGCAATTCAGCTCAACTGAATGCTAGAATGCACATAGCATGTCAATTTATTAAGCTAATATTTAGATTGTTAACATTAGCATGTGATATTAATCTCAAAGCACAGCTAAGGCATTGATGGGGATTTAGTCATCAGTTTTACTGTTGTCCTGTTGAAATTAGGGTTGGAATAACAAAAGGAATTTGATTACACGATACACAGTGTAGCATCCACTTTCTGTGCTGCTCTCCAACCTTTTTGCACACAGTGTAGCTTTTATAATATGTAGCAAATATATATATATATAGACCGCCTGCCTACAGACTGCTTTGGATAGACATTTCATATTAAATGTGCTGGCTTACAACATGATTTTAACCTAAAGAACTGAGCAGCACACAGTGGTCTCAGAGAAGACTTTTATAAAACCAATTCAAGAGTGATTGGAGTTTAATAAATGTGGTTCTAAATTGGGTATCTTAGGATATTTTTAAGATATACTCCACAGGTCATTGGAATTGTGTATGTGTAAATGTTATTTAATGATGGGGAGCTGTGCATACAAAGCAAACTGCCTTTATGAAATGTCCATAGTACTGTCCAATAACAGTGAGTAACTCAGCCCAAATAGAAAATCTCAAAAAAAGGTGTCAGTTCTTTGTCTAGCCTCAAACCTCCCTTTCATCCTTTGTGGGCCTGCCATTGCTCCAACAGTGTCCTGGAGAGGTCCCCTGCAGACAGCAGCCCCACCAGCCAAAGTGGAAAAATGGTCTGGCACAGCATTGAAAACCGTACGACAACAGTGGCCCTCATTTATCAACCTAACCATGTATGTACAGTATATTTTATGTATGTTTATCGTATCCTAGTATTTAATTTATATTCTGTACTGTGTGACTGATTTTGCTGCTGTAACACTATAATTTCCCATTTTTCCAATAATATCTATTTAATCCCAATTAAATAGATATTAATTGGGATTAAAAGCAGCGCAGAAAAGAGCGCAGAAATCTCCACGTGGCATTCATGAAATGTTTGTATCACACCAATCAGAGCGTAAGAATGTTCGTGCTTTGATAAATGCAGCGGCTGGAAACAAAGTTAATTTAAATATATATTCTCGGTTTTAAGGCCTCGCCCCTACCATTTATGACATGGCCAGATGTAATCAGGCTGAGATCGCCACTTTTCAGAGGTGGAGATTGAAACACTGACATCTCAGTTTAATTTGCAGTAAGGTGTGTCCTGTTCGGGAACCTAAAAACTGTTATTAGGCTGTAATGCAGAATAGAAAGAGATCACTGATGTGTTCAACACAGTTTATTTAATTTATACGTCCTTGACATATGTAATATGTATGCAATTTTTTTTTAGTCAGAGCCAGGAAACAACTGTGAAGGAGATTGCATGACCCCCCCCAAAAGAAATTGTCCACTAGTGGCCATTATTAACGACACTTTAAAAGACCAAAACCTTAGGAATAAATAAAAATGTTGTGCATCGCCTTGTTTTCTGTATTGAATATCATTGCCAAACACAACAATATACCTTTTGAAAGTGAGGAATAATACCCTGTCTCCTTCATAAAGCCCCCAGTTGGGGCAGTGCTGGATCATCTGGCTCCATCACTACATTTATGGCACCCTTTTTTCTTGTGCTGAACCCCAAAGGCTAAAACAATGTTGCAGACCCTCTCCCCCAACGTTGCTTATGTGTGCAGCCTATGTGTGCATTGTTGCTCGGCTCATAGAGGTCTTCTGAAAGAGCCACATGTCCATTGTCAATAAATGAAAAATTAATTCTCCTGTTACATGCTGCACCGCAAGTCCACACTGACTCAAAAACTTGCGTACACAAGGTCAGACTAGACGTGAAATTATTTTGCATTCTACGCTCACGTTTAAACTGATAAATGCAGAGCTTTGCGTGGGAATCGGCGTAAGCCCATCCTTTGCCATCCTTAGGTTGTACGCACGTTTCATGAATGAGGGCCATTGTATGGACTCCCTTTAGAAATGAAAGGGAATGGATGCAGCTTAGACAAGCATATTTCTAAGCTATGAAAACAATGCCATACTTATGATTAAGCACAATAAAAGCCTATTGCATTTCTCAGACACCTGAAACAGCCCACTTCCTCAAAAGGCCCTTTTAGAATCACAACACAAGGATGATGAAAAGACATTGTGCTGTGTAGATTAGTTTCTCCTGTAGCAACATAATCACAAAACCGTGTTTTAAAATACTTTTTCTATTCCGCAAAAGCACATCACACCACAGTATACTAAACGCCAGTGTGCTTTCACATAAATCTAACTAACAGCTTCCAAAAGATGTTAACACAATGTTATTCCTGCAGTGATCACATCAAAAACGTTACCCTGGTGTGCTCTTCGCCTGACTTCCTCATTGCACAAAATCACATTTGATGGCTAAATATCTTTGGTGAAGTCTTTTACGTAACAGTATCCATTTAGGATGTCCAAATAAGTCTCCCAGTGAACAGAATGTAATTCATTTTGCTTCCTTTGTTTAGGTGTAAGAACACAGATTTTCAAAGAAACAAAAAACCCATTTCACTACATGTATCGGCCAGACAGTGACGCTCATAGCAGATCACTAGCACCACTCTTCTAACCTCGACCACATACTAGCCTCTGTCAGTCTGTTCTCTACATTCGTCCCCATGTGTTCTTTCCTGAGCACAACCAGCAGCTCCCACAGAGCAGCCAGCAGAGTCAGAGATGTAATCTCCTCTACTTTTCCCTTCCATAATCGCCCCCCATTGTGCCATGGCCATGTGTTTTTATAGCCAAGGTAAACCTGTCTCTGCGTGGTTTCTCCACCACTGATTGTGATCAGAGCTCTGTAAGTGGATTTCTATCTCACCTGGATTCACTTGACTGGTGCATTGATTCGTATCCAAGTCATAGCAGCTTCAGATGAGGGGATGTAGGTGAACATGATGGATGGGTGAATGAAACACTATGAGTGCCCAATGTGAGTGTTTGTGAACGTGTATTTGTGTCTCCTATGAAGCATAATGTTGCAATGTGATGGGTTGATTGTTTGATTTCCTTACATGGTAGGAGACAAATGACACTGAGGTGAAATTGTTTTGACTACATTTGGCATATCTATAATTTATAAAAATCTATATCAATGTTGGAATAGCAAACTTGCATTTTTTTGCGTTTTGTTATTTTTTATTTAACGGGGCCCACAAAAAAAATGTCTGCTTAAAGCACAATACAGATGTGCACAGACAATCGTTACCTTACTGTTACCTTCTCTCAAGTGAGCTTATACTGGATGTTATGTTGCATGATAGATATGGCACAATATACAGGCTTGTCTAAATGAGTACTGCAACTTAAAGGGGACATATCATGAAAAAAACGACTTTTGGTGCTTAATGCACATACATTTGGGTAGCGTGTGTGCCTACCTACCCAAAAACTGGGAAATGGTACACACAGTCAGGTTTTGTGGGCTGCCTAGATCAGAAAAGATGGGATTGCACAAGCCCTTCAGATTCAGCTTCCCTTCCTGTCACATGCAGGCTTGTTAGAATTTACAGCCCACTATTTGAGTATCTCTACCCACAGCTTGAAAATTAGCCTACCTTCGCAAAGGTGAAAATCTTTCTTAGTATAAATCTGCAACATTGCACATAATGCCCCAATACAACCAGAGATGTTAAAGGGACGAATACCCTGGTAGAAACGGTACGGTTGACGCATACTGTATGTATTGTCCCAGAGTAATATTTAATATATACTGTGTATAGTAATCCTTTTCCACCAGTCTTGCAATATGAATAAGATTTAGCCTCTGTATGTATGAGACCAGTCTTCTGTTCACATGGATTCATGATCAGAACGCAGCTCTCAAGCAGTCCCCTGCTGCTAAGAAACTGTATCACATGACCATAACAGACGGCCTCTCTCAGATGTCATTTGTCATCAAATCTGTTTCCTTCAGACAGAAGACAACGTTAAGACGCATAGACTGCAAAGGAATAAACGTAGACACCAGAAGCCTTGAGCACACAGAATGTAAAAATACTCACACAAGCAGCTGTTTTCATGCCAACAACGAGGGGCCTGTCTTACGCAGCGGGATCACAAAGTTAGCTGAATAAAACCTGAGACAGCTCTTTTTCCACGAGTAATGTACCGATTTGAGGGACTTTTACTCACAGATCCAAGTAACTGCTGTGTGTGACGTGCCCCAGCTGTCCGCACACATAAAAACACAAACAGACTTAACCCAGCCAATGACATGATTCATTTTTTCATCGCTATGATAAATGCCTCTAAGGCATGCCTGTGGAAAGGTAGCTCAAGGTAAGATAAATGTGTGCCTGAAAGTATTTCTTGCAGCGATGAAAAATAACTTTGGACAGAGAGAAAAAAACTGAAACTTTTTTTTTAATTGGTTGTAAGGTTTGCAGACTTTTGGGTTGGAGAAATGCTGATTTTAACATGCACGTAAACACACTGTGCTCAAACGTTTTGTCAAGCGCCAGGCAGGCTATTTAATCGGGTGTTGACCACTTGGATTATCCTCCCTTTGGCTCTAGTCAATTTTTGGCTGTGTCACTCTCCTTCTGTTCTGCACTCAGTGTTGTCATCTCTAAGATCCCTCCCATTGAAAAATGAAAATTGTCATTCAGTTGATATCTTGAAAAAGAGAAACACTCTTTAATCCAAGCTGGAGATACACACAGGACTGTATGTATGGATGTTTATGTCAAATCAGACATCTAGTTCAAAGTATTATGTATGCTCCTTCTATCACATATTCAAAGAATCTCACAGTACATTGAAAATTGCAGAAGATTTACTGATGAAGAGCTATCAGTGTTTTAATAACACTGTATACCGTACAGGATATTCAAGTTGCAATGGTTTTCAGGCACAACACTAAAACAAATCCCAAACAAATCTACAATTAAGAAATCGTAATGTTTCCTGCTGCCAAGTTATTGCAGAACCATCATAGGAATTGCTAGGGTGTACAGAGTGAGCTGAAGAAAATGATTATACAAACATTAGCGTTAATAGATCCTCAGTGTTTTCAGATGCTCCACGAGATGATATGTTTTTGAGCAATGGTTTTTAGAGTCAAATTAGACTGCCAACATCAGAAACAAAACTACAGATAACATAGGACCACACCAGAACGCAGACAGGTGCTCTATCAACTTGTGTGACTGAGAAAAAAAGAGAGAGATAAATATACTAAAACCATATTATAGTAAATAGCATGGCCCAATATAATAATGGGAAGGACACAGGTGTTAAATAAACCTGAGCACAGGCAAATGCATAGCAAAAATTCTCTGAATGGGAACAGCTTAAAAGGGTCAGTTCACCTAAATCACAAAACATATTTACTAGCTCAGTGGTATTGAGTCATGGAAATAGTTTTGGTTTAATGTGGAGAAATGTGTCTCTGAAACTTGTGCTGCCACCTATTAATTTGTGCTGCTCAAAGCACTGAAAAGGTACTTAATTCTCAAAAGCAATGTCTCTTTTCAGAAACATTGCTCCGGTTCCTCTGGATCTCTGGAATTCACAGAGCTCAATGTCAGTGGTTTTTACTACTGCTTTGGTAGTACCAAGGAAAAATAAAACCTAAATCATTCATGAATAAGGCCATTACATGATACAGAAACAATGTCTTTGTGATTTAGGGCGAACCAACCTTTAGCATGGTTATCTCAATCTTTGAAAAACCCACATAACGTTCGGAATCTATGTAAATCTAATCAAATACGCTGCATGGTCTTGTACAATCTGAGATTCAACTATGGTAAGCAAAGTTCCATTTTTATTTCTCATTCTTGGTTTTTGTCTGTTTCTCCTGATAATCTTATTGTAGCAAAGTAAACCTGTTCAGGCAGAAGTGCTGACTTTAAACAATTTCTGTTTCCCCTTTCTCTACAGCGAAGGAGCTCTCCAGTGCTGAAACTGCATCTACTAGAGTGAATTAGAGAAATCCTGTGTTTAAATGGTTTGGGACAGGATGGCTTAGAAGCACTAAAATGAAATGTGCTGGCAGAACTGTCCATTGCTGAAAGAACTTGGGTCTTGTGTTGCCAGTGCAGAAGAAATAGCATTGCGAAATATAGACATTCGAACATGATGTAACTACGGCTTTTTCATTTTGTATTTTTGTGATTAAATTATTTTTATTTAAAGAGCCAAATAAAAATGCAAAACATTGGTCCAGATGACAACATTCAAAAGGTACACTGCACACACCGAAGAAGGCATAGTTCCCCTTTTCCACAGTCCTTCCTTGTGATCAACTGTTTCACTCTAAAACAAAGAGGAAATATGGGAAGGAGGGAAACACAACCAAAACCCAACAGAAAGAAAGAGGCCCGCAACTCCCAAACAAGACACACGGAAACAGACCCAGACACAAACAAACAAACAAACTAGAGGCATTGACTGGGAAATCGGCACAAGCCAAAAGGAACCAAACACAGACACAGAAAGAAGTGAGAAGGCCGTAGCAGTTCAAGCAGTTCAAGAATCCAGCAATGCTGAGCCAAGCTTTTCCCTGGGCTCTACCTATGCAAGCCATGGAGATCTCCATATACACAACATCCAGAAAAGAAAGGGTCCGAGTATGAACAGACAAGTCATGAGTTGGTTTCCAATGGGTTGCAATCATTCTCTTGGCTGCTGTAAGTCCAGCAAAAACAGCACACTTGAGTTTAGAGAGCTGGAAGGCTGACAGATCATTCAGGATCAAAACTTTGACAGTAGCAGGTAGACTATCACTAATCAGGGCAGATATTTTGGATGCAATATTGTTCCAGAACTGATCAACAGGAGAGCACTCCCAAAACATGTGAAGATACTGTATGTCCCTTAAGCTTTTAGTGGGCAGAACCTGCATAAAGGACTGCTAATTACCTTCATGTGATGCAGTTTCACAGTAGTGAGATATATCCTATAAATGAAATTGTAGTGAATCTGCTGATGGTCTGGATTGCATGATACATCTGGAATGTTAACACATACATCATGCTAATCAAGATCGAAACTAGGTCCTGGCCAATCACGTACTCTCAATAGGAAGGCCAAAGCGGCCAGATATCACCAAGAACTGATTAAGTCTTTGATACCATACCGCAGGTTTTTAGCTGCATAGTATAAAACTTCCCGATAGGATGGTTGGGCAGAGCCCTCTGCCAGGGGACACCGTATGCATTGAGTGCTGATCTTAATTGACAGTAAAAGAAAAACGAGGTACGCGGTTTATTGAATGTGTTTGGTAAGTTAGAAAATGGTAAGAAACCGACCTTGCTACCCACGGTGGGAAAAGCGGGGCCATGGCTGTCAAGAGTACTTGAGTTGCTTTCCACAGAGGTTTTTAGATTGTCCACATCAGATCTGATAGAGCCAAGGCTCACAGTTAGAGATGCTAGCTAGGCATGAATGTTGATCCCCATCTGTTGAATCTGAAAAAAACATGGTTCAAGGTAGCTTTTCTGTTTCTCCAGTAATGCCTCTGCAATGGCATCCGTGTCGCTGTGTTGGGTTTTGTTCTTGTTTGCCATTCTGCTTTAAAAGACTATCAAGCACAAAGTCATTAAATTATGGATTTGGAACCATATAACATAACTATTTGGAAAATATGGGCCAGGAGCTATACCTTCAGTCAAGCTGATCACGTGACATTCCGTTTTCATTTAGTTCGGTAATTTAAAAATTGGTCAGAATTTGATTTCAACCTTCAATTGTTTACAAAAAGGAAAGGCCTAAATTATAGAGAGGAAATGTACTTGCGTGAGTCATTTATGTAATATTTAAAGCCGACCTATACTTATTTTAGAGTCTTTGTTGGATTTCATCAGTTATCGTTTTTGAAAATGTGGATTGTTGAGGAACAAAATATTGGGCTAGGCTCCCAAAAGCCACACAAATGTAAAAAGTATAATAAATGCTCCTTGTCACAATTTGGATGAGGTCACCACTCCAGACCATTAAATTATGCAGCAGCCCCTGAGCAGGGTAGAGTGTGAAAGAAAAGCTGTTACATACACAAAACCTGGCATATTCACAAATGTAAATGTAGGAGCTTGGCAGTTCTGGGTAGTTACTTGGAACCCAAAGCAGTCTCAAATGTGGGCAGAATAGAAGCTAAAAATGCACACCCGTGACTAAAATGGGAAGAAACCTTCCATAATTTCATTTGGAATACCTAAGGTAGAAATAAAAGCCAATAAATAGCATTTGTATCCTGCCAGAAATTAGCGTAAAAGCAAATCATTATTTAAAACAGTATCCACACTTTGTTTGGGATTGTACAGGCACACTAAAATCAATCCAAAAAAAAAGATAGAACCAGAAGTCACCACTGGCCAGATTGATCCATTATAGTGCCCAGTTATTTTGTGTCTCTGGTGCTTCCCCATGCATACAAAATAGAAAGAAAAACAAACTATCCATGCTGTTTTGAGTGAGATACAGCTTTCTGAATGTCCTCTGCCTTCAGTCTCCGGGTGAGCTGTTCAAAATCTGCACGGCTTTCTACCTCATTAGCCGAGATGAGGGGACTAACCGTAGCACATGCTAGCGCTAGCATGCTAGCTCATTGTCAATGGCAAAACACTACAACACACACTAGTATGCCATAATCTACAAAAAATCTACTTAAATGTCTCTGTTCTGCAGGTATTCCACAAGTGTGCCCCCTTTTAGAAGAAGCCTGCCAGCTAATCCTGCCTTGTACTGACCAAAGTTGGAGAAGAGTTATCTAGCAGATGTGATCTTACCTAGCTACTGCGCATATGCAACTCCCAACAAAGATAGAATAGAAGTGAAATGTCTCACTCTGTTGCTAAAAACAGAGAACCAAACACACAGGGTGAAAACAGGATCAGCAGCAATATGCAGTACAACAAATGATTCCCGGATCCCCTTTCCCCCTCACTGTGATTCCCTTTGTAACCTCTGATTAGCACTTACACACAGGTGTGCAGGTGACGTCACAAACAAACCAGTCAGACTCACACACACACACACCCACACCCACACACAATACATGCACATGTCCAAATTGGCCATAACAACCTGAGTCAAGGCAGCACACTACAGGAAACGACAGGAAACTACATAATTTACCATTCATCATTAAGGAAGCAAGACTCAGTACTGCCAAAAAAAAAATAATAATAATAAAAAGAAACTACTATTCTATACTAACACCAAGCTGCAAGGCAGTGATATTGGAGACGCCAGCTGTGTCTCTATTACTTCACCACCAATGACCTGTTCCTATGTATATAACAAAAAAAAAACGAATCTCTTACAATAAAATAGAGGGTTTCAAATTTCATTATCACTCATATGTTCCAGCTGCATAATGTCACGCTTATCCCCTTGGATCACAGTCCAATCAGTTTGGACCATTTGGTTTGCAAGGCTATGACAACAGAAGTTATAGGTAATTAATGCTATGTTCAATATATAAAATAAACCAAGGTGCAATTAATTTATATTTCTAATACAGAAACAACTTGTTACTCGCAGTGTGTGCTTGCACAAGTGTCCAAACCTAAAACACATTTTAACTAGGGGCATGAACCTTCACTTATGCTGTTAACAATGGAATCAATTCCATGTCCCAATCCATCACCTCCTCAGTATTATTAGATATTGCTACACGTTGTTTTCATCAAGAAATTCAAGGATGTCAGATATATAATAACTCCCCTTTTTGGTGTATCTGCTGTAAAAAAAAAAAAAAAAGACTTCTGTATGAGTGTAGCAAAAATGCATCTCCGCTACAAAATGCAAAAACAAAAACAGTGACAGGAAAATCATCAAGTAACAAAAGTAGGCAATAATCGATTATGGTCTGTCACCGCATCGATGCGGATTCGCCTATGTCTGCACCGCGATGCAATAGGCTTGTTCGAGATGTCTCACTCGGTAGCTAAACACAAAGGGTGAAACAGGATCTGCAACAATGTGCAGTACAACAAAAATATGGTGTTTTTTGAAAATTAAACTATGCAAAACTATTCTGGTACAACCTCAAAATACAATTATGAACCTGATAATGAGCATAATATGGGTGCTTTAAATACAAATAAAGCCATGTCTAAATTACCCCTCCTTGTTTATTCATGTACTGCTCTTTACATCCTGCTACGTTCTGCTGTGCCTTGTAATGCCGTGCAGTGCCTTGCTCTGCTATGCCATGAACTACTATAAACTACCATTTTTAGTCACTGTTCCATTATCTTTTCATTCCATTATCACTTATCCATTTATCAACCCCAACCGGCCCGTCAGACACCGCCTACCAAGAGCCTGGGTCTGTCCAAGGTTTCTTACTAAAAGGGAGTTTTTCCTCGCCACTGTTGCACTGTTGCATGCTCTGGAGGGAACAACTGGAATTGTTGGGTCCTTGTAAATTATAGAGTGTGGTCTAGACCTACTCTATCTGTAAAGTATCTCAAGATAACTCTTGTTATAATAAAATTGAATTAAATAAAAATTGAAAGACTCAGTTTGCTCTATAGTTAGCATCAAATTGAGACTTCAGACGTTTATGAATTATCATCATGGTGTATCATCACTGACCAGTGTAGCTCCACATGACTCAGTTAATTTTGGATTCTGTAAAATGTCACATTGCATTATGGGGATGTTAGCAGAAGGTGCTCTGTTTTTGTTCCATTGTTGGAATAAATTCTACTCAGATTTCAGACACTCAAATAAAATTGCGGATAATATAGTACATCGCAGGGGTTGCTACCAGACACAGGCCAAGAAAACAAGCACCTGTGAACTGTGATGCAAGTCTAATAAATGCCTCAAAAATCACTAATAATAATATTGATAGAAATGACTTTTGACTTTGGCTGTTCTGTTTTTCAATCCCATGAAACAGCCAGAGATTGATTACATTATTAAGATTTTAGAGTTAAATGTTTTGTTTACAGTAGATGCATATAAAAATGTAAACTATTTTTTTAGATGTGCTTTAAAAAAAAAAAAAAAAAAAAAAAAAACATTAATGGAGGTCAAGAGTACTACGGCCAAACACAAAATATCAAATCGTACCAGATGGCGAGTCTGAGTTTCACTATTAGGCTTTATTATAGCATCCCTGTGGGCATACCTGTTCCACTGTTTATTGCTGTAAAACAAGGGACCACAACATATGTGCCAAATTAGAAAAATAGTGACTAATACAGGGCCAAGGTGTTGTGTGCATCATATGAAAAATAACACATGCTCAACAACCTAGGGCCGTAGGGTACCTCTTTAATATTACAACTTCCAATAACTTCCCATTTGTTTCAGTACCAATTATAGAAAGTATATGTTTACTCTTTATTGATCACCTATGGGGAAATTACAATTGACACTCTGTTATTAAACACTACACACAGGCCGGAAATACACACACATGCTCAGGTCCTACACATGCACTAATGGGACAAGGGAGACAGAATGTAATGTAAGTTGTATTGCAATCAAAGAAGGAAAGGAAACCTGGGAAATCAAAAGGAGAATCAAAAATGTGTATCTTATTTTAATAGATTTTATTTCAACAAAATGTTGAATTATGATCAAATCAACTGAAAGTGAGCACTTGCAGTTGGGATTGATCAATTATCGGCCGTGATAATTAACATTTTAAAAATACTCTGAATCAGTATTAAGATAAAATAAATTAATCGAAAAACTTGCTCCTTTGGCTCTGATGTAGCGGGCCTCTTTCTGTCTCTGTCCTCATGACTCTGTCCTCTCACTCAATGTTTTTTAATGCAAAAGGTTATCTGCCTCTTTGATAAAAAATAATCGGTATAGGCCCTTTATAAAAAACTTTTGGTCAATTCCTACATACAATTAAATTCATGGCGATGCAAATTGATATTGCTATCTGCAGTATATTGCCATCAATCTATCTGTCTAATTAAAACAGGAAGTAGTTATTCTGCTGGGTGGAAAATCATTCAGCAGAGCTCACCATCTCACCATCCAAAATCAATTGTTTATTTTTAAATCAGAGCCGGTATGCATGAGCAAGAAATTCGTTAAACAAACCAAGGAAAAATAAAACAAGCTTTATGTATAAACCCTCCAACCCTGAAAAGTCCAAGAAAATGAATGAAAGGCTCTCGGGCATTCTCAGTCCTGTCACATTGTGAAAGCATAGTTGTGACAACAATGTTTTAAATGTGTAAATCTTTTGCAAAGATAGAAATTATAAAACTGTCATAGTAATAATAATAATAATTTTTATTTATTTAGTGCCTTCCATGAAACCCAAGGCCACAGAATTACTGTGGCTAAGCTAATAGGGTTGGGAATCACTAGACGCCGCCCGATACAAAATCATCTTATTGCAAAATTATTACGATTTTAAACATATTGCAATATTCTGCGATATTGTAATTTAGAACTTTTTTTTTCCAACTTCTTATTTTTCCCAATTTCAAATGATGTCTACAAAAGGAAACTTTTTCAACATCTGCTTTATCTCAAAATATACATTTCTCTGCTTGTTCATATCACTTCAATTTTATTGCTGCAAAAAGGGATTGTCACGCAGAGAAACTGACCAACACATATTATAAAAGATCCATATTTGGTGCCCCTGTATCAATACAGTATTGCCACTGAATTATTGCATTACTATATTGATTCTTTTCCCCCGGCCCCTATAGGCTAAGGGAGGTTGTAGGCTGTTGGAAACAGGTGGAGTTTCAGGATTTTTTTTAATTTATTTTTTTAATGTTCATGGATGCACGCATTTCGGACATCTGCAGTTAGGGTGTTCCAGAGGCATGAGGCTGCTACACTAAAGACTCTGTCTCCTCGTCTGAGGACCACAGGTTTTGGGTTGGGATGTATGGATGGAGGAAATCGGTGAGGTACTGTGGGGCCAGGACGTTGAGGGATTTATAGGTGAGGAGGATTTTATACAGTATATGATACGGGACTTATAGGAGCCAGTCAGGGTTAATGACTGTCGGGGTGATGTCCTGCCAGGTCTTGATGTGGGCGAGGACCCTGGCGGCAGAATTTTGGACATAGGGAACCTGGCTAAGTAAACAACATTTTACTTTTACAAGCTTATTTGACTTGAAAGGGTAACTGTTTACAAGCCAAACACACTGCCATGAAATGTCATGATTGTGGCATGATTGAGACACGTTCACCTCTACATTTGGAGAATATATGGACATTTACGAGTGGCTTCTAATGGGTAACTCTGCCAGAGACAGCTTATTACAGGAGCCCATCCAAAACTAATGGAAAGAGTCAATAAACCACACAATACATCATTAGAAATCTGTCTGACTTTAGCAGGGATATAGCCTCACCCCCTATCAAATAGCTTCTGCCAGTCAGCGCCATCTCTGCAATGTAACCATGAACTAGCTAATTTGAATGGCACAATAGCATATTGAGCCAATAAAATTTGTCAGCTATGAGTGCCCAGGTACGCATTGTATGAAGTTTAAATACCTTGAAATACTGTTTAAGATGTAGATAACAGAATTTACTGCAAAGATTTGATGAGATAGGAGGCGCCTGGGTAGCTCACCTAGTAGAGTGTGGGCCCGATGTACCGAGGCTCAGTCCTCGCCACAGCAGCTGCATGTTCAATTCCAACCTGCAGCCCTTTGCTGCAAGTCAATCTCCCTCTCTTACTTTTTCATGTGCATGCTGTCCTATAAAAAAAGGCCTAAAATGCCAGAACCAATCATCTTAAAAAAGAAAAGATATGAGACTTGTTTAGCATCCATATTGTCTCTCAGACTGTCAATAATATCTGTTAATTTTCAAAGAATTCCTCAAATTCTTCAGAGTGACTTTCTTATCAATTAATCATAACACTCATGAATTTGTCTCATTGTGGGCTTAGTGTAACAGAAGATGGCTTAAAATGAGTCAAACGCAAGCTCCCTTCTTTCTTTTATTATTCTGGGAAGCATCACTGCAGTGAAAGAAAAAAAATCAATACACTAAAAACATGTGTGTTTTGATCCCTGTATATTAGATGTTGACTTTCTTAAACCAAGATACCTTTAACAGTCACTGGATCAATAGGTTGGGAAATAAAGAAGGCTGGACAAAATATTCTGACAAGCATTAAGTAGTCAAAAAGAAGAATTTTTTTTATGGAGACACCAGAAAAGACAATACTCAAGTTGCAGTTTGCATATAGAGAGAAAAACATTGGCTCAAACTCAATTAGGTTAAGGAGAAAAGAGCCAGCAACCAGCTATCATCCATTAGGAGACTGTAATAATGACATATAAATGCAATTAATATGACTGATGAGTGGCAACATCCTGACAATCATTCGCCTACTTCATCATAATAGTCAGTCTGGAAAATCCCATTAGATCAGAGGATGTAATAGTGAAAGTGCTAAGGAATCAATCCATCATTGGGTTGTCAGAGGGTTTAATAATGTTGAATCATCTGGCTTTGACAGTATCCAACGAGCCAAAGGTTTAGATACAAATACCCAAAAAATACGAACATAACAAAGGATATAAATAATAGTGTCTCACTGTATTTTTTAGTGTGACTATAGTAACTTTAGATTTATATTTCTTCACCAAACTATTTACCGGTTTTCTGTTAAAAGTGCTTTGTAATACTGCTTTGTAATACTAACTCAAACTGGGACGTTTAGCTAACTTTCACCATATATTAATTTAAATCGCCGGCTCAATCGTCTAACTTTAACAATTATTTATCTTTTTAACAGAAGTTCTGGGAGACAGAAGTATGGATCCTGATGTCTGAGTTTTTGGTTGGGATTATAAACCTCAACTTTAAATGTTAAGCTGTGATACTTTGCTTACCTCATTATGTAAAATAAAATGTTATTTTCATTCATCCCATCCAGGAGGGGCAGATGAAACAGTACGCATGTCCCACTTTTGCTGTAATAATTTCTGAACGGTTTTGTTCAAAGGTAAAAACGCAAATGTATTTGATAGATGACAGGTGTAGAGTTTCTAGGGACAAAATATTAGCTTTCAGTGCGATACAACCGCTTTGTAAATTACGTTTAATGAAAAACTGTCCCGGCTTTCCCCCACACATGATTTTCAAACATTTGACAAATCTTTCAACTGTGTCAAGGTTCTAGTTTGTGTATTGCAAAGTTGCAGAGAAGTTTGAAAAATCAAACTCAATCTACAGATTTGTGTCTTCACTACAGCAAATTCAGAGTACTCTTGCTGAGTCTGACAGCTATAGTAACAAGCCTAACTAAGTGTTGATTGCTGGAGAGTGCCATTTTGAATGGACCCATTAATTCTGTTTGTTGAGCTGTCTCATTACAGAGTTAATAGTGCATTTGTCCTGATTGCGGTCATGTTACGGAACAGTGATCACACTGTTGGGCTAATGGGTGAAAGGCACACCACACATACAGCAAAATATGATGATTGTCAAGTTTCCTTATCCAAAATGTCTGTATATTTTCCTTTAACAATTTGCGACAGCAGCAGAGGGAATTGCGATAACCACTTTGGAAATGGAATAAAATTGTTTTGGTTTTTAATTTTAATACATTTGAAATAGATGAAATAGATCAAATAGAAATAGGTTATAGTATGTTAGAGGACTATAGGTGTGGACTAGGGCTTGTTGTTATTTCAAGTACAGTATTCATAGATGAAATTGGACATCCATGAAGAATCTACTTTACAAAACATCATGTGTCACGTTAAATGCCAGTTATGTGGATATAAATGATAGGTTTTACCCAATCAGTAATTACATGTTGTTGTGTGCTAGATGACGGAGGTGGAACATGCCACTGGTAATGATATGCTTTGCCTTCTGCTACATTTACTGTAACCAGTTTTAATCAATGATCATAGGCTGGGGGGCATCACTTACAATGATCACAGATTCACATTAAAATTAAAAGATCCCATAGTTTTTATATATTTACAATAAGGTGTGTACATAGTCTAACAAGCAGCTACTAGTCTAAACTAATACGTTTTCAATGTATAACGATATTAAACACTGACAAAACATTGCATTTTATATATATATATATACATACATATGCATTTATATATATATATACATATGTATATATATATTATTATTTATAAAACTAGTATTTTATCTAAATAAAAAGGTATTGACAAGAGACACCAAAAATGTGTAAGTTTTTCTTGCCTAATGAATTAAGGACATTGAATGCATCTCATTTCATTTTATTCAAATTCATTTGTCAGGGGATTCTAGGTCAGAAAAGGTATTGTGTGATAACTCAAAACATCCTACAATTTTAAAAATATGTATTCACAATGTATTCAACAATAACACTAGTACAAACACTGTACATATGATGATGAGCACACATATGTAAACAGTCAACACAAAACGCCAGAGTAAGTGCAGAATGTGTTTGACGTGTTCCAGGAGAAAAACCTAAACAGCCAACAGACTAAACTGACTTTGTGAAGTCAATCGGCTCACAGAGTTGTGTAGACATCCCAGTATTAATCCACATATTAACCATCGTTTCCCCCCGCTTTTGGAGTTCTGGGGTATTTACTAAGGAACAAACGCCAAAAAGCTGAACACTTGTTTTAAATACACAGCACTGATAAACATTTTCATTGAAGATGCTAAAACCAGGGACAATATATCAAATACAGGGTTTCTGTGAGCGCTTGGAAAGTATGGCCGACAGCATACTTTTTTTTTTATAAGATTTGGGGGATTTTTTGGGAACGCCTGTAGTGTTCTCTGTCCTGCTGCTGTTGTCTCTGTCATGCTGCAGGCCCTACGTATCCATACATCCATGCCCGTAATGTTACCGGGGTTAGCTTTGGTTTTCGGGAAAGGGGGCTTGGCTTGCTTTCATCTGACACAGTCATAATCAAACAGGATTCTGCTGCTTTCTTCTGACTGTCGGTACCGCCATGAGAACACGCGAGGGGCACGGACTGTTTACGGTGTTCAATTTTACATGGAATGTCGGAATTTATGGGTTCCCAGTTGGAAACTATACACATCTACGGGAAATGTCACGGTCGGAAAGATATAACGGTATTTGCTCTATGAAAGACATTGACAAAGACGAAACCTAAGAACATGTACTTGATCATTTTGACCAAACCTAGATTTTTTTTGGCACCTATAGTACATCACACATCACCACAAGGCTGTATGTATACATAGAGGCCTCAATGAAGAGAAGGGAGAGCATTGCAGCGCTTGGGAGTGCTTAAAAAACGATTTTATACAGTCCGTTTTATAACTCACAGAAGAAAGTAGTAGTGTTTGGCTCGTAACATTTTTTGTAATCAAAATTTAAAAATTACATCGTTAACAGGGTGAATTGATTTTTTAAACAATTAATCGTTCCACTTCTGGGATTTCTCCGGGAGCAGAAAATTCAGCCAGCTACATGTATTTTGTTCATTTCCTTCCCCTTTCTTTGTGTTGGAATTATAAACTCCACACAAAACTCTCTCTGTATTTCTCAATATGGCTATGTGCAGAAGTTTGTGTTGTCTAAAGAAAACTTGAGTGAAGACAATTATCTCTTCTGAAGAGTCCATTATTGCTTGCTTTGAATTTAATTCTATGAATACATTTCTAACAAGGAAAATGGGAATGCACAAATATGCATCTGCCATACTGTATAAACACATGTTACCTGTTTGTTAGACGCACCAATATGTGCTTTAACCACAAATCTGTGACAAAACAAACTGGTTCCCCACTTTACTTCCCAGAATCATAACAATTCAAATCCTCCATGCACTTCTAGAGGAGGAACCGTACAAACATCTTCCTTCCCTTCCTCCCTCCGATGTGTAATTTATTAATCTAGAAGAGGTGACATTAACATGAACATCAGACATAGAGTATGTTTTTCATTCTCTCTCTGAATATGTAAAACTGTGAAACAGATGGGAGGAGGATATGTTTACAAGCCTATTTGTGTAAGCTATCAAAACTTGTTTTAGCACCGCTGGGTCTATGCATGACTGCATTACTTAAGTGGTATTTGTGTAGAGTCTTAATCAATTCAAGTTAAATTTGTTGAGCCCTACATGGACAACCCCTTAAATACATATGAAGATCCTGTAATAAATCCATGTATGGCGATTGCTCACCTTGACAATGCTCTTAACCAGTCAGAAGACACATCACCTACCAGTGACCCCGGGAGAGAATCCTTTGCTATGTTAGACTTCCTGGGGTAATTGCTGTTAGATCAGAGCTAAACCCGAGCCAGACAAAATACCTGAAAAAGCACTGTGTGCTGTGCCTCTGAATGGAGGCGAGGGTGATACAGCCATGACATACCAATGAGCTTCCTGTGGATAGGCATACAATACGTGAGGCCAAATGCCCATTTTCCCCTCAGGCTTATCAAAAGTGCAGTGCTATTCAGTTTCACTGAAGCTGTATGAAAAAATAAACGATTAAATCTGACGGAGACATATTCATGAATGGTAAATAGAAAGCTTGGATTATAAAGACATGGAAACAAATTGCACTTCATCAGTTTAAAAACCTTACAGGCACCTGTATCTTGGCCATGCAGGTGCATACTAAAGAAGTGCAGTTGAAAAGAAAATGTAAAACATTGACAACAAAAGGCTAAATTTCAAGTAAATGTTGTTATAGGCAGCATTGCTTACCAAACAATTATTAATCCTTGGATGTAGGATTCTCTTTGTGGCTCTCATATAATAAGTTATTTTGCAAAAACCTATACAATGCCGCCATTATTCAACAAACAAACAAACAAACAAACAAACAAACAAACAAACAATGGTTTATCATAACTTAATCTTGTCTACCCGAGGTCATACAGAATGTTTGGTCATGGCTTATCGACAATCAGAGTGGCACCTTTGTTTTGTTTGAAATGAATGGACTGATTTTATCCAGACTGACAACTGGAAAAATGAAGAATTAGAACATGTGTCCTTGTGCAGATAAAGCAAACTCCACCAGGAACTTGGACAGATGTGTATGATGAAGCAGAAAAGGAAAAAGAAAAAACAGTGGGAGGGAACACATCAGCTGAGGGGAGATTAATGGTGCACATTCTTTATCTGAAAGGAAATCTCAGATCGTACAGCTGGGAGGGAATGCAAATAGGTACAAACACACCCGCGTAGATAAAAGGTTTAAAATCTTTTGTAGGAACCATGGGGATATGATGATAGTGAGCTGTGCAGGGCTGGCATGTTTCCAAGGTGCAGAGCAAATTCTGGTGGGAATCACATTTTATGGGTCTTAAACATCATTGTGACCAGCTTACATGAACAATGACTCTCCTTTTCCCCTTTAAAAACACACACACTGCTTGGCATGTTTGCAAAAGAGACCCTTATGGGATTTCAATAATTCCAATAACTAGGTTAGTTGAGAGTTTAACTGCATTGTAACGATTAGGGCTGCACGAGTATTGTCAAAATGATAATCACGATTATTTTTGATCAAAATTGAGATCACGATTAATTAAAACGACTATTTGTTGATTTTAACCAAAACTACTTTTTTTTTAACATAGTCTATATATAACTGCTTTCACATCCATATTGTGCTACATTCCTCTTATAATGAAGTTGTAAGTTGCACATACATACATACATACAGCTGCAACACATGTAAATGAAAGTTTTTGAAATAAATAGCCTAGGAGATATATATATATATTTGTTTTAAATGTTTCTCTGAGGAAGCTCCTTCACTTGTTTTTACAACAACTGATTAAAAGAGCTAGGGTGAAAGGGGGACTATGATGGACGTATGCTAGGCTTCTCACAGAGGGACGGCTGACTCATTATGAATGGGTCCAGCACGGGTCGAATAGCGGGTCAGTATAGTTACACATGTTGTGCACATATGACATTTCTGTATCGTCACTGCGCTGCATTTTTATATCCTGGCCATGGGTCACATCTCTCGCCCCGGTCCAGCAGGCTTCGTCTCACACGCTATTACTCTACAAACTGAAGTTAGTTGCATTCAATAACTTCTGTGTTTTTCGCCGTGGCCGCCAAAACAGCCAAGTTACCAGCGGAAACACTGGCACATATAAAGGTTTGCCTCTCATGCTTAACAATACACAGCTGTGTTAACAAGAATTAAAACTGTTGACAAATGTCAGAAGTGTGGACCGCCGCTGTGTCTCTCCGTGTTGCTGGGAGCCGTGTGAGTGAAAGGGTGCGGTGCTGTGCGGAGTGTAAGAAGAGAGATCAAACTACAGGCACAGCTTTACAGAAGAAATGGGTCATGTAACGCAAAATTAAACCATATTGATATAAACAACGTTGCTTCGTTTGTGGAGAGGCAGCGGATGTGAGGACAATAGGTGCAACGGTGCGACCTAGGAAAAATGTTAGTTGCACCCTAGAGCCCTGTGAGCTAACAGACACTGGTCACTGGTCACTGCTGTTGTCTGAAAAACAACGCAGATGAGACAAAATGTTGCGTTTACTGATGAACTGGTAAACCTTGTGACCGACAAGCTATCTGTTGTGGAATTTTTGTCACATTACTTTATCCTCTGTGACTGTCTACATTTAGAAACTAAGCTGCACGGTGCAGGGGACAACTCTGACTGGCTCATGATCAGACGGACATGGTTTACGGAGCGGTAGTTTAGCTTTGGAAGAAAAAAAACGAAGCGTTCTATTAACGGAATGATGCATTTAAATATTGCTTGATTAGACAAATTTGATCGTGGTAAGCCAAAATCGTGATTAAAATTTGATTAATTGCGCAGCCCTAGTTACGGTGATTATGAACTATGGGTTCTATAAACATAAGCTATACTCTCCTGCATCTTTTGATACAGAAAGACTGATAAAAAACACATTTGGTTGAAATTGTTTTCAAACAAATAATGCTGAATCCTAAATCTATTGAAAAAGCACAGTCGGAGCAAAATTCGACTGACTGCTTTTATTCTGAAGTTCAGAATAAAAGCAGAGGTTTGTGAACAACATAATGTAGACTGTGCATGAAAGAAGCAAGGACAAGAGGAAGAGCAACTGGAGCCCAAACAGAGTGAAACTGGGCTTTCATCCTGCCTGTGATCTGGAAATCTAACCTGTCAACCAGTAGGAGGATATTTACGGGCCGTTTGGTCTGTTTGAAGCCAGAGATGGAGCGAGTGAATTCCTGTGAGACAGGTTCTGGGTGAAAAATACATTTTACTGACAGACTGATGCCGACTCTCACTTCCATCTTATTTCATACTGGTCTTAATTATAGCAGAGTGCTGTGGTTGTGTTTTGCAGATTGCAAGGTGATGGACTGGCTCAAAGAAGAAATATAATTTGAAACAATTGGGTATTGAAATGGCAATGTAAAACACTGCTAAATAGGGAAAATAGTGGACAACAGATGCAACAAAATGGAGTAAAACACGTTACAGCCTATCTTTGAAAATGCACTTTTTTCTATTCCACATTATTCATTTTAATCTAAAAAGATTGAATTGGCTTTTGTTGCCATTTTTGTTATTGGCAAGAAATGGATACTATGGAGAACAGGGACTTAAAATAAATTGCATGTCCTGATGACTGACTTATCCTTCAATTTGCACTGAATTAATTATGTATGAAAATGGCCCAAATTGGCAAACTAAAGGTAGCAGTATCCATAAATTCTTTACAAAACATAAAGCAGCTTTATCAAGGATTTTGTAAGATGTAAGTAGCACTTCCATTCTTTAAAAGCAGCTTTTTTTGTTTGTCACACAGGGAGTTGGCACAGAGCTGACTGCACCCGTATCAGCAGGTAGGTTTGCAACATTTCTACTCTCGCAAGATAAGTTTGTGCTTCCACACAAGTAAAAGCAGTGCCCAGGCAAATGAAATCCCACCTGCTCTTAAGCACCCTGATAGCTCTCACACAAGGATGAAGTTCAGTTTTGAGCAATACTGCAGCTCCCAAGCAGAAATCCCAAAGAGAGTACACACCACATTAAGGAGCAATCAACATCCATTCCATACACGCAATTACTCTGATCCTTCAAGCCTTTTTCTCTGCTCATGTTTCATGTAGTTTTGGCAGTCAGAGGTGGACTCCATTATCGTTTTCATTTATTTCATCTAGTAAGTCAAAATCCCCACAATTGTTTTGTCAAACCAGAACAGAAAAAATAAAAAAATAAAAAAGCAGAGCAGTTAGTGGTGGCTTCCTCTTATCTACCTGTAAATATATACTGTAATATTTTCACTGAAAAACGTTTCAAACCACACCCCGAAGAATTAAGCCACTTAAATGTCTTGGCAAAACCTAGTTGAAATGAATGCAAACAAACTGAAGTGATCAAATTTGTATTAGTTTGCTATTCAACAAATGTTACATTTTTTTTTACCAGAGTTGTTGTTTTTTTCAACACTATGTCAACTGAACATGAAAGTAAATCAAATACCAATCAATGATAAATGAGATTTTATTATTATTTAGAAAACTAAACAACTTCATTATTTATAACTTGACGGGAGAACGTGCAGTCCTCCAAGTAAACTCTGACCCATGTGTACGCACATTTTGGAGACATTGGGAATTGGCGACGCAGATGGTGAGGGGGTGAACTGGGAATGTGGCAATAAAGATTACTCTTAATATTTATATTATATTTAATAAGTATTGATGTATTATTGCGGTACTGATGCCTCACACAGGTTTTTTTCTCTCCACATCATCCATGTTATCATGTAGATAAATGCAGCAGTGTTAGTTGTGCTTGGACTGAGCGATAATGGTTCCATAAACATCTTGTAAAATCCGACTCAAATCTTAAATCGAAATTTGTTCTTATATTTAATTGGTGATGTCTCACCGTCACACTGAATCTATGGAATACAGTATAGCATTAAATACCCTACCATTAGATAACGGCAGAACACAGTGTAAATAACTAAATGTCTGTGCATATAAACCTATAATCTGAAAATACAGCCGTTAAGCCGTTTCTACCTTGGTAATTCAAACAACATTTTACATAAAAGAAAGAATAGGGAGACAAAATATAATTGCATTGCATCTCTACTTGCAGCAACCAACCTGCTTTCAGCATCCAAATTACTCCACTTCCAACATGAAGCATCTGAAAGTATTTTTTTTTCTTTTTAATTAGCCAAGGGTAGGGTCTTTTGTAGTTTTACTGGTCACCTTGCTATTTTATAGTTGTATCAGGTATCTACCTGCGTGGTTGACGTGTGACTTTCCATTCTCCTATGTGCTGACTTAGTAGCCCCAGAGCCGTTGAAAGACTGACTAGCCCCGTTTGACATGCTAGCTAACGTTAGCTAAAATCAGCTCATGGTAGCAATACTGCAGTTAGATTTTTGTAGTAGGCAAAGCAGTTTGGGACAAGAAATACTGCTTTTTCATGTACACATTAAGCCAGTTGGAATGGAAGATCACACCAGAATAGGCATGTTTAGTAAGCAGTATTTGACTGCATTCCTACACTTATAAAATGCAATTCAATCTGGAAGTGATCTAAGTATTCAGAATAACACTGAAGAATTATACGTTACCAATTAAATTTTTGGGCATGTATTCTGTAATGGAATGCGTTTTGAAAGTATCTTTCCCATCACTGTCTAACCTTTACCCCAAATGTCTGGCTCGCTTTGTAAAAAGTCTTCTACTAAGAGTGCAAATACATTACACAGTTTTTGTCACCGGGGGCCTTCTATAATGTGGCGGGGGACACACTGGAGGAGCCCAAGGAGCAAAAAGAGGCACTAAATGGAATTGCTTTTATAAATCAGTGTCACATTATGCATTTGGTGCACAGTCCAGAAAGCTCTTTTACAGTATACATGCAGAACGATTATGAATCTTTTGGGAATTAACTTGAAACATGCTCTCTTGTTAGTCACACTATATGGCACGTTCTTGATACCAGCCCAGTTCTACATATCAAGAGAAGTTTTCTTAGACTTACATAGAGTTACACCCACATCAGACAATGCTTTAAAGAATCTCAGAAATCCATAAAAGCAACAGAGGGTCACAATCAAACTCCTGCAGATTGATGATGTTGTTTAGGCTGAATTAGGGCTGCAACTAACAATTATTTTCAAAGTCATAATGTGTTGAATTTTTTCTTGATTAAATCGATTGGTGGTTGGTCTATAAAATGTCCGAAAATTGTAAAAAATGTGGATCAGTGTTGCCCAAAAGCCCAAGATGACATCCTCAAACATCTTGTTTTGTCCACAACTCAAATATATTCAGTTTACTGTCACACAGGAGTAAGGAAACTAGAAAATATTCACACTTAAGAAGCTCGATTGAAAAATATTTTTTACTTTTGCTAATGTCTAAATAAATGCAGGATGCTGGTTTCGGCTTACATAAAGGGAGACATGATAGTACTGGTGAGAGTCCCTGGGCTTGTCACTGAACCTATAAAAGCTTTCAAAGCCATAGTGGAGGTCCTGCCGAGGTCCTGTAAAAGGATAATGGCGGAGATGTTTCTACAACCATGTTCAGCTTTGATAATTTTTTAAATATAAGGTTCAACCATTACATTTCATAGAGCTTAAGCAATTACACTTTGCAGACAACCTAATTTGTTTGATAAACAGAGCCCACACCTCATCTGTATGTATAAGCAAGGGTAAACACTTTAAGGATCTACCCATTTCTTAGTTTGTCCTGCTCCTTCAAACCACCCCAAAGGATTCTATTATAGCGGATTCATTTAAGACAGACAATATTTGATAAACAAAACAAAGACTACTGAATTTGTCAGTTCCCTCATTTGCCAAACATTATCTTTGATCTTCTTGGCCAATTAATAAAGTGTGGGGGGGGGGGGGAATGTATTAACAATTGTGCATGTTGTTGCTTTGCATAAATCAGGGGAAAATGCAACAAAAACTGAGCTTGTGCATTCATTAAGGGTATTTACAAAAACGGCTTTGTTCTTTCCATCAAAGATAACTACAATGCCTCTCTCAGCAATATTAATGATCTAATAATTATCTTGAGATCAACGCTGTTGAACACCATCACAAGGAAAGACTCTGGTGGTTACATAAAGGCAAATATGGTGCTAAATGCGAGAGCTTGTAGACTTGATGGGCCAACATACAAAATCTGAATTTATATGTTAAGCTTTGCACTTGTTACATTCCTTTTGTTGTTACAATCTAAAAAGTCATTTAAATCTATTTATTTATAAGCCGGCCAGCTGGCTAGTTAGCCAATGTTAGCTTGTTTAATCCACCAACTTTCAGTATATGCTACATTTGCCAATAGAAACCCTGCTGCTCTCCTGTTGTGTTCGCTCAGAGCTCCATTCAATGGCCCTCATTTAGGAAACGTGCGTACGACCAAAAACAGGCCAGAGTGTCCAGCACAGCCCCAACTGGGGGCTATACAAAGGAGACAGGATATTACTCCTCGCTTTCATAAAGGTATAGTGTTATGTTCGGCAAGGATATTCAATACAGGAAACATGACGATGTACAACATTTTTATTTATTCTTCAGGTTTTTGTTTGTCTTTTAAAGTGTCATTAATGGCCAAGTGAACGATTTCTTCCTGCCATTGACCGACATACAATATATCGGCTTGTTTTCCAGCCACTCTGCTGTCAGGGGACAGGGTCGGGATGGTGGTATAGCATGAGGGGGGCGGGGGGGGACACACGCTCTCCCTCACAGCTGTTGCCTGACTGACTCACAAAAAAAAGCTAAACATAAAAATAAAAAACACTGCATAAACTCAGCTACCTTGTGTTTATTTAAATATAGGTATACCTAAATGTAGGCCTAAAAGATTGCAATATAAGCCTGTGTACTATTAGGAGTATACATATGTCAAGGATGTATAAATTAAATAAGCTTCAGCTGGAGTCCAATTTAATATGGCAACACTGTTGTCACACTAAAGTCACGCCATGCAGACTCGTCACTTTGAGATGCGAGAGAGCACATATGTGAAGTTGCAGTGACAGATTTGAGAGGTTGTAATCACAGAGATGTGGTTGTGATGAAAATTGAAAGAGTAAAAAAAACAAAAAAGTAAATATTGCATTACCAGTTTGCAGCTGTCATGGAGCACAGTGTAAATTCCTTCAGGAAGACTTCTAAACTTAATCACTTTTTTCCCTCTTAACTGAACAGATGTTAGAGGCGTTCACTTATGTTGACCAATCAGAAGCGGCCATGAATTTAATGAGCCAATCACAGCATGACATCCCTGTTTTAAACCTGTCTCTCTCTGCTGCTCAGTTGTCATTTCAGGCTAAGAGCACAACCCTCCTCTTCCCCTTGCACCTCCGGTCTTCATCATGCACGGCTCCTGGGTCTTCCTCCGACAGGCCGCTACCGTTGGCTCCTCAATTGGTCTTTAGGCTCCTCACACCTCCATCAGCGTCTAGACCCCATTGGGGGATTATGTTTTTGGCTTTCAACCCCTTTAAAAAATATATAATATTATAATGATGGAATCTAATCTCCTTAGACTACATTTCATATAACATATGTACAATAAACCTTTGCATATCTTCAACGACGTCTCTCCTGATGGAAATTGTTTCAATGTAAATCTACACATTTGTGAATATTTTAATCTGTGACTTCACATTCAAAACACTGATGTGCAAACATTTTCTACAGTCGCGAGTTACAACTTACAACTTCAGATTTCCTTCTACAAGCTTTCATGTGTTTTTTTTGTTACATGACTTGAAAAGCCGCTTGCAGGTGTGTGAATATTTTTTTTTAAACGTACACATTTAGATTGTGTTTCTGCAAATTCTCAGTCTCTTCTACAAGTGCTAACAACAAGTCTACAAGCTCTTACATTTTGCACCATATTTCCCTTCATGATGGCAAAACAAAGCATTGCAAAATGCATTGCTGCAAAGGAAAGCAAGCAGCACGGGTCACTGACCACAATTCATTCATCCTTTGCATGCCATCAGTTAGGCCTGCCGCCATTAAGCTAAATGAGCATGATTCTTAACTCTCAGTTAGCCAGTCAAATGACTTTCCCCATTGGGTGAGGTAATACAACGGATACCCTGTTGTTTGTTTTCATGAAAGTACATAACGAAAGATACATACATACTGCCAACCAAACAGCATTCAGACTACAATCAAACATGGGGCTGCTAGCAAATACCATCATGCTCTATGTGACTGCGAGGGCCAGAACAAAACTGTAGACGCACAAAAGCCAAAATGTATATGCACTCTATGCACTTACACTTTGTGATCAGCTGTTTGGATATGAATATTTGTTGTTTTTTGTCATTGATCCTGTTAATGAAGATAAAAAAATGTCGCTATGTCACTGCATGTCAACAAATTGCGATAATAAATGCAATAAAAGTTGTAATGTCTTTTGTATTTTTGTTGCAAAGAAGTTGCAAGAGCCAGTAAAAATTGCAACATAAAAAAAATATTTGGGTATACAGAAATTAAAAAAGAAACTGGGGGAGAATAAAACTACTATGAGCATTACCAAAAAGGCTTAGGATCCTGCAAATGCTGGTATAATATCATATACCAGCATTTGCAGGATCCTAAGCCTGTTGGATTTAAGAAAAATAAAATAAAATGAATGAATCCAATTGGAACATGTATGTCAGTGACTTGTTTATCTTTCCATTGTTAGTTGATTTCCTATCCTGGCCTGGGAAACACTTAACTTAAGTGTGTTGAGTCAACCTGTTCTCACTTCTGCTTGGTTAGTGGCTTTTAGGGTCACATACTGACGCAAAGTCTGGCGCGTAGGACTGCTATGTTGGGTTGAAGTCATGGGAAACTCCGGCTATTGGTCAAATTTGCTGCAAAGTTGCGGTGATTGATAAAAATTGCAAGTCACGCCGAATTCACAATACTTGTTCGAATTTGTAGCAAAATCCTGGAGGGACTAATAAATGTGTATTAATGAGAGCTTTAGTCTTATTGTAGTGCCTTGTTATAACCCAGCACCTTAATGAGATCACTTTCATTTCTTCCTGCCTTGGAAAATTATTCAAGAAACATCAGAGCTGCAAACTTTACACACAAATCTGTGGCCGTGTTTAACACCCAGACTAATCAATCATCCACACATGCAAGTAAAAACCAGCAGCAGCAGCAGCAGTAGTATCTTAATCATCATCAAACCTCAAAAGAGTCCAATTTTAAGTCTATACTGGCATATAACTGGAGCGGGGTAGACTGCATTTCATATGTTCAGAAAAAAATACCCAACAACATTGTTTTCCATTTCCACTTCTCCATACCACACTTGGCTTGCACCAGTAAACTGAATCTACAGATGGTCTTAGGTATAAAAATGTACATTCTTATAAATAAAATACAATTAGACCCTGGCCTTTTAATTATATCCACACACACAATATAATTAAAGTAGCAGACAAATCATTGTGGAAGCAGAACAAATTTCTCGAAAAATCCTGTGATCCTGCAGCCGACCACATGTATGACAATTCTGAATCAGACAAACCTTGTTGCAGAGCTTGCCTTTGCCATGTTTTTGCTGTATATGAACAAACCAAGGGACATGAAACTGAGCACTGGGGCATTACATGTACATGTAGAATGGTTGGAAACAGAATACCCACTACAAATAAGACTGCCTGTAGAGCATTCATCTTAAAAAGACAGCCTCCAATAGGTACAGTATATTATAACAGGTCAAATGATGACAAACAGACCATTTGATGGCCTGCACTAGCTCCACCGTGGATCTAATTATCTGTGCTCTCTTTACACCCTTGGTAAAGCAGTTGGCTGAGCTTGTTTATAGTACTCTCAACCACACTCAATTCAAAACAGCGCTAAGTTAAGGGCTTTGCAAATATGTTAAAAAATCTTAACAAAAAGGCACTCCTCTCTCTCTGCTCCACACCATGTTATAACTCCCATCTCCACTGCTGACCCTCCCCTCTGCTTCAGTACTTGTCTGCAGTGCTAAGCTCAACACCTGACATAAGATTGAGATGTAGTGCAGTGTACATGTTCTGTGCCACAGGGAACAGAGTGCTCTGGTGCAGGCATTCTTTTTCACTTTACCTCTGTTGCTTTTAATCTCCCATCTCCAAGCAAGCAGGGTTTGCTGTTAACTCATTCTTAGAGGGATACGGCTAGGCATAGAGGGGAGAGAGAGAGAGGAAGAGGCTGGTTGGAAAGCCAGAGTTTCATAATACGCACACAAAAAAGGTTAAGATGTATTGGGACACCCAAAAAGTGCAACAATTGAGTCCAATTCGATGGATAGAGGCGATAAAGGACTGGGAGACATTTGAATGTTTTCGCTCCTGTGTTAAGTGCCAAAAGGTTTTAAAAAAGGTGTCCTCCTAATGAGGTGTTTACACAGTCAGCCATGTTGCTAAACATATTGATTTCCATCCAGTCCCATGTCACTTAAAATGAGCAAAGAAATTCTCTCCCTAGAATTTTTAAGTGTGATGCTACAAAGTTGCATTACAGTGCAAGTGCATTACAATTCAACATTGACACAATTTTCTTTTAAAGTGAAAAGAAGGTAGAGTATGATGGTAACACTTCATTCCTTAAACACAAAATCTTTTTTCCAACTCACTTAAATGTACCCACAAAAAAACATATCCAATGCTTTTTACCAAAGGTAGGAATGGTATTTAGGCAGTGTGATTAATAATTGCATTGATTTCTCTCACTGTTTGCAAAACGCATAAGGAAAAGACTAACAAAACAATACAAGACAACGGGGGAGGGGAAGGAGCCCTGTACATTTCCTCTGCACTGCCCTTTTTACTCATCCATTCTCCATGACACTAGAGGCAATAAATCAAAGCTGAGCAGGCAGCAGGCCAAGGTTGGAACGGGGACTTGCTGTCCTTTTCCCACCTTCCCTAACCTGGGATGTTCGTTGGATCAAACAATTGGACATCTGACAGAATAAAAGAAGCAGACACAGGGCTTTGCTCATTAGGGTTTGGATGGCATTTGGCTAATAAGATATGCCGCAGCATTTTCAAATCACTCTTGGATTATTTTCTGATGAGGCAATAGTAGCATTTGTCAAATCAAAAATAGTGGGATTTTTTTTCAATTTCTAAAACAAAACCCATTCATTTTCAGCATGACTGGGTAAAATGTGCACGCAGGTTTCTCAAGTGAAACACCAACTCCAGCTTTCAATATATTTCCTCTCTGGTATTAGAGTCAGTGAGAAAATGTTTGATTAAATGTCAGTTACTCAAGACATCTATACCTGGAGTTCTTTCCAATATGTGCAACAACTCTCTGTACTTTAGTTCGGATTGCATTGTTGGAGGCAGCGTGTGCTGTGTGGTTGTTAGCGTTGAGAGAACTTCAGAACAACTGACTTAAACAGAGTAACGTGTTGGTGGGTGGTTGCATTTATCCAATAAGGTCTACACCCTATATAGTCCTAATTAATTCCCAGTGGGTATTTCAAAAATAAATAAATAATGACAATGCACACGCTTATGGTCATATAATAATACGTATATTTAGTGTGGCGTTAAGCTTTGGTAGTACAAAAATTCACAATTAGAGTAGAAGACAATAAGGTTGAATATTGATGCAACAAATGAAATCCTGATCATGAAAATGAAAGTATTCAATTTGCTGATTTTGTTCTACTGAATCAACATGGTGAATTTTTTATTATGACATTTCACAAGAACAACTGTGCCACTAATACATCCATCAAAACAAAAGCTGTCAAGACAACCTGATGATTATGGTGTTGAATACTAGAACAAACAAGGAAAACACAGGTGACACCAACATGTCAACTTCTGCCTTGGACTACTGTGTCAGGAGGATCTTGGAGCAATTATAATAATAGCAAAGGTTTTCACATCACTACAACATCAGCTTGGCATGAAGGACTGGTACTTTGGTTTCCTGGTAGACAAAATATATTAGAAAGGGAAATATAAGCACACTATGTTATTTAAAAAAGAAACTTACTTACTACTAGTTAGTAAGTTACTATTTTTTTTTTCATTTAACACATACATAGCCTTATACATATTTTATTATATATACTTTGTATGTAGGTTGTACATACATGTTAATTATTTCCATCCCTCTAAGTATATTTTTCAGTTCTGGCATTTTTTGCCATCTTAATTTTATTTATTATCTCTAGTATATTTCTTGTATTTTCTGTGTGTGTGTGAGGTATTATGTGTATGTTCTTACTTGTAACTCACCACTGCAACAGAGTAATTTCCCAATTTCGGATTTATAAAGTCTATCTATCTATCTATAGAAAGAACATCCAGATTTACTGTGGACAAAACAACATTAGAGTGGTTATTCAGTTTCACAATGTGGTCAACGACATGAGGGAACATGCTTGCATTATAAATATCAAAGCTCTTTTACTCCGCCTCTCTCCACGATGGAAGGGCGAAGCAGGAAATTTGCTAGCTGGCTGACTGGGAGGACAGAGAGGCCTTTCTCACCAGTCAACGGCTGTCCTTAATGAGAATAGAAAGTGATTTACTAGCTTAATGCTCCAGCCATCAGCCAGCCTGCCTGCCTGCGCTTCACGCAGCCTGTTTACTCTGCACTCCTCATACAGAGAATGAATCTGAGACCAAGGAAGTAGAGGGTAAAAAAAAGAAAATAGCAAGCCAGAGACCAAAAACTGTACTAATGAGAGATTTATTTTTACAGTACCCACATCAATAAAATACACACCAAGTCTTGCATCTTTGTATTTGCCCTATTACAGGTCAATGTCAATAGGAGCCAGTATAGCTGCATTGAACTTATTGGGAAAATGGAAAACATACAGAATTCTGCAATTTCCACTCTGTGTGTGGCCTATTGCTATTACCATTACTGTGTGCCATATACACTCTGCACTTCCATCAACACACAGTTGATCTGCTCAAACACACACCAAAGGGGCAGGTATAAGAACATCCATCTTTCTCATGACCCTGTGAAACATGGCTCTAAAGCGTAACATATGCAGAAAGCAAGGTAAGCAAGTTCCCTTCATACGTGCTGTAGTCTGCTGCTTTTACAAAGAAAATATCTTTTTGGGGTTTGTGAAAGGCAGAAATACTTTCCCACTATTATGTCCACTATGATTATCCAATCAGTGGCGCTTCTCTAAAGACCATTTTTAAGGTCAATGGCTTTCACAGAGAACTTCAGATGACCTGTAAAACACCAGTGTTCTGCTGTTTGGATTCACTCTGTTAATGTGACTAAACAAAAAATTGTATATATAGGTTCCCTTAAAAGCTACCATGCCAAATATTGACCGGGATGCAAACTCCGGCCTGGTATTGCAGCCTAATAAACTTATATTACCAGCAATGCATTCATGCATATTCTCAGTTGAGCAGATGTATGAATTATCTGCTCAAGTGAGAATAAAATCCCAATTCCATGCATATTTGGAGGGCCAAATTGCATTCCTTGATTGGGGCAGCATACTTAGGGTATGCATGAAATTCAAAGTCATAATCACATTAAACCACAAAATGGGAAAGACAGACAGAGGCAGAGTTAGAAGGAGGGGAAGGGAATAGAGAGCGTCACTTAAACATGAGCGATATTAAGTTTGTATCCCATGCGGAAGCAGCAGTGTTTTAAGTAACACGAGGGAAATAGGAATCGTATAATCCCCTTTTTACTTGCACGTCATGTCGGCTAAACATGATAACACGGAACCTTAACAAGGTACTGGAAACAGGACAGGTGACTGTACACCCCAGGGAATACGTGTATGAGTGGATGATTTGGAGAATACATAGATAAGGGTAAACATCTAGAGTTTACAAGCGTGCATGGACGTTATGCAAGAAAAGAGAAAGTCAGCTAGGTTGACTGGTCGTCATGGTGGAGGGAAAACACAGTAGCTACCAGAGCAGTTCTTACCGAGCGTGAAGTAGGGGAGAGCTGTGTTGTCAAGATCATCCATTACGGAAATTCGCCCAGGTAGGTCGGTTCTAACGAATAACAGGAGCCTGGATTCCCCCCCTCCTCCTCCTCCTCCTCCTCCTCCACCACCACCACCAGCAGCAGTTCCTCCTCCAGCAGTAGCACCTGCTCCAGCCGGACCCCCTCCTCCGACCGCACTCCCCGAGGCTCCGCCGGTGAAGCTGAACTCGTTCTCCCGGAGTACGGGCAGGGTAGACACGGTCACGGTTTTCACCTCACATGGCGCCTCCGCGTCGCTCTCTTTTCCCCTCTCTTCGTCAGCCGTTGTCGCCCCTCTGTTTGCTTGGACTGTCAAGGTCCCCGTGAACAAGAGCCCCACAAGAAGGACGCGAAGGTGCAGCGGCAATGTCCTCGCCATCCCGCTCCTCGTGTGTGGTTCTCTCTCGCTTTGAGTGGGGCTCATAAACGGTCCGTTCACTTATAGTACAGTCGCTGCAAAAGAGTCGCGTCCGTCCAGGAGGCGGCAGCACAGGTGTAGTGAGAATGACATTTTGGCGCCTCACACGCATCCATCTCTGTGTTCAAACTGTGGGACACCAAATCACGTAAACACGGAGACGCACGTGTCATTTTAAAAGGCAGACAGGAGGTTGAGTCAGCAAGTTAGATGTAAGCTTTTCTGTTGCGTGGCTTAATTGATTTGAATTGATAAATACAATTTAAAAAAATAATCTTTGATTGTAGTTGAGTAAATGCTTAATATTAAGTGTTTTCAATAATACTGACAGGAAGGGTTAAGTCATTACATCATCATAACATGCCAAATAACACAATTATGTAAATGTATGTATTTAATTATAACACAATTTTTGGTTTTGTTTAAACCAATTCATGTCCATATGCTATGCAACATTTGAGATGTTAGTTAGATCTAATGGCTAGTGGGTAGGCTGGGCTAGTTTAAGAGGCCCATAGATGAGCCAAGGTTTAAAATGCAGAGTATTTTTATTTCATTAAATAAGCAAGTCACTTAATCTCCTTTCGACTTATTTCAAAAAAATAAAAAATCACTGATCGCCCAGACTGAATATTCTATTGCCTGTGTCACTCGTCCTGTCCTCTGAGGGCGAGAGAGACAATCTGGGCCCATCTTTCCATGATGCTTAAACAGTTAAACTTATACTGTGTCCCAATGACATTTTCAAATTATGTTTTTGCAATTAGTACCTCAGAAATGAATGCAGTCTTCTTTAGAACTGTACTATCATCAAAGGATACAATACAAGCATCAAGCCTGATGACTTAAGAACAAAGTTATCAATTAAACTTAACAAAGAGACATTCAAATATTTTACCAAATATTTAATACAGTACTTTATTGCTAGCTATCCAACATCTTCCTGAAACAGTTCTGCCACTATGAACAACTTGTTTAAGTGCACTGAATATAACAGGAAAGCCCTGCAGCGCATAGTGAACACAGCTGGAAGGATCATTGGTGCTTCACTCCCCTCCCTGAAAGACATTTACACATCCCACCTCACCCGCAAGGCCACCACAATTGTGAGTGATTCAAGTCACCCCGCTCACAATTTGTTTGATCAACTGCCCTCTGGAAAGAGGTACAGAAGCCTGCGCTCCCGCACCACCAGACTCACAAACAGCTTCATACACCAGGCTGTTAGGATGCTGAACTCTCTCCCCCCTCTACCCTCAGTTACATGAATATCCTTGGCTTTGGACCCAAAATGGCTGCCTTGCCTTGCACTACTCAACTTGTACACTTGCACACTTTTTGTTGTTTTGAAAACACTTGAGAACACATTTCTGCTGCTCTACATAACCAGCACCACTATGCTACCGCCTGTCTTTTTGCACATTACATAGACTGTCGACAGTATGCATAATTGCACAATTTTAAAACAAATATCGCTGCTCTTATTTTCCTCATTGTATATATCTTCTTATTTTTACTTTTTTTTATGTTGTTTACTTGAATGTTATGTTTGTCTGTGGACCAAATTTGTTATAAATGTCTTGTCACCGTGGGATAGAGGGAAACGCAATTTCGATTTCTTTGTATGTTTTTGACATGTGAAGAAATTGACAATAAAGCAGACTTTGACTTTGACTTTTTGACTTTGATCCCGTCTGTGAGGCGCTCAATCTTTTCCTTTGTGTAATACATTGATTGTCCACAAACACACACATCTACACAGTGTGTATGCATACTGACATCTTTGAGTATACTTATTAATGTTGCTTTTTTCCAGTGTGAACATACTGCTTACCCCAAACTTGCTTAGAATTAATATGGAAAAGGGCCATAACACCAGTCATTCTCAGCCTCTCTCCATGGTGCTGAAATATTCAAACACACTCTCTGTGTGCTTTTATTTATGGTGTTAAAGCATTCCCTCACAGGGTCTGTTCCAGTACCACTCGCGGTTGTGAGCACATGTGCATGCCACCTGGTAAGTTGTGCACTGTATGTTCCCTCTGAAAAAGGCTAAGCAAGCCAGTTTATATCCGGATCATAAGTGCAGCCCATTGGTGAAACAGAGTGACTTAAAGTAAATCCTGCAGTTTTCATTGATGCCATTGATACAGATACTCTGCACTGATTTACCCAAGTCTGTTTTGCTGCTGAGCAGTCAACGTGCCTGCTCCCTTTAAATAACTCAAAGGCTTAACCCAATCCACATTGAGTAGAAATGACTGCATATTTGACACTTTCTAATGCCTGGCCTAACCTTTTAGTCACAAGCCTTTTTTCTAGGAATAGTTGCTGAAAGGGTCCTACAAGTTGCCAAATATGGTTAAATATATGTGTCAGTCATTTCAATCTGTCAGTAAGGGACATTTACTCTCCTAGGCATGAATAAATAGGGCACTATGTTATCTGTTTGTCTGCTGTTTTAT
Source organism: Etheostoma cragini (assembly GCF_013103735.1). Classification (NCBI taxonomy): domain Eukaryota; kingdom Metazoa; phylum Chordata; class Actinopteri; order Perciformes; family Percidae; genus Etheostoma; species Etheostoma cragini. The sequence goes on from NC_048422.1 coordinate 15,872,035, forward strand.
AATCACTGCACAGGCCTTTGAATGACATTTTGTCATGTATGAAAGGTGCTATGTATATATGTATATGTATATATACATATATATAAAGCTTGATTTATTGGTTAATTAACATGTTGTATTAGTGTGAATAGAATGAATGATGTATGATCAGTGTACACACATATTAAACATCATGGTAGGGCCATGAAATTTAAAATTTTAATGAAAATAAATGATGTTGAGAAATACAACGATAACAACGCAGTGTTCTTCTAAATGTATGACCTTTCCGGTGACTTCCAAAGCTAAAGCAAAGAAATGTGAATGCAAACTCAACGTCTGCCTCCGAATATTTAAGTTGTGATGCTGATCCTTACGTTCTCTGTTCTGGGACGGCAAGAGCCATTGCATAGCTACAAACACTGTCATTTCGGCAGAACCTCATATGGGGTTATCACTTACTTTATTGTTTTACCACCCCCCTCTCCCCCATATGTTTTTTTCAATTTCATTTGTTTATTGTTGTTGTATTGCTGTATCTACTAATGTGTAGCTTTGAAAAAATAAAACAGCATCTGGGCTCCAACAACTGAGCTTACATGAGCGACGGGGAGACCTCATTAACTAAGTAAGTCCCAAAGCATCTTTTATATTCACCACACAATTGCATTCACCACCAATATGTCACACAAGTCGGCACTTCAATTGCAAATACAGTACCATAGATTTGGATATTGAAACAATCTCTCGCTGCGTGTCTTTTCTATGGTTTTTAGACATTCAAACCCTAGATGCATTCTATAGCAACCCTGGTCTCAGAGTACACTTTATTTATCTTTGGCCATTTTATCTGAGAGTTGCTGGTCAAACTGTTTATTTTAAGGGAAAATATGCAGTAGTGTTTTTTATATTATATTTAATCATGTCTAAAAATAACTGCATTGCACCAATATAATTTGAGCAATGCATCCCATAACCTGTCGGCTTCGAAAGATGCCACAGAGCACTTTCCCCATGATGACGGCTGACCTAGCTATGCAACGGTCATAAGTCACCAACTTTGCTCACAGCGCTTGAGAGGCAAGGACGTGCTTGCTCTCTTCCATTGTCTCCCCATCTTTTCATTGCATTTTTTCTGAACATTTTAAGTAGGGGGAACTAAGACATGAGTAAAAGACTAAAGTAGGATAAACAAAGAGGTAATGAATGAAGACAAATGAGATGAACCTCATGTGTGTTTGCTTGGAAACTCACTCTCCATGGTGCTGAAACATCCATACCCTCTGTTTCTGTTCAAATCAACCTTAATTCAAAAGACACAAATGACAAATTCAATAAAAACAAAAAAAACTGTATGTTCTCTTCAAAAGGGGGTCTGGTGTCCATAGGGGGTCCTCAGAGTTACTGCAGGGGGGCTTCCAATTTGTTAATTGTTTTAAAGTGTTTTCAAAAATTTAAATGTATTACATGAATCCAACATATTATTAGCAAATGTAAATGAGCCTATTTTTTGATGGAAAAAAGCACCGACAGCAGGCTAGCCAATAGATAAGGTAATCACTAACCGCCATCCACAGATAATACAGTACAATTAACTAGTTAAAAGTACATTGACCACAGTTAATAAGGATTCACTGTGCCACATATATTTTTAACATGTATGTTTAACATTATAGCATAATTGATTAAATCTGCCAACTAATATTCTAATAGCTTAGTATTAAAGAGCACAAAGCACTAAAAAGGTAAATGCTTTAAGGCGCTATACACGTTACTTTAGGCCCAGTTTAATATGCAACTTAATGTTATACATTCCACTCTATGTAGTCAGGGTGCCTGCTCTGTCTCACTCTCAGTTAAGGGGTCCTTGGCTTAAAAAATGTTGAAGAGCCCTGATTAACAATATCACATAGCCAAGGCCAATTTTTTTCTTATTTTGTTTGTGTGCACTACACTACTGTTATTATTACTACTACAAAAGCATTGGGCACTCCATGTGGTTTTCTCTAGCCATTGCCCAAAGTAAACATCATAAGGGTTCTGTCAGAGAATGCATCAAAATTCAATGATGCATTGATTTTCATTTCCAATCCTTAGCAACTGTGCTGCCTCTTTCTATTAAAGAGGTGAACATTGAATTGGGCATATTCCAAAAATTTGACAACAGAGAGACCATAGTGCATTTTTTAATATATGTGTTTTTCCAAACACATAGAGCATTTACTACTTTGGCTACAACTGGCTAGTCAAAAGTTTATCAGTTTAATCAATCTGTTTTTACACTCTTTGGTTTCTATAGGTAAGCTGAAACCTTCTCTATTCATCTTGCTAGTGACATCTTAAGTATGCATGGAGTTAGAAGATAATTGGTATCCTTTAATCACTGTTTAAGTTTCTGTGACTTTAGTGTTTAATCCATACTTTGAAGAACTAACAACAATGTGAACTCATCTAAGTCATCCACCACCCCTACGGTAGTTTTCATTTAGGGCAACTTTCTCCCTGTTCACTTTTGTGTTAATTTGACATTTTAGTCAGTCTGTCATAATGATTTCCTGATAGAGTTGACTACAAAGATTAACCTAAAGGGCAAACATGACAAGCTTTGCTGTCCTCCTAGTGAAAGTGCTGACACTGTGGATAGATCTAATGCGGGCCCATGGAGCATATGCCAAAGTTTCGCAGACATGACCTCTTTTGCTGATAGATTTTATCGAACACTGTCTGTCTTTAAGGGGCAAACAGTAACAAGACATCAGATAGGATTGATTGAATGCCATGTGTTCGGCGAGGTGGCGGAGAGCTGCAAGTTGTAACTTAAACATGGGTATGGAAAGGAAAACTGCATGGTTATTAGCTGATGGAGAGCTCTGGTTGGTTATATGAGATTTATTGCTCAGGAAATTGCTTCAACCTCAATGCTGTGGCAGCGTCTGACTCACTCAAAATTGAATTTGATAGACACAAGCTAACGTCTACTGCACCTACACAGAGATGGTTAACAGATTTCTGTGGCATAATGAGCAAAGGACCTGACCTTTTTCTCATGCTGCTTCCTTCAGCCTGACTGGTTAAGTGTTGTTTGATGTCAGCAAATTATTGAAAACGCTGTCTTACGCTCTTTCCTTCAAGTTAGGTGTTTATTCTAGACTTGGGATTATGGCTGAATTTAGCCCTCCCTTAAAGGTTCAAGCATGCTAGTCTAAATCCCCAGATAAGAGAGGTAAATTTTAGAAAATGAATAGTGATTTCCCCTGCTTTGTCCATTATTCAAAGGAAATATCGTTTGGTAAGCTCCAAATTTTTAAGTGGAACTGTGGAAGGCCAGCTGTAGAAGACTGTGGACATAGAGATCATTCTATAAATGTGTGTATATGAGTGGGTGTGAGGCACTAACAGCTTAATGATCTGTACATGTTTTGCAAGCAACACCCACCAGAGTTAATAATATGTATAGATCAGGTTAGAAGGCTGCAATAGGATTGGGCATGTGATGAAACATCACATATGAATATGAGAAGCTAGCAAGACTGGACTCAACCTTTTATTTCTCATTTATAATACTGTATAGCTGAAAAAGTCAGTAATGTGTCATTGCAAATTAAAATTGGTACCCTAAACCGTCTTTTTAAATGTTAATCCACACTAAACTATTTGTCTGCAGCTATGATAGCTGCTCTGTGAGGCTGTACATAAGCACAGCGGTGCATTGAGCATGCTGACATGCTCACAATGACAATGCTATGATACTGATGCTGCCTGTATTGCTGCTGTGACATAAAATCATGAAATTCATGAGGTTGCACTTGAAACTTGTTGTAGCTTCTTCTTCATGAGTTGGTTTGAGTCGTAACCTGGGAGCAGTGTGCTATACTGGCAGTGTTTTGCTGTGCTATCTTTGTTAATTGATTAGTTTAAGTTATCTGGAGACTGCCCCAGTTCTGCAGGTGTAAACAAAGAGATCCATAATTAGAAACTGGGTTACACCTGGAGGACAAACATGCATCCACAGACACCAACAAAACATGTGCAAGCATACAGCAAACACCACCTGACAAATTGGTTTAGTGGGTGCTGAGCACACATTCCAAAAGCGTGATACTGATAAGTCATTTTTGTTCAAAATACAGAGACTTCAAAACTGTTCCTCTAATTTGTTAGGTGATGTGACGAATGTGGGAGGTGGACCTGGACAAATTTCATGGTTCTTCAAAATGGCTTTCATCAGCAATAGTGAATTTTCTTAAATCAAGAAAGATTAATGTGTTGGCATGTAACTATGAGTGTTTCAGTTTAAAGCTTTAGTGCGTAATTATTTTTATATTAATGAATGTCCCTTACATTCAAGCCATTGCCAAATGAGTTGCTACAAAAATAATCAAGACTATGAGCTCCATAACACTCTTTTTGCATTTCTCAGTTTAGCTATGTTCAGAAGACATCATCCAGCAACTTTTTCTCAAAAACCCGAGCGAATATAATTACTTCTCCTAAAGAGTCCATCATGTTTTTCAATCCTCCGTGTCCTCCTTGGTTACTAGCAACTGCATGGAGGAGGGGTGCGGGCTGTGTGCGATCACGGAAGGCTTGTATCATGTGGACGCACCAATCTTGTCGTCACTTAGAATTACTTATGTGGGCAACAGAAACTATGCACTATAGCTTTAATCTGCAGATTCCTTTCAGTGGTTGAACATCTAAAAAAAAAGTTTGTATGTTTTTGTATGGCAGCATCAGCATTTTGTTCACAGAAACACATGTGGTTTTGTTCTGGTCCGCCATAGAGGACACAAGAATTTATTTTTGTAACATGGGAGACAAATCTCTGACTGAGGCAAACTGACACAGAATCAAAAAGACTAAAGATAAGTTGACTCCTGATGAGGACCCATAAGCTATTTGAAAGTAAGATGTCACATACAAAAAGACAAGCCTGTAGGTTAGAGAAATTTAGATGAAATGTCTGTTCACATTTTTTTGGTAAGCTTTGTTCTTAAAAACTAAATTACAAAAGCATATCAAGATATTAAAGAATAGTGATAAAACGTATCAAATATAATTGTGCCATTTTTAAGTCAGTGTACTGTTTAAATTTTTTTTTCTCTACAAAGTTCTTAACAAATTTCATCCTTTTAAAATCAAAATAATTACTCAAAAACTAATCTTTTATGACATGCTTATATATTATTATTATTATTTGTTTAAAGTAAATGCAGGGGTTGTGCAGTTTGGGTTGCAATAGTGGCTTGCAAACAGCAGTTGTGGAACCGGGCGTTTACATGCTCCGTTGTGTGAATGTGTATGCAGTTGGCACTTCTTAAGCTTCTGTCTGAACCGTCTGCTGAAACTGTTAACATTGTCTTGGTAAGGAGACAGCAAGAGACCAGTTCCAGCCTGTTTCCACTGGTATTTGATACCCTTTCGCAGTGGAACCATAGAGCTAATTCATGTCCCTGTTACAATGGAGCAATGGACTGTTGTCATTCAGGGCCATGTCCCTCCTCATTGACAGGTCTGTGGCTCTGACAGACTCCAAGTGTTCAAAAATCTACCTCTAGATGACCCCACCCCCTGCTTATACCATCTTCCATCATCCCCATTGAGAGCTGCCAGGTCAGCTGTCACCACTGTTTACAGTCCACATTCTGGCACACTGACTCACCCATCCGTTAGTCCTGCTGGTGACGGACGGGGTAGGCAGGACAGCCAGGCAAGGTCGGAAGTATGGCCTTACTCTCATTACTCTGGCCTTGCTCTCTGTCATTACTTTTAGCTTTCCTTCCTTCATTCCTCCCCAAACCATCGGTTGCCTGCATTAAGAACAGTGCAATATTTTCCTCACCTTCAGGCGTGTTTATTTACAGCATTTAAGCTGTTGCACTTGGACTTTACAGGGCAACGTTTTTCTGAGAGTTTAAGGAGAATTTAAATCAGTTTTTTCTCCATCACAACACCGCTTGGTTGCATAGGTGTTTATTGACGGAATGATTATAATTGCAAAACCAAACTCGAGGGCAGCATGGTGCAAAGTCTGCTAAAGTTATTTTATGAATTAAATACATTTTAGTGTTTCTCTGAGTAACTTCTACATTATAATCCACTAGTCTCAGCTGCCTCTGTAACAAGAAACTTCCACTTCCTCTAGAATTAACTGTTCTGTCCATTAATTTTTATTATGATCATGACATTTTGAAATATTAACAATCAGACTGGCCGAAATGTTGGATCAATGCTAATAATCATTATTTTGCTGAACTCACCTGATACTATCAAAAACTGTATGAATGATCTGCCATATAACCTAAAATTAAAAGTGAATCTTGACTACATTATCACTTCCAATGAACGGTTTTCTCTTGTTTAAAGTTAATAACTATTTAAAAGAACTCATGTTAAAATTTTGTTACGCTTCTCTGACTTTCAGATGTTGTGTTTTGTTCCCTAAATTGAAAACTGCAGCTCAGTGACAGTTTTATTCTACTGAAAACTGAAGCCAGAGTCAAACTATAACAAAGAACAAAGATTATAAAAGATCAATGTCTGCTTCCCTATTCTGGCCTCTAGTGGATTTTATAACTCTCATTATAGGGCTGATTTTCTGGATGAAAGGTGGGCCTGCACTGACATTTGTATGGAGAAACTGAAAATGAAGTCTCATCCAAAGCCAGTTTTATTTGCATATGACAAACAACATTTAAAATCTGTTAACAGAGTTATAATTCCAGTTCCTTAGTCTTCACTGAAGGCCAAAGGTAATTTGTTATTGGGACTCGGCAGGTCTGGAAAAGCCATCGTGAAGAAATTGTATTTGTAATTGGATCCTCCTATTTTATCGGTTACTGTATAATCTGTTATGTTGCATGTCTAGATGTGTCTTTTTGTTCTAAAAGATTACTCTTATTACTACAGAATGACCAAATCACAAATTAGGGAGGGATTTAATATAAATGTATCATGTGAATCTGCGCTTTTGTGATCATTTGTGACGGAAGAAAAAAATCATTAATCTTAAATCTGATAATTGCATGCATATGAGATCTTTTGAGCAATTAAAAGGAAAAATAGCCGTGAGATATACTGTTAATGAACAGAAACTTGGCCACTTAAGCAGAATGTACCAAACCAGTGTTGTTATATTGAAGTTATCAAAGATACAAAAAGAATGCATATTTTGTTCACTTAAAAAGTGCAATTTCACATTGCACGTCACCCTTTCATTGGATGGTAAACCTCTCTGTTACAAATATTCCAAAGACACAGGGAAAGTGTAACCAGTTAAAATTATGATCAGGCTGCAGAAGCACTTCGACACACTGAGAACCAACTTTCAATGCAAACTGAGCTCAGCAATCAACGATACATGTCATACCTTCAATGTCAGCTTATGTAACCGGTACTCTTGACCTGATACAGAAACAAAGTAGTGTACAGGATTTCAAAAGGGGAGGAGGGTGCGGACCTGAGTTACTAATGTGGCAGCAGAGATTATTAAAACGCTACTGTATCTCTTTCATCTGGTCATGCTGCACTCTAGTATCTACTCCAATGCCCCTAGCTCATCAGTAAGACCCCAGACCTAATTTGCAGCTCCTGACATGACCCTCCCACACATTGACTGCTGTAAAATTGCTGCCTCCAAACTAATTAGATGGACACAGAACGCAATTAGAGCAACTGATAATTAATGCTGTGACTAAATATATGCCTGGAAGGTGTTTTTTTTGTTGTTTTTATCACAGCCTCAGCGGGATATGATTGGATACAGTAAGAAAGCGTAGAGGAGAATGTACATTTTAACATTAAGCTGTTATTGTGTTTGGAATTGTTTCATGGATGAGTTAGCCCAATCTAGTTACAAGTACAAACTAAAGCATAATTGATGATTTTAAGATGCCAAGACATTGATTTCTTTCCTTCCCCAAAACTAATGAAGCATGTTTGTTTTGGGATAATAATATTGGCAGTTTAATTTGTTCATAATCACAAGTTTATTTTCACTTCCTTTCTAATGGATTATGAGCTAATGATGGAGCAATAAATTATAGTTTGGTCAAAGGATGCTCATCCACTTCTCATGAGTTTATTAGACGGATAGAATAAACAAGGCAACATCTGCATTACAAAGGTGTGCTCTCAGATGTAGAAACAAGTCAAACAGAGAAAAACAATTGAGATGCAAAACATACAAGGTTGCTACAAACCTGTTTAAGAGTCAAAAACAAACTCCAACAACAATATCAGATTCAATTAATTAAACAGTCAAAAAAACTAATTTCTATAAAGTCCCACCAAATAGAATAGAGAAGCTTTTCTCCAGTGTTGTTATAAGTTACACCTATTCCAATATCGTGCTTATTGAAAGCGAGTGTTTGAAAAATAACTATAATTCCTAAATTTCAATGAAGTCTGACAGATGTTCTAGAGAAATAACAGCAACAATATGCAAAGTCTACACTACTTTAATGTTTTCTTGAGCACAATTTACATACAAACCCCAATATATCACATTTGATGAAGATGTTGGTAGTCTGCATAATGTCTAGCTTATTTTCAGCAAAGGTTGAGAGGCAGAGGCCTATAACAGCTCCACACCTTCAATTAAGATCAGCACTCAAGGCATATGGTGTCCCCTGGCAGAGTTATTTGCACATTCATCCTTTCCGGAAATTGTTCACTATGCAGTCATAAACCTGTGGTATGGTATCCAGGCTTTATCAGTTTTTGGTAGTATCTGGCCGCTTTGGCCTTCCAATTGAGAGGGTCTGGGAAGGTGATTGCCCTGATCTGAGCAACAATCTTGACTGACATGATGTATGGTCTAACACTCTAGAAGTATCACGCAATCCAGGCCATCAGCAGATTCACTACAATTTCATTCATAGGACATGTCTCACCCCTGTGAAAAATGCATCACACAAAAGTAATTATTCGCCCTTTATCCACTTTCTGCTCACTGAAAGCTCAAGGCACATATCTTCACATGTTTTTGGAGTGCTTTCCTGTTGGTCAGTTCTGGAACAATATTGCATCCAAAATATCTGCCCTGATTAATGTTACTTTACCTGTTACTGCAAATGTTTTGATTCTGAATTAACTGTCAGCCTTCCAGCTCTCTAAAACTCAAAAAGTGCTGTATTTCCTAGACTTACAGCTGCTAAGAAAATGATTGCAATCCGTTGGAAACCACCTCATGACATTTCTATATGTACATAGCCCCTGTCCTTTCAGGTTGTCATGTATACAAAACTCTGTACAGATTGCATAAATGGAGCACCAGAAAAAACTTTGGACACTTGGTTCAACATTGCTGAATCCTTGAAATCCATGCTGTAGACTTGTGCTACAGCCTTCTTACCTCTAATGCATGTGTTTGGTCCCTTATCATATGTCTCTCTGTGTGTGTCTGCTTAAGCGTGTGTTTGTGTATGTCTGTTTCTGTATGTATTATTTGTAAGCTGGTTTTCGGTTTTCATATAAAATTTTGTATATTATAATATTCTTTTTTAGTGCACACAAAAACCTTAATGCATGGATGTTCTGCACAAAAACATATGCACACTGTCTTCATTTAAATGCATGTACTGACCTAAGACTTCTTTAAGTGAGACCCCGTTCAGAATCAATATCCTGCAATCAACGCACAGGATGCAGCTGCATCATCAACCGTACCAAACATTAGCTCTTAACAGTACTGCTTCTGTAGCAACGCTGGAACAACTGGCATGTGGTGCCATTGAAGAGCTGCAGGCTTGTCAGAAGGACCAGATACCAGCCTTGTACACATCTAGCCAGGTGAATAATCTTACAGGGATTATGTATTTAAACCAAACACTTGATGTGCAGCTGGCAAGAGGGGTTCAGCGTTTGCTTATATGAACTGAAGACACATATATGACCTGCTGTTTGTTTTAATATTGGTTAATTAAAAGAGGCAGTGGATAACAACCCTGGCATTCAATATTTATTCTGAGCACTGTGCATTTGCAAATTTAATTTTACCTTCCATTGTATATTTTGTGCCATCAAAAAGAGTGAGATACAATAAATAGTAATAGCATCTTCAGCTTAACCCCTTAACCTTATTCTAAGCCCCCTTTTGCCAGTCTGATTTTTAAGGTAACCTAAAAGATAAAAACAATAATGTCCTACCATTATAGTGCCATAAAGCCAATAATTAGTTTAAATAATATGCTGGTAGAGAATTCAATACACATCAGTAAATATTTTCCTTTTGTACACTAGTTTGGTCTCAGAAAAATGAATTAAATAAATCAAAGGTCATACAGAGGAAAAAGAATACGTTGGCTAGCAACTAAAGGCATAATATCGGCTTTCGTGCCTATAGCAACATCCCTTTTCAAATAATGTGTTGTCTTTGTAGGAAGCTGGTGGAGGATCAGGTGGGCTACTCCAACTGATCAAGGGGATGAAGGGGTGGGATGGTGTGAACAATGTGAACACTGGGACAGTGTGAACCTACACATTATGTTCCCCTGTATGAGGTAAAATAGCAGCTGCTGAATCCATGTGCACAGGAGGAGACCATTGACAGTGTACACACTAAAGAGATCAATAGTTAGCAGCCAAACATGCTATTTCACAGGAATCTGGCCAATCAAAGTTGGAAGAAAAAGGAGTGAATGAAGAGTAAAAAACTATGATTAAAAACAAACAGAAAAATGTAGCAAAAAAACAAGTATTTGCTATGAAAAGATACAGTTGAGTATTGAAATAAGTCCGAGCTTCTCTGTTCTTTTGTTTTGATAGCCGGTCTTCCCGCAAGTGAATCTTAGTGCTTGGGGCAATGAAAAGATAGGTATTTCACATATTAAAAGGTCTGTGAGGCAGTCACAGCCCGCTGTTGTTGTTTTTTTATACAGTATTTTTACTATAGACCTTGAAAAAAAGGATAACAATTCAAAAAGCAAAAGACAGAAACACAAAAATAAAGAGAAACAAAAGAACACAATTATACAAAATGTAACAGATGTATTCTGTCCTGCAAGTCTGTCCACCGCCAGCAACAGCAGCAGCAGTTATATGACGTAGTTTATATTCATGTCCATGAAAATGCAATCTACTGTTATGCCTTCTTGAGGTGAATTGTGTGTAATTCACTGAAACATCAGAGGCAAGGCGCCTGCCCACTTGATAACCCCAATGACTCACTTACACTCAACTACCTGGAAACTGGAATTTGTACGTGGTGCCTGTGTAATTGTACCTGTTTTGTACTTGAAAGATGCAAGGGAATTAATGTGGTGCCAATATTATAATTGCTTTGTAGACAAGGTCAGTGATCAGCTGTAACAACAATGTGACTAGTATGGTTTCAGCATACATATTACGGCTACATCATTGATGATTTAAAGGTTTTCTCATGTGCAACCAACAGGGGGCAATGTTGTTCTGTGATTAAACTTCTCACTTCACTCACTCTAGTGCTGAAAAACCTATTGAGCATATACAGAAGGAAGGTTGACAAAGGAAGGAAATATAGCAAAACAAATGGATAAACCCACCAGAGGAGATAAGTCTTGGCCAGAGCCAAATGACTTCAGGCAGTTTCATTTGAACTGCTAAATCGGATTTTATGCTGAAATTGTTCAATAATTAGGAAATACAGTGAGGCTATCGTAAATGTCAGTCTAAATATATCAGCACAAGCTATCAGACCCAGGTACAGCACCACAAAATACCTTGCGTCTTTACAGAGAGACCTTTTCTTGTGTTTCCCCCGACCTCACTAGAAATTCCATCTCCAACAAATTTGTTTACTAGAGGGTAGCGTCGTGTTTCTCTTTGCTATTTGTGAAGGTATTTGTGCATTTATATCATTTAGGCATTTATATCCAAGATACGTGTTGTTGCAGGTGTACACAAAGGTATTGTAACATCTAATACTAAATGCTTTCATTTGCTTAACATATCAGATGTTGGCCAAACATGTTAGAGACATCACATTCACTTTAAATAAATAGGCTTGGCCTGGATAGAGATCATACTGTAGAGAGGAGAGCATTTCATCTTGTTTTCTTTTTTCAACACATTTCACAGCAATGAGATCAACATGCAGTTTTGATCACAACAATGTGGCGGTTTGCAAAAGCTGAAGGTGAAACATTCAAAGAGAAGCTTTTCTAACTTTGTGCAGGCGCAACAATGACACCCCTTATCTTATGAAAGTGGAGAGACCATGAATAAAACATGAAGTCATGCTTTTTTTTATAGCCCCTACAATACCTCATACATGGCTTGAATAGCTAACAATCAAAGAGTCAAGAACTGAGGTTCAGTGGGGAGTGACACTCTTTTGAAGTTGTGTCTCCCTGGCCAATTCTGAATTTCTTTGAAAAGAATAAGGGAATATTAGACCATAGCATGTTCATCCCCCAGTGAAATGTCTCTTGAATCTACTGTATTTATGCATTTACTTAATGAAATGTGGTTTTCTGCTGTATTTAGCTAAGAGCCAGGAATTTGTGAGGAAAACTCTGCACAACAATGCTATCACTGAGTTGCTAAAGAACAATATGCTTCAGTTTAAAGGCAAGCTGATGTGTGTGATTAAGTGTTGTCATGGATGTTGGTATGGTATTGGTAATGCCAATTTGGGCTGAAGTTTGTGGATTTGTGTGTTTCCTGTAGTATTTGCGGTGTGTTCTACAGGTTTTTGAGTCAGAGCTGTTGAGTAAAGGTCACAAAAGTGAACCAAATGATGCTATTTCATGGTTGTCATACACAATTCACAACTGGAGTGTAACAGAACATTGGCTGAGCTTTTTACTGGCTTGGCAAAAGCTCAACAGGTGACATAAATCTCATATTAAACTCACAGATGAATTAACATAGGAGTCCCAGGGTGAAACACAAGGTCTCAATTGGGAATGGAATTCTATGAATGAACCACAGAACCAAAGGTTTGGGATAAAAAGACACATTTCATGCCAAAAGAAGTCAAAGATCGATATAGTACAGTTCAAATCTGGAGCTTTCTTGGTAGGAGATTGCATCTAGAATGTTGTTCTCAGAATCCCAAAAAGGGTGAATGAGGTTTAGGTTGCAGAAAGTATGTTCATGGGGCTGAGGGCAGCGAGAAGCAGCAGTAAGACCTCAGAGCCATACAGAAATAATCAAAACGGGGGATGGTGAAGAGGGTTGTGCAGATGGGATCGTGCATTTAGAGTCTGAAACAAGGACACATGAATGTGTACTGTTTTTCATTGGTGTAAGTCTTAATTATAGTTACATTAGAAAAGAAAACAATGTGGTTGAAAAAAGGCACTCCATAATTATATTCTGTCTATATTTATCAAAAAAAATACCTTCACAGTGAGCCCAGTATCCCTATAATAATGTTCAAATTGGACAACTCTGAGATGCATGATTTACATCCAGTGCCAATGCTGGTAGCCACCAACCACCACTGACCTGACGGAGCAGCATGCAGAGCACCATGCGGAGCACCATAGCCGCTGTCGCAGAGCTCTGTAGCGGCTAAACACATAATGCTAACTGCCGCCAATAGAACAAGCTGTGACAGAGGTCTGAAGTTGGCGTCACAAAGCTCTGTAGCAGCTTAAACATCTAGCAACTGCCGCTCTGTAGCACGGAGCTCTGTTGCCAATGTTACGTGACCAGCCGACGTTCTCCTAGTTTCCGTGTAACATCATATCGTACAATATCCTAAGAACCTGTTCAATAACAATACTGCTGAAAATCAACGTTTACCTGCCCTCCTAAAAAGTTAACCACTGGCTTTCTTCAATCGAGGTACTGTTTGAAAAGGATTTGTTTCTTTTCATCACAGCCTGAAAATACAACTGACAAGTGCTATTTCACTGGAGGATTTCAGAATATGGCTCTTTTCCTGATTGGGTTTCACGCCCCTTGTATACAAGATAAACAAGGGAGCTGACTACACAACACCGTTAGCGGAGCTCTGTGTTGGTGGAGATCTAATCTAAAGTCATGTTCTCTTTCAGTAACAAACTGAGCTTGGTTCCATACCAGTATGCATTTTATTGAAAGTTGATTTATGAGGTTGTACTGTCCTAAAAGCTCTACGACAGTAAACAACAGAATTCTGATGACACTACTGGTTCTCTCCAGGTGTTCAGAGACCCCATTCAAAGGCAAAGCATCATCTTTATGGCAGAAATGCAAATTAGAGGGTATCCAAAGGTCTTCGCAAGCTGTTAGAAGCCACCAGCCTGATATCATTAAGTTTACCCTCCCTCACTCTTTTGGAAGCTGAGATTATGCATGACTTTCCTAGAGAGCAGGAATTTCTGTGAGAGATTTACCTCACTAGACATAGCAGTGGGAGTACATCAGCACATGGCAACCTATAGTGTCAGCTGTTTATTGTCTCACAGCAGTCAGCCATCTTGCTGTCCTTGCTGTTTTATTTTTTCCCCAGGTCGAAATGCTGATGTTTGTTCAATCCTGTGCCTAGGAAGCTTGGGATTTAGAAGTAAGAATCTGAAATTTAAATGCAATTATTGCCTTTCCTCTCCCTGTCACTGGCGACTCCATTAGCCAATTACATGAACACTATCTTTTTATTGGAATTGCTTGCAAGTGAGGGACAACATGTCAGTGGTTTCCCAATGATAGATAATTTCATTTTCAAAACATAATTGGACACAAGCATTAGTGTGTTGTTACTGAGTGCCGTTCAGGTCATGGGGTAAAAATTGGATACTTGAAAAATAATCGACAACTGCACAAGTAGGGTTAGACTCTTTTTGACAATCTGTCTCAACAGAAGAAACTCAACCTATTTTGTTCCAATGTTATTTTATTTTCAATCAATTCAAACAAGCCCAATTGTATTTTAAAATCTAATCAAAACTATGAATACAAAAAAAAGGAAATGACAAAAAGTATGCAGGGTTCTTTGACCTTTTGATAGTGAGTCAGATTTATATCAGTACGAATAATGTACTCGACCAGGCTTATGGTGTTTTTTTTTTCTCTCCGACCAATCAGTAGTCTGCAGGTTTTCACGTCACCTTTTGATATCACCTCAGCTCACTTGGAACCTTGACTGAGGAGGTACTAAAAAGATTTCCTGTTAGCGGGTACCAAGGACTTATTTCATAATGGAAAACCAAAAGAGGCGATTAGAAGCGGGGCGAGTCGAGCAGGTACCATGTAGTGGAAAAACGTCATTAGTGTCTCAGCCAGAGCACTTATATGTGTATTGATCCAGATGCACCTTTGTCTCACACAGCATGAATCCAGTGCAGCGTCAGATAATAACCCATTCCATCTTTGTCAAGAAGCATGATGACTTAACCTTGTTGCACCGGGGACTGCCAGCAAACTATTTAGCCTGGAGAGAGAGCAGGAGATAGAGAGGGAAGTGTATTCTTGTGTGTGTGTGTGTGTGTGTGTGGTGCGGGGGTGGATAGCTGAAAGAGTGACTGCGGCTTATGAGCAAGTGTCTGACACTGAGAAACACCAAATCAGAGAACAAGTCCTCACTCAGCCAGCAGCTATTGATTCAGGTTCAACAGGCCATCCAACAGCCCATTGATCTGAGCCACATCACCTCTCATTGGTCATCATCACAAGAGGCAGTGACACTTTGCAAAAACAGAGTATCTTAATGAGACATTTAGTCTCATATTCAACCTACACGACTCAAAACAGAGTAACACACAACAAAAAATGACAGTTGAGGTTGGTTGTGGGGTGGTTGGTGCCTGTATGTAGGAGCCACTATGGAAATGATTTATACTGCAGTTTTTGCACCTTGCAGCAGAAGCTGGCTTGAAGACAGGTGTTTATGTTGTGGTTGCTAATTGCGCGTGACACTTTACTTTACCAAAGGCCCCACATTGTTTCCTAAATTGGTTTTTTCTGGCTCCAGTAACTGATGAAGATGGTAGCAAGTTATAAATGCAAAACCCAAGCTTAGAGCATCTTTTCAGTGATGTGTTTTCATTATTATTTTTTTATGACAGTCAATGAGGCCTCATACTGTGAAAGTGGTAAACAGCACTGTATATTATCACAGCTTCAACAGCGTTTGCAATCGTAAAAATAATAATAATAATAATAAGGGGCAAGGTAACTTGTGAAGGCAATTTGGTACATGTGTGGAGAAACTAGGGGTGGGGGAAAAATTGATACAGCACGGAATTGCAATATTTAATGTGGCAATACTGTATCGATACAAAGACTGGCAGGTGACACAGGAATCAATCCCATCGCGAGCCCACAAAAATACTCCCCGCATGACCCAATCACATGACCCCCCCCACCCCCCACAAAAAAAATCCTGTCCTGCAAGATCTCGAGAGAAAGACTCCTGAATCCCATCCCGCTCCCGTTTTGTTCCCTATGTTACCAGACTCTGTCGCCACCCTGTAGAGTTTTTTTTTTTTTATTCCAACATATTTGAGTCTGGAGAGAGCCTGGATTAGTGTCTTAACTTCTATCCATTTTCTGCTCTGTTGCTGATTTTTAAAATAGTATCCTGCACTGTTGTTGTTTGTGCACCTCTTTCCACATGTTATTCCTTCCTCGTCATGAATGGACTCAATTCATCTGACTACTGCTTAACTAGTATTAACCTTCGCACCTTTAAACAGTCGGATATCACATCACTTAGTTTCCCCAGGTGCCGTAGCAACAACGCATTCTTTTTCAGTTTTTTTGTTTAGAGGCCAAACCTGACAGGAATTCAGACGAACCAACAATTGATCTATTACTGCATTTTGCAGCTGAGTTAACCACACAGATAGGCCTATTGTAGCCTAACATTTTTCTTTGGGGGACATAATTTGAAGTTGGAAAAAAGGATATATATATTGCAATGCATTTAAAATCGCAATCATATAGTTATCATAACATAAGTATTATTTTGGTCTATTGGCATAATATCATATTGTGGGGCCTCCGGGGATTCCCACCAATAGGAGGAACAGAAATAATGTTAAAGTTTACAAAATTAACTATGATCTCTGATTGGAGTAAATAATGGGATAGTTAACAGATATATAACAAATACCATCAACTGTGAGATCATATGTTGTGTCAACACACATGTGACAAAATATGAAGCCCCTTCACTTCTGTGAGATCATGACTTGTTGTGCAAGATCTTGAGTTTTATTTGCGATATCTCAAGTTTCATTTGCAAGTTGGGAACTTTGATTTGCAAGATATCAAAAAAAAATTGCGATATCTCAAGTTACATATGCAAGATCTCGCAAATCCAACAAACAACCTTAACTAGTAACGCAAGCTAGTAGCGCTATTGTCTCTTACAAGTATAGTTCTAAAGGTTAGTCTGCAGTCATTGACATATAACACACAACTTATGACACTTCACTTTGGCATGTATTAATTTGTAAGGATGTATGGATGTATTTAAACAACCAAGGAGATGTAATAATTATGTTGTGGTACTAGATAGAAACTAGCTTGTAGTGCTGGGTGGTATGACCAAAAATGTATATCACGGTATTTTTTAAAGATTCTGTCAGTTTCGCTGTATATCACAGTGTTTTCTTTCATTTGCTTGACTGGGTCTTTATATAGCTTTAGAATAGCTTATTTTACTGTCAGTATTTAGTACGGTCAGAATATAAAAAGAAATGTCAATATTACCATGTTTACTAAACGTTTTGATTACTAAAGGGTTTGCTAGGCTCCACGACATTATCTGTTATATGAAGCAGAATTCATGAAAAAGTTACATAATCTAAACTATTTCTTATTGTGCAAAATACAAAGCAGTAAAATAAACTTAAATTAAAAAAATACAAATACCAACAACTTTAACTTTACACAACTTTAGGCTACTTCCTTTTTAAAACAAAGTGTTGCAAGGTTGCTGTTTAAACATGACTTTGACCACAGGTATCGTTACTTTGTTGTAAAAAAAGCGGCCGCAGCTCTGCTGTCAGCTTGCTATGGTGTTGTTTGAATAACATTAGTGGTTTGGCGGAATTATTTCAGCTAGTCAAGATATCTTATATCCAGTGTTTTAATCAGTGCTCTGAACCCATCTTTCTCGATGGTCTTTGGTGGGACCATTGGTGGATTGTTATAGCGCTCATTATGTTGCTCCGCTGCATGCTTGAGGTGACAGGTCTTAACGTTAGCATGGCCGAGTAACATTTGCGCGACGGGTACAGTTAGCACATTTTACAAGCTAAGTTTAGCCTTATTGTTTGTTGGATTTGCGAGATCTTGCAAATGAAACTTGAGATATCGCAAATAAAACAAAGTCAAGATCTCACAAAAGTGTTTGTTCCCAGGACATGTTTTATTTTTTCCTCCAAGTCACCTTTGGGGCTCCATTAGATAATTTCCAAACAGCAAAAATAAAAATGTAAAACCTGAGAAACAGGACTCTGACTGCAGAGATGTTGAAAATGCATGCAGGTGAAGTCAGCATATTTGAGTTCCTTTAAGATGGAAGCTGATGCAAGTAAACACTTTTGATTTGTTGTTCTCATTGCCTCAGGCTTTTCTTAATGCAGGCCTCTTCAGCTCTCATTCTTCTAAGTTAACATTATACCTGCCATTTATGTTGTTTACTTCTAACCAGCTGTTTTTAGTTGTGATTATTGATTCCCACACCACCATTAAAAAAAACATGTCTATAGGGGCACTGTTGTTTAATTGAGTTAGAGCTTTTTTTCCTCACAATTACAATCCATTGCGCCATGGCCCATATATGGAGAAACTCACCTCTGAATCCAGTTCAAAAAGGTTATACGCAGCAGAAAATAAAATATTGAAATATTTGAAACAAGGGAAATATTCTCACAAAGTGGTTCTACCCCTTTCATTAAGTTTCAAACTCACAGAAAAGGGTGAGGGTTTTAGTAAACATCCAATAGAAATAAAAATGATATGATATAACTTCATAGCTTAACGTCAACTATGTGCAGATGCACGCTTTGGCATTTTTGTGCTTATGTTTTCTTCAATATGTGATGAGAGTTTATTTCATATTTGGAAATTGTGACACCTCATGCATTTGAGTATGATTGCTTCCTCGGTAATTGCCTCTTTTTGCAAGTTTAATTGATATAGCGCCCTTCTAGTATAGACATCACAAAGTGCTTAGTCTCAATTTGCTAAAACAGTCCACAAAGCATTCTGGGGTTGGAGAAAAACATGGTCTGGTTTCCTCAGGAAGGAATTTGTTTGGGTGGAACATGTGTACATTTAAAAGTTGTTATAGTCGTGCAACAGAAAACTCAGATTGGACAGAAAGTCTTGGTAGCTGACTGGCTTCATCGTGCGGAAATTTGAGGAGCAGTTAACAATAGTCCTCAAACGGCCGGAGTTTTAAATTCCAACACAAAGAAAGCGGTAGGAAATGGACATCCGGCCAAAAAGAGTGAGATCTGGCGGAATGACTACAAAGTGCAAATCACTAAAACATGAACTCACCTTGGAAGTTATGTTATTGTCGTTGTCATCCATCCTGGCCAACTGAACTGGTGAAATAAATACATTTAGTCTGCATATCTTCTGCCTTCTCTCTTCCAATGGACTTGGCATTTCTGTACGGCCATCATTGTCTCCTCAGCTAAAGACTCTAAGAACACAGGAATAGCAATGGCCACCAGAGGCTCAGTGTAATTCCCAAGCTTGTAGCATTTTATTGGACTCACAGTAGGTCCAACTTTAACAATGCCATTTGTTCTAACATTAACAGCTGTAAATACTGGAGAGTTCTTTTATGTCCAGGATCGATACAAGTGGTTCAGTTCTATCATCAATCATGGACGATACCTTTTATGAAGCAATTTCACTTTATTCATGAAGGATAACTGTATGGCTCCATTAAGGTGTCACGCTATTTATCTTCCTTATAACCTGCCCATGGCATTACAAAGCGTCTTGGCTTGCCAGACTCTTTCTCTCTCTCGTCTCCACTCCAGTTGTCCCTTTGCCCTCTTTCACATATAAAATAATTGGAAATACATGGAGGCAATAACAAAGGGGCAGTTTACTGGCTATAACAAGAAGGCTGTTAAAGGGTAAATTGTTCATTTGTGGAAGTTGTGTGTGTGTGTGTGTGTGTGTGTGTGTGTGGGCAATAAACTTTTATATTCTTTTGGAAAATGATTTGAAAATGTGCACATTTTAAAGATATGAAGTCAAAGCAATGCATGCAAGTACATATTTCGATCTTTTTTTTTGAAGGTTTGAAAGCTTAATTGGATGTAAAATTCCCATTATAAGGGCAGTGTGCTAATGGTCAGTAATGCAGAATTACTGTAAATGCATGATTAAAGATGCTGTAAGTCCTATCTTCAGTATCTAAGGCAACTGTCTTAATACAACCCTCAGTACAACCCTGGACCAGTAAGGTTATAAAATATACAGTATGTGATTTATTACATCTAAGTCTCTGCCAAGAGCTAGCTTGGGAAAGCATGTTTTATGAATGTCTAGCTCGGAGTATTTGATGAACTGGTGGGTTATCGTTTGATCCTTGGCAAAAAGCTGGACCTAATATCATCAGAGCATGCTGGCAGAGCCCTGAAGGAACCACCTCTGTTTCAGTTTATGGACCTTCATTCTTGTCATTATTGGCAAATAAATTAAAACACTCATCACACCCAATCTTCAGTTACAGAGTTTTGCTCAGTTGTTTTACTGAGCCTCATATGTAGCTCTCTCTACAGAAGTCAAAAGGGGATACAAATAATCAGATTAGAAATAGTAGTATAGTACTGCAAATTAACTTTAGCTTTACAGTACCAGTTAAACGTTTGAACATGCTTTCTCATTCACTTGAATGGGAAAGTGTGTCCAAACTTTTGACTCAGTTTTTTTGCACACTGAAACATATTTTAAAGAACATAGTGTATGTGTTTTAGCTGCTATTCATAACAAAAACGGGCAGACCCATCCGTTGCACAGAAGAGAGCCTACACAATGTTCAGTGTTACATTACTCTTGGAAGAAGTCAACGACCCCACAGTTGACAAATGCAGTGTAGGAACAAAAGATTGTTTTGTGTGTGTGGCGTAAAGGGTGAAACCCTACTCAGATAAAAAAAAAGAAATATCTCTTATTTAATTGTCTTGATCGGTCACACCATGGGGTCTGAGCTGTATGGATATGCCCCCCGTCAAAACATGAGGCAAGAGTATTTCAGAGTGAGCTCAAGTGTGGACAAAGTATTCAGCTTGTCTGAGTCTTCTCAGTTTAAATATTTTAATTCCTCATGTGTAAACTAATCCCAGTTGGTTCGCATGAATCTATTTATCACGGTGTAAATTCCTTATCAGAATGTACATTTGCGTTATTCTATATTGTAGCTACTGTATCTAAATTAGCAGTATGTGCAAATTTGAGCATTTGATGTTTTTTTTCTATTCTTACTGCTCATCATAAAAACTTTACATATATATATATATATATATATATATATATATATATATATATATATATATATATATATTAAGGAGCTCTGTCTCTCTGCATCTGTGTCCTCTGGTCAGCTTTACATATCTGAGAATAAGCCCTGAAGAAAATATGCAATGGGGTGCATTTAGTTAAACTCGTAGAAAAACGTTAGCTAATCAACTCAGTTAACTAATGAAATAATTAATCAAAGTACACGCGCTGTTTGTGCATAATTACATGCAGTGCATGCCTGAAATTAGAAGCTTCAAAGGCAATGCACAGAACATTCCTGCGGGTGCATAATGGCCACAGGTATTAAATTAACTCAAATCAAAAGATGTATCATAATTTCATTTGTCATTAAAAGAATATATTCTAATGTTCATTATTTAAAGATATATACATATTTTTGTACACACTTCTGAAGATTACAGTGAATACGTTTGCCATACAGCACAGACAGACTTTTTTTTGCAAATGAAGGAAATGAAAAGTGTATACAGTATTTCAAAGTGGCCAAATGGATCTCTCTCGTGACAAAGAAATGACAGTTTCAATCAGGGATTCTTTTCATCAACAGCCTTGTGTCTTTTCGAAGCGTAAAGATGAAATAAGCTGTGCAATAAAATTAACTTCTGACTGCTTGTTGATCACGTTTATTGTAGAGCAATCTAAGGAAAGGAAAAGGAAATCCAAAATTAATCAAAACCTGATGTTACAAAATGAAGATTAGGAAATTATGTCTCAAGTATTCTCTTTACAGTATTGAGACTGGGGATGGATTTGCATTTCAGTCACATTGGGCCAGTTGTGTATACATTCATGAGCAGGCCTCAGACAAACGAGTCCACTGGGGCAAGACAAGGACAGGTGGCAGGTCCAAACAAGTTCAAGATAATTGGGACAGGAATAGTTTGGCAGAATTTGACAGTAAAATAATTCACTATTTATGGTATAAAATTATAACTAGAGCTTTCTTAAGACACTTTGCAGATAGAGTAGGTCTAGACCACACTCTATAATTTACAAAGACCCCACAATTCCAGTAATTCCCCAAAGAGCAAGAATGTATGTGACAGTGGCAAGGAAGATCTCCCTTTGACAGCTAGGTAATGCTGAGGTATGGATAGAAACAATGGCTACTGACAGGATTATGTACTGGGAGCTGATCAGAGAATTGGAAGCAGGGTGCAAAAGTAAGAAAACAACAAGGAGTTCATGGAGAAATGGCCTGGAGGAAGTGATGTGGACTGAGGCTGAGAAGAGGCTGAGAGATTGTATCCTGGTGATACTTGTTCTGAATCTGCACTGTTTCTAGTGTCTCTTTCAGACTTCAGAAAGCCTATTAAAACAATGCTGCAAGGTTCTAATTTAAACCAGGCAATGTCAAAGATTATCCAAACTACTTACTAACATGATTAAACAAGATTAACTGACATGGAAGGTTTTAACTTCCATGAAACTATCGGTAAAAACATTCAACTTTAATGGTGACCCTCACGCTGCACAAAGAGATGTAAATACTTCTCCAACCAATGACATTTTCTTACCTTTTGTCCCGTCTTAACCAATATCCAAGTG
Organism: Etheostoma cragini; assembly: GCF_013103735.1. Classification (NCBI taxonomy): domain Eukaryota; kingdom Metazoa; phylum Chordata; class Actinopteri; order Perciformes; family Percidae; genus Etheostoma; species Etheostoma cragini. The sequence goes on from NC_048422.1 coordinate 15,894,991, forward strand.
GTTAGATTGACAGATCTATGACTTTGTTACTCACAATTTTATGAATCATTACAGGAGCTGTTGGCATATACAGTACATTTACTTAAAAGAATGTTACTGGCGCCCGCTAGTAGATCACCTGGTTGAGCATGAGCCCCATGTACAAAGGCTTAGTCCTTGCTGCAGAGACACCACGGCTTTCATATGGTATTAGGGGACCACTCCGGCCTATGTAAAAGCATCCAAAGAGCACCAAGTCATGGGACATTTAACCTTTACAGCTAATGGTGACATGCTGTTCTAATAATAGATTGATTGGCGGTGTTAAGCACAAAATGAAAGGTAGCAATGCAATGCAACAGAAGATGACTGCAAGATAGAAAATCTGTATAAAAACCACAAAGGACAAAAAAATATAAAATAAATTAAAACATCTGCTTCACAAATGTTTTATCAGGAATTCAATGTAGGCTGTATGGTTTTGTTAGACTCTTAAGGATACACATCCGTTTTAGTGAGTAACATTTCCTTATATTCCTACATATTTTTTGTTGGTTTAACACACAGTGGCACTCACAATATCATGGTTTCTTCAATACGGTAGTTATAACCATAAAGAACATGTTGCTATGGTTCGTATAATTACCACTGTCACAAACGTCAGTGTAACATGCTTCATTTGACTGCGAGTACATGTGTCAGTTTAAGCCATCTCCTGAAAGTCCATGTCAGGATTCAAAATTGTGTCATTAAGAGGTATTCATCCTTACCGTTTCTCCCCTTGTTTTTCTATCTTTTCCCACTATCTTTGAGCACTTAGTAACATAAATGGGTTTTTCATTAAGTCCTCCAATCATGTCTATCCAGTTCTGAGTGGGCCATGATAGTAAGGTAAGTACGCTCCTCAACTAAGATTATCAAGTGGTGCTCTTTTGTGTCTATCAGTGCATCTTTGGTGACTCTCTGGCTTCAGGTTATTATATTGCCGAGCGCCCTTTACCTGATTAAGGTTTTATCTCCAGCCACAGCTGTTCCAAAGATTATACACTATTCTGTAACATTATTTGAGCCATGCGAGCCCCGTCTCCCAGCTGCCCGAAAAAAAGTGTGAAGACTAGTAAATCAGCCTATATATAGGTATACTGTCCGTGACCACGTATTTTAATTAAGTCAGAATAATAAAAAATAAATAGTACAAGATTTTTCACCCAATAAAGATATTTCAAAGGACAGACTTTGCTTCACTTAAATTCACAGGGCTGCCAACAAACGTAGCATAAGTACAAAGCTTATGCTATGTTTGTTGGCAGTCCTGTGAATTGAGAGTCTCTAAATCCCTGATTCCAGTGGTCAGCCCTGATTCCCTGTCTTTGAATCTAAAAGGGCTTAAAGGCTCGGAAGCTCTTTGTAATTATTTTAAAGGTTTATCAAGCATGATTTGTGTTGACATCTTCAATTAAACCTAAGCCTATGTTTGCCAAGGAAAGAACACAAATGTGTTCATATGTTAAACCCCCCCTTAAAATGTGTTGTTATCTGAGCTACAAGATGAATGGCTGTTTGACCTTGTTAAACAGTTACAAAGGTAGATATGTAAATGTTATCAAATGCAAACTGTGTACAGCGAGCCCTCATGCAGAAGACTTACCCACTATTTGAATGTCAAGCAGGATGCTTACAAGATTCTTGTCAGAAATGCCTCGGCTCTTCTGGAAACAATTTAGACACAGTCAAGCAAAAAGGTAATAAGAACTGAAAATGAATGTTTCAAGGGTCTGTCAGAATTTATACATATCTTATTGATGAATTGTGTTTGGATTTACAGTTAGGCGCTTTTGTGAATTTGTATTATATTGTATTGTAAAAGGTGAAAACAGGTTACAGCAAGTGTCTAGGTGTGTGAAGACAGAAAGAAAGTACGCTTAGATGTAAATGGCATATTTGAAGCTGCTTGTTTGGATGTGGACACTGCTAGTTGTGCCCTTAGGATTATTATATAGTATGCATAATTTGTGTATAAAATGACAGTGGGCCTGTGCATAATTATCAGTTTGAACTCATAACTAGGGTGTACATAAACATGCCTGAACCAAGTGTGTAAGTACTGCATGGATTAGTCCAAAGCAGAAAAAGTACTGTGGGACTTCAGGTGTCCTGCTTCACCAGCATCCTAAATTGCAGAGGCTAGGACAAATTTGGAAGGAAGCACTGTACACTCTGATGGCTGTCAGCACAAAAGAGTGACTGAAACACTCCATTTTGCACCTTTCGAAGAGGTGAGGCTCAAGTTGCTCAAAGCAGCATCAGCTCATTACAGAGGGAGAGAGAGGTGATATCCACGATGGAATTGATTTTAGTCCCTACTCTGTCCTGCCTCCAGGGCGTCTTCTACACTCAACCCCACAACTTTCTTTTAGCACTTTACGTTGTTTACTTTACTTGCTATTACTTTACGTGCACTACAACTTTGTCCTCAATTACGTATTCTAGATGAGTCATCAGAAAATGATATGGATATGTACTAACCTGGAGTCTGAGGTGTGTAAGGTAATGGTACAGATCTCGTGACTTGTTCCCATGTTACTCTGAACATTGCCCCGCTATCACACAAACCGAGGTAGTCTGTAACTCAAGAAAACCAAGCTACATTGCTTTAAGCGTCCATCCAAAGCAGCAGAACCTTGATGGTTTAAAAGCACTGCTAAAATCAAAGACCCAACAGATCCACACCCTAGCCCTGTGAAGTTTTTATATCATATAGGCTTCTTGCCTATCTAGGGCTGTAATGCAAATGTAAGGGGGGAAATTGTGTCTGTGGATGTTTTTAATAAGTAAAGGTGGTGGAGGTTTGAAAGGAGAGGTGGTGTTAGAAAATCTCTCCTGGTTGAAAGCTTTGAAACCAAAACCTTATCAATCTGGAGCTTCTACACTTTCTGTCTCACCCAAGTAACTTTGATGGACAGTAGAGAAAAAAAAAAGTTTGTTTTTCAAATGTGCCAAAAGAAATAAAGGTATAGAGGTTAAGATTAGTGGTCAAAATGCATTGCTTAAGTCTAACAAATATTTAAATATAAAAATATGCAAAAAACATCTTTAATAGTAATTTCTGTCCAACGTGGCCGTGTTATAAATCAATGACCCAATGTCTCCATCTACAGAGTGACTTGCTGGTGATTGTTCTATCTGACAGCTGAAATTTGATGCAACGCCACTATCATGGGGGCCTCTAGGTGGTAGCAGAGGTCTACTCCGATCCTCTCGGTCTCATCTCTGCTGATGGGACCCCTACTGCACCACACTGATAAAGTCACAGTGACAAGGCTCCAGGACCACGGAGAGCAGCAATATTAGTGCACAGACAAAGAGATGACAGAAGTAAAAAAAAAAGGTGCAGATGCCTTTGAATCAAGCTAATATACAGTGGGTTACGGTGTCTCTTTCTTTCAGCTTCTTTCTTCCAGTCTTTACCTTCTGTTCTCTGTTGTCTTTCGCTAGCCTCTCTCTTGCCCTCTTTCATTGTCCTCACCTGGTCACCATGCAATGTCTTAGAAAGTCATCCCGTTTTAATGTCCTCATCAAAGGAGTGTGCATTGAAATTGAGCAAATACCCTTTTCCTGAGGCCATTTGGGGAAACATTACGGTGCAACACTCTGGGTGTTCGGAAGGTGTGGCCCTCCTATCAGTATCACTTTTTAAAAATAGACTGTTGGCTTCCTGCTGGGCAGAAACCATTAAACAAACGACTTTTTAGCCCCGAGCTGACTTTGAAAAACATTTTAGGTTACAGTGTACACTATTAGTGCAAAGAACACAGTCACTTTGTTTTATCTTTCGTCGCTTCTTTCCTCTAGGCTGTACTTGTTTCTGGGTTACAATTTGCATTAGTTTAAGCTGTGCTTGTCTGTGTGTGCACATTGCTATTGTGTTTATCTGTATTATTTTTCAATTTTTCTGTGAGCACTTTATGAGGGAAATGTTTTAAGGGGTCATGCATTTTTTCCATTCCCACTCTTTGTCTCTTTGAGATCAGTACATCAAAAAGTCCTTAAGAAATTTAAATAGATGCCAGTGTAGGATTTTACATTTTTGATCAACAGTCAAAATGACACTAGTGGGAGAAGGTGCTGCAGTTTGGTATAGCCGTCTACATCACAGAGATTACTGTATATTCATATTGAACACTGCAGCTTGCTGAATTAAAAATAAAAATATCAAAGATAACACAAGTTTAAAATGATCCACTGTTATAATTGACATGTAGAAAATCTGCATCAATGGAATGGTGGATTGCTTGTTGCATTGCATTGGTTGTCTAATACCCCCCAAATACGTCTGTGGAGTGTGCCCTCACTTATGTAAAGAGGAAAAGAAAACATAATATGAACATATTTTTTCCTCATATTTTTTCCTCATATTTTTTTTCCATGAACAAGATGCCAAAGCCTTAACGGCTGATGAATGCCAGTAGACAGAAAACACACCTTATTGCTTCCATTTTGGTGCATATGCCACTTTTTAAAAGAGGCAAAGAAAACATACTAATTAGCAACCGCCTTAGACATGAGCAACAGCCGTATTCTCTTATATTTAAAACTCATATATTTAAAACATAAGCTAAAATGCCCAGTGCTGTATTGGCGTTTCTACTAAGTCCAATGACTGGAGCTGAAGTCATGCACCAACACATTTTTATTATTATTACTATTTTCATTCCGGGAAGCAAATAAGCTTTGATTATATTTCGGCTTTACCACGTCATGGTGGAAAACAGAGAGAATTGGAGAAACACCCATAAGACATGCAGGAGAAATTATCTAATGAGTTACTTCTAAAAGCGTCTGGAGCTTACACAGTCAAGCAACAATAGCTCCTCTCTCTAACTTCATCAGAAATGTAATTCTTACTGCGGAGGACATGCTGCGTGTCTCATGTCTTGTGCCAGCAGCATTATGTGCAAGACCAGGTGATAATTCATGCTTCATAGGCGCTACAGCTTTTCCATTATGCTATGGGTTCAAAAAGTTCAGGGTGGCATATTGCAGTGCAAATTGCAGGCAAAAGCATGACAGAAGTGAGTGGAATCAATTAAAGTGAGTATGACACATCAAAAGAATGAAGGAAGTAAGCTTCCTTGATAAGAATAAGTCATGTGTCAGATGACAACTACCATTCTTCGAAGACAAGCTCCAGGACATGTGTAAATTACCGGTACGTCCCACTCTTCACAGTTAGTCTTTCCAACAGGAGATATGTTGGTACAGTAGTCTTAAGGTAATAGGAATTGGAGGCAAGTTAATTAAGTGTAATGCACAGCATTGGGGAAGGTTGTTAGTGAGGCAAACCCTTTTAAATAAAAAAAATCCCTTGTGGTTACCCTGTCTTGTTTCATGGTCGTAGAACATGATGGTGAGGGAATTCTACCAAGTTGCTAGTATGAGACTATATTCCTTGGTAATTTGAATTCAGTTCAGTTAAATAATTCAACTCTATTTTAACTTATGAAAAGTAGACGTGCACACTCTCAGCATATTGCAAATTCTGATAATGTAAAAGAAGACTCTGGAGATCTCAAACTGCAGAGCAAGAGTCCTTATATCCTACTAATGTTAAACATACTGGCATTTATATGTATATATATACTGTAGAGTAGGATTTGAGACATGGCAGATGTGAGGTAATATAAGCAATTTTAGTGGTTTAAATACAGACAATACTAATAATTTCCTTGAAGTAATGGTCCACTGTAATTCAATCTTTTCTCCACATTTAAAAAAAATGATAACCACAGCCAAATTAGCAGTAATGGAATGTAAGTAAGGACATTTACTAAAATGTTTTTAGGTCCAATTTTGAAATACTTTACGTCCATTATATCTTACTTAAAACTTCTACTCTACTACTTTTTGGAGGCATGCGTTTTATTTTTTACTCCACAGGATTCATTTTGACGACTTAAGTTACTACTTAGTTTGCATATTTTGATTATTAATACAAAATATAATCACCAAATCAATAAAGATGTATTATTATACACTATATGTATATGTACACTAGCTGCAACATTAGGGATGCTTTCACAGTCATGTATCAAAAATTATAATCCAATAATATATTAGATATTTTTCTGAAATGGGCCATTCTTTATAATGAATAATTTTACTTTTGGTACTTTAAATATATTTTATTCTAATATGTATGTAATTTTAGTTTAGTAACTTTTCATTGTAGGCCTTAGTACTGTACACAGTAAAATCTTGACCAACATTATTACAATTCATCCTAAGGGGGACATAAATGTGTGTACTAAATTTCATGGCAATCCATCCAATATTAATGAACAAGATGTTCCTTTATTTGTTTTATTTGATGATGTCGATGGAGATTGCCATCTAAAATCTGGTGACTGCAATGGTCATGATTGATTGATTCACATTATTCTCTTATCCATTAAACCATCCATTAACCCTGTATGGATGCATCTGCACTAATATTCATTTCATTTGTTAATCTGTATTTGACTCATTTGTGTGTGTGTGTGTGTGTGTGGGGGGGGGGGG
>NC_048422.1:15901589-15918095 GCF_013103735.1 Etheostoma cragini
GGGGGAGAAAAAGGTAAGCCACTTAGGCTCACTTAGCCTAAAAATAAATGTTTCACATTTGAAGCAGTGACAAAATGTAATTTCTGTGAAGGGTACTTTATTATTAGGCTAACCAAAAGGGAATAGCTTAAATACTGTATGTCAAATTGTAGGCTCCAGTCTAAAATGGTTCTCATAGAGTGGAAGTGGCTACATCATATGATATCTAAATTAAAATTGCATTACTTTTAGACTCGACTAAGTGGCACTTATGATCCTGATTAGAGATACGTAGTGCATGTATAGTGTATTTAGTAGAGTAATTCATATTTAAAATGGTGACATTTCAGTAAGCTTACTGTGTCTGTTTTGCAAATCTCCTAGCAATTTCCAACGATCTCTGCAATCAGTTTGGTCAAAAAAAGAGAAAACAAGACTTCTACGTGATTGTTATGGGGTTTATTTTGCTGTAAGGGCTGTCCAGCTGGCTGAGGGGAAAAGAGTGCATCTCTTGTACCCAGAAGTCCTAGAGGAAACAAAACCCATTTTTAGTAAACTTCTTGTCAACAAGGGCACAGGCACTTTTGTTGGAATTTTGCAAACAAGAAAATCAGCCTTGGTATGTTCTTTTTAAAGTTTTTAGCTATCTTTATTTCTCAAATACAGATTATTATTGGCTAATTTTTTCTTCTGCTTTTTAGATGACTATGCTGCTTTGTACGGAGTCCCGTAGGTGACATGAAAAAAAAAAAAACCTTACTGGGAACAAATACTAAACTCAAGATCTTGACTTCCATGGAGGGAACTTTTTTTTTTGTTGCCTTTGTTTTTTTTGCTCCTCCATGTCAAAGTCAAGATCTTGCAAATAGAGCCAAAGATCTTGCAAAACAAAATCAAGATCTTGCAAAGGTTTATGTCCCCAGTACATTTTTTTTCCCCTCCATGTCACCTTCGGGGCTCCGTAGCTCCTCTGTAGTCCATTCAAACTTAACAAAGAAGTGGACATTATGTTTTTAGCAGTACAACTGAACAAATAATTACCTAGGTGTTGCTATCATCACACATCAGCAGAGATATTTACAAGACTTGAGATCGGGTTTACATTAGCTTCTATGACAAAAAATGAATGTGGAGCATGAAACTCCCATTGAGGGCAGTGCCAGGTTGGACCTCTAATATGCTGAGTCTAGTGGAGCTACCACAGCTGAAAGTGAAACACATGCGACACTTGCAAATCAGCAAAAGTGCTCCCAAATAAGCCCTAATCTTGGATTAATGTTCAGCACCCTTTCTGCCCCATCATCACATCACAGTTGAAGCTGCATGGTCCTTTACATTAGCAGCTGAGCAGCCAGTACTTATGCTGCCACTAGCATTAAAGTTACACTACGCATCCAAGGCACAGCTTTCGTAGCCGGCTGTGGTAGAGCGTTGTTGTCTGTGTTTAAGGAGAGCAAGGTAGAGTGGGGCAGTAAAATGTGACAGGGTCGACAAATGCAGTCACATTCACTCTGTAGGCTTAAAGGGAATTTTCTCTTAACCAAAGTCCCAATACCACTGGACCCTTTCTTGGGGATATACCAAAACATTGTGTACTTCTAACTTCCCCCCTCTCTCCGGATGATAGCCACCAGTTTTAACCCTGTCTAGTGAAGCTATCGCATAAATTCAGTGAGGAAGACTATACTTTTGCATGCTTAGGCCTTCTTTGTTTTTCACACAACTACATTCGATCCTCACACACATGCTCCTTCACTATTCCTTGCTGTCCTGTCCGGGGCTGTCAATTATCTTATCATCTGCTCTCATCAGCTGATCTCATCTACCCAATAGCTCAGCAACACACCTACCTTGTTAGCCTATAATCCTGCTGCTGCCTCTGTTTAATATGATTCTCCCCGGGATTCTCTCATCCTTCGGCGTGTTATTTCCGCTAAGAGCCTCCTTTAGCGTTGAGACTCTTAATACTACGTCATCTTACTGCGGAACTGTGCATTCCGTACATATTTGAAGGGTGCTTCTTGCATTGTATCTGACAATGAGAGTAACCTCCCAAGCATCCGTATTTTACGAGTTGGGAGGGAGAACTGGTTGGTTTCAGTGGTGTAGTCTACGTGATACACAGATATACGCAGTATACTAAGAAAGCTCCAGGATTTCCATATACCCACTTAAAATGCACAATGGAACGGAACAACATACTTTCCATAATTATATTTTTAGAATTGTCATCTGTGTTTTCTTTTCTCTGCATAGGCTGAATAATAGGAATAATAATAATAATAAATGAATAATAGGTATTTCCACTGTAAATTGGTGCACAAACACGTGTCAGAAATCATGAAATGAAGTCTTTGATGCTCAAAATCTTCCAGGGGGAGGACACCCAGACCCCCCACTATAATATGCCCCCTAATTTCCTTGTAGAGTTTAAGCGCCAAAGTATTTCTACCAAACCCTAAAGCCACTGTGTGTGACTATTTTATAATAATAAACGTCCATTACTTTCAAGCTATTGCCAAAAAAGTTGCTGCAAAGCTAATTAAGCCTATCAGCTCCAAATACGTACGTAGTACTTTGTATTTCTCGATGTTGCTATGTGTATAAAATGGTGTAGTCCGGCAACATTTGAAAGCAGCTTGAGTGATGCGTTTTACAACACCGCTGTGAAAAGTCTGACAGCAACGGTCAGCTTTAATTGAAGAGGAAATCCAAATTGAAAGATAATTACCCTTTTCTAAAGAGTCGATATTTTTGAAATCCTCCCTGTCCTTCTTGATTTGACTAGATAAACGCTACTAGAAACTGCGTAGAGGAGGGGTGGGGGTGTTGTGGGAATAACGAAAGGTTTGCGTCATGTGGATGAGCCGACAGTGTTGTTGTCATAACTTTATGGGAGCAACAGAAACTACGCACTATGGCTTTAAATATCACATGCCATCTGGTTAATAAGCATTCATCATTATATAATTCACTTGTCTCTCCTTATTGAAATGTGGAAATGATCAGTTCACCTTACTGCCTAATGCTGGATTGAATAAAAGATATCATGTGTAAACAAATATCAAAGCCAAAACAATATTAAATATCAAAGCAATAGTTAAAGATCATGTGCACTTGTAAAATAATGGTGTTTTTTGTAACTAAGTTAAAGGTGCAATACTTAAGTGAGGATGAGTGTGATGTTTCAGATTGAAACAAAGGGAAACAAAGAAAAACAAAACCGGTTGGACTTAATCTTGTCTGAGGAATTTACTTATATTTAAATGAATTTGCTTGATGATGAGATGGTGGCACATAATGTGATAGTTTGGCTTTTTATATACTAATCCAGTAAAATGTAAGTAAACAGCATCGGGAGTACTAAATCACTCCATATAAAGAAAATACTGTAACCGGTCAACACGACAGCTGACATTGTCTCTGCAACTCTCTATTGCCATTGACACATATCCATCACTCTCAGAAAGAAGCGTTAGTGTCCAGCATGTGGGAAACAATAAAGATGAACAGAAAGAAGAGAGCGCTGATTTGTCCCTTTGCAAGCTTTGATGTTTCTGGCTTACATTTATGAAGTAACATCCACACCTGCTGGTCTGCTATTTTCACTACATTCCTACATTCAGTGAATAAGTTTTTTAACAATAAGGCAGATTGATTAGAAAAGCATATAAACTTGCTTGCAATGAGTTGTATTCTTAGTGTGTCTATATTCACAAAGGTCTGTGTGAAAGAAGAATTATGAGACTAGCTGAAGACATTTTCTGGAAAAATGTGTTTGTTTGTGCTTGCGGGGACGGGGAATGTTTGTACAGATTTGTGTTTGTAATATGTTGATGTAAACAGATGAGGGTGAAAAATGTGGGATAAGTTGGTAATTGTGCCTTCTGAGAATTGAATGCAGTTAACAGATAAATGTTTTTTAAATAACTGATTCTTTTGATGGATTTGTGTCACAGTTATTCATGAAAAGAAGAACTTTGTACTTACTTACTTTGTACTGATTGTACATTGAGTTAAGTGGGAGCATACAGAGAATGTCAAACCATAAAATACCTAACTAAAATAAATTCATGAATATATTTAAAAACTACATTCAGCACTAAAATGTAAAAAGAAAAGAGGTTCTGACCCTTGAGTATCACACATATGAGAGGACTGTGTTTAATAATGCTGTCAACGCAGGGGATTTGACCGCTGCCCTTGGTCATAAGCTAATTTTACTGACTATGTTTACATGCACCTAATATTCAGTTTTTTTACCATATTCCAAAAAAGACAATATTCTGACTTGGCTGTTTACATGGCTGATGAAAGTTAATATTCCAGTAATATTCCTGTTTACATATGGCCTTGCAAAATAAGATTTTTTCGCAGTTTACCAGCGGTGGCGGACTTGTTGAATCATACGAACACATAAGCTGTAAACGGTCAAAGAGGCCATAAACTGGACGTAAACAGCGGTAAAAACTGATTGAGACGCATATTCCAAATGCGCTGCATACTGTACATGTCCAAGAAATGCCTCTGAAACCCAAATAATACCGGAATATCCCACGTCTTAATCGGATAAAGGCCTTATTCGGAATATCCAACCGGAATATGCTGTATACATGACCTGTATCAAAGTCAGAATATTCAGTGTACCAAAGCACATTCTACTGCCTATATTGTTACAGACTGAATACAATTTCTGCCTTTGAAATATTTTGTTGTATAAGTGTTCTGGATGTTTTAGAAAACAGTGGGCTAGGTTCCAAATTACCCACTGGGCATGAGGCGACAAAACAAGCTGTGCTCTAGAGAGAGCTTGTAATAGATTGCAGTGATTCCCCTTGGACATGCTGTCGAGCAGGTGGCGCCTTAGCTGGTGTAACACACGGCAATGAATTTACCGTTTCCTGCCCCGCCATCTGACTATAAATCATACAGTCTGAAAACATATTTTTAATAACCACAGAGGCAATTAAATAAATTCAGATGAGACTCAGAGATAACTCTCTTTTCAGGTTATTTTTTCTCATTTCTCATTAACCTAACGCACACATGCATAAACAAACAAGGATCCATAGATGACAGTTTTTTAGCTCACATTTGACTAGTATATTGAATAATGCTATAACAGACTGATTTAATTATGTTATAATCCAGGATGGTATGTACAATGTTATGTATTCCAACACATAATCTATGTAATACACAAAGCTGGGATTCGGCTCAAATGCATGGATTGCTGCTGGCGGTAACGCACCATTCAAGTTAGCAATGTGCTGACTAAAGAATAAGAAGTGTGCAAACTGATTTAAATAAATGGCTGTCCAAACAAACAAACAAACAAGTAATTGTGAATCATACATGTTGGATTGAAATGAAAACTCCTAAAAGGTACATAAGATAACAGTTCGCTTGAATTCACCTTTTTAGAAATAATAGATCTTTGTGTAAAGAATTATGTATATGTAAGCAGTCATTTTTAAGTTTACACTTTTGAAATCAAATTAAAACTAAAATCAATGTAAGACAACTGTTACACATCAAGTTCCATTTGTCACAACAATGCCTGCAATACATAACCATAGTCATCATTAGGGGGCATTGATAAACTAATGCAGCAGAGGCTGTAGGTCTTGGTACTGTGCCATATCAGTAGGAAAAGAAATCTCCAAAGCCTACAATACAAAACGTCTCCTTCCTGCAGTCCAGCTGATAAAATCACTTATTTCTGCCCTGCTGAAACTGCCGACAGCAAGAGCCACCTGTTCATGACTGGATGTTTTCCTCTTTCTGTAAAGTCTCACCTTCACAGGTGGTTAATCCCTGTGGATCTCAGACGGTCACCTGAACTGGTCATATTTTCCGAACTCTGACAGTGAGGCATGAAAGCCATTAGCTGTGGCAGGTAATGCTGAATGAGGCAAACCTGATATTGGTTGCTATTACTAATGAGACAAAGAAGGAAACGTGTCGTCTCTTTAAATCATTTAGAAACGTTAATTATACAAATCATTCCACCTAAAAGGAAACTACTAGTTAACAGGTTAATGCGGAAGGACCATATTAATTGTGACAAAGAGAAATAAATGTACCTTCTGCATTTGATAAATGTAATATTTATAAGTACTAATAAATCAACAATGTTGAATCATGGTGTTTCCCACTACCATTGTTGCCAATGTCATTATTGTTGAAGACAAAAACATCTGACGGAGCTTGCCATTAGACTTTGGCTGAATCCCATTTTTCCATCTTACCCCTACCCCTTACCCCCTTAACCCTGGTAAAACCAAGTAGTAAGGGCTAGGGGTGAAAACATAACCCTATGAAATGGGACACCACTTGTACAGCATACCATACAGTATTATTGTTCACAAACTTCCAAGATGCCGTCTGCAAGTGTGTCTATGTCGATTGCGTGGGTTTTGACATCAGTGTCATATGCATTTATATATTTATATATTTTATAGTTATTTTATGTTCACTTTGGTGGCAGATGTTCTTATCTGTGTAGTACTTATGTCTGCCTGCAATGCATATGCGTATACCGTACACACATGGAGTCTTGTATATCTGCTTTCGTTATCACCGTTTTGAATGTCATTGATGTCACCTGATGTTCAGGTCTTTATTGCCCAATAAATTAAACATAACAGGGTAAAAAATTACATAAATTATATTACAGAACCATTGTCAACTATTAGAACCATAACTTACATGTCACATACGTACATAAAAAGGCACTCAAATGTGTAAAACTAAAAAAAGACACACAAGACCACAAACCAATAAATAAACTACAGCTATTCTGATTTTCCAGATCAGTCTGATGCATGTTGGCCAGTAACCCTTCCCTCACATTTCTTTCATCAGTGTCCCGTATCATAACCAACAACAATATACAAGTGCATGAACAAGAATTAATTACAATAATACAGTACCAATACAATAATGAATGGCTGCAACATGAACACATGATTTAATAAACTTCTGCTGGTTTTCAGCCCAAAAGTAGATCAGCTGCTGTGTGTCCTCCTTTGTCCCTGTTTAACAGGACGGTATGTATAATGCACGTAGTGATGTCTCCAAAGCAAATTGTGTTGCGTACTGGTATCAAAAAAACTTCTTTGCTACTGGTTAAAACTGTAAACATGCATACAGTCCATTCAAGGCAGAAAAATGCCGGCAAATCATCAATGTAACGTAACGTTAGCAGTTTGCGATTAGCGTTAGCATAGCAAGCTAGCGATTTAAATGTTTCAATTAAGAACATGGTTGCAAGTATATATGTGCAGGACTGTATAGAGCACAATACAAGACTGCCGTTATTTTTAAATCAATTATTTAAGACGAAAATACTTCCATTTACTTGGAATTGGCATTTGGCATTGGCATTTATTGTTGCTTGTTGCGCAATAAATCCTCGGTTTCAAGTAAGCTCGCGTCCTCACTCGGTTCCAAGGGCCATATACCCCTTCGTCTACCCCTAGCACTAGGTCAAAATGAGAAGTGGGACAGCACTTTACTCTTGCGTGATTGAGAAATGAGATTCAGCCTTTATTTTAAAACCGCAATTTATTTTTACTGTTTGTTCTTTGTTTGTAGTATTTTTTATCAAGGGACATCACTGTACAAACACTTGTGTTTCAGTCCAGAGATGTACTTTGGTTCGTCTTGGATGGCATCCACTGTAATTAGTTCCTCAGCAGAGCCGATGCATCCTCAGGCTTAATGGGCAACAATCAATGCCAACACACACAGTGTGTCTCTGCTTGTGTGTTGCTACAACTGTCTGTTAGATAAGATTATTGAATTGAACTTTTTATTTTGTCTTGCTGCTCCAAATGTACTTAGGAAAATTCCATGCATTGTATGGGTTGTTTTACTGTAACTGTACTGTACACATTTAATCAGTGACACACACTAGATGTCAGAGTAGACAAGGATATATGCAAACACTATTGCTATCTCTGTCTCTCAACCGGCTGTCAGGGGTTAGACACATAATTGTGTTTATGGCAAAGCACAGCTACACAGATATATTCCACCTACACATACTTTGAAAATCTCATTTATTTTCTACGGCCATCTGCAAGTACTCCACAATGAACCTTGTGAACCGAATGAATCATTCTGTGTTTGCAGATTGCAGCACATAACTTTTCCTCTGAAATGCATAGGTCTTTCAAATTGAAACTGTTTTAGTTACAAGCAGATTCGCAATGTTCCGATGTTCAATGTCCCGATAAACATATTCCAATGGTGTTAATTAAAGGCCAGAGAGAATAGTACTGTTTTTATATGCAGGGTTTTGGTACATGTTATATATGCAATAACTATTTTAATCTGAATTTGAAGTGGTGTCAATAGAAGTGGTATTGTTACTATGTGAGACTGTTTAAAAAGTTTAAACTAAATGTTAATGGTGAAAATGTGTCCACGTAGAGACTCTCCAAAAACAGAAATTACTTGCAAAAAGCTTGGGCAGCACAATCCAATTGTCTTGTAGAAAAATCAATCCATTGTGGGTCTAAAAGGCAAATAATTAATGAGGCTGAACATGATTTTGAAAATGTTACTACAACAAATATACATAATCAGCATTCTTTTTATTGCATTTCGATGGCTGCAAAAAACAACAACACAGCAATGTTATTGTTCTTCTCAACAATTCCAAAAGAAGGAGAAACGATTGGCCCCATCTAAACTGGAGTTTATCTAAAACTTTGGGACATGATGCAACTAACAAGTGTGTTTCAGTATTGTCTGACACTATCTGACCCAGTGGTGGGCGTCATTATCATAGGTCAAAACAAAAAAGAACTTCTGACCAGCTGAGACAGAAATTACATTCATGGAGGATTCCATGGGAAACATGTGGGCTGATGCCTTAGTTTGATTAATGATCCTGTTCACGTATCTCAATCCTCTTTGAATAGGTCATAGATGGTTATCTTGGATTACTCATATCTTCTAATCAAGATGCAAATTATGTATACCACAAATTGCTCCTTTGGTATTTTAACCTTGATTATGTAAATTTTTTGTCTTAATTACAGTTTGTCCTCCCTGTGTTACTGATCTCTTTCCTTTTGTGGGGCATTTCTTTTCAACAAATTTCCCACAAAAGGAATTGTCTGTTGCAACCAAAGGAGAATATAGTCTGATGTTGTTTACTCATTTTCCATCCACGAATTTGTATACACATTTTCACTTTGCAAACATAAATGTCATATGTTGCTGGCGTTATCCACTGTCTATTGGAGTAACATAAAGCAACTTGGCAAACCAGGAATCCAGCTCACAAAAAATGTGAATCTCTTAACATACACTATCTCAGTCTTTATTTATTCTGAGGTCCATGCACAATGCTACTAATTGAACACAATAGACAGTTTTTAATTATTATTATCAATTTATTTATCAGGGACAATGCAGCACACATTATTACATACATAATTATTACAGTCAAGTGAGATAGTGATAGTGAGGGGCCTGGGGTGCCAAAGGTTCATCTCCCATACCCAGACCCCGGGATGAGCCCTGGCAGCCATGGGCAACCAGCCAGGTATCCAGCACAGACAATACATTACAACAACACAACTGATTTAGTTGTTACATGTTTGGTTTTCTTTCAGACAGTATTTCACCTTTCTATTAAATGTTTTCAGTTTGTGTGGTTAGTGTTTTTTTTAAGTGGGTAAATCATTCCAAAAATTTGTCCCTATCACTGAAAAACATGACTGGCCAAAAGTAGCGGCCACTCTCCTTGTACTTGTACTTTAGTGTATTTCCCAGTCAGATTTGTGAGGTCCTTCTTCAGGGAGTTACAAGATTTTCTAAATCATTTGATTGTAGAACACTGTTCCAGTCTAAATTATTTAGATCATTTTCAACTTGTTTCAGCTTATTTACCTGGGTTCCCTAATTTACTTTCATTCTAGACTTCTGGTAAAGGCCGTTTACTTAAGCAGTTACAACTAAACAAAATGTATATCAGCATATTAAATAAAATATGACAATGTTTTCACTCTGTTGTTACTATTATACACATTACACACAGGCCTGAATTTCACACCACAGTACTTTGGTCCATATGGGGACTTAAACAAGAAAACCACTGGTTCAAAACCAAACTCCCCACTGACTGAGCTACTGCCGCCTCAAAACCTAATGCTACAGGGCTCTGTTTTAAAAAGCAGGT
Organism: Etheostoma cragini; assembly: GCF_013103735.1. Taxonomy (NCBI): domain Eukaryota; kingdom Metazoa; phylum Chordata; class Actinopteri; order Perciformes; family Percidae; genus Etheostoma; species Etheostoma cragini. The sequence goes on from NC_048422.1 coordinate 15,911,767, forward strand.
TTAGTGAAAATGTTGAGTTTGTTAACCCTGAGATGAGGGAAACTCTGGTTTTTCTTTTTCAGAAAGGGAGGTTAATCAAGCCTGAGAGAGAGGGGTAACTCCAGCCCGTTTCAGAAAGAGAGGGAACTTATCCTCTGAGTCAGTTACACTGGTAACTGAGCCTTAGAACCTAACTTGGTCAGGAGCAGGTTTCTGCCTTCTCCCTCTGATACAGCGCTCTTTCATTTCCTCATTCATTCATTCAGTCTGTGTCAGGTGTATTTTAGCTCAGTTTGTTATCTGCATGAATAAAAAACAGTGTTGGTTTATTAACCGTGTTAGGCAGACTACAAAACGTTATTATTCCGAACATGACATTACCCTTTGTCGACGTCCTGTATTTCTTTGCAGAGAGTTAAACATCAAGAGATGATATTGAGGCTCCCATGGGCGTCAGTTTGGTTTGAAATGTGCTGGGGACAGAGACGCATTCGGAAGTGCATTTTAAGAAGTGCTTGGTACGCAAAGGTCATGTTCTGAAAGACACTGCCCTGTAGCTTCCTAATGTAAATGATTCAAAATGTGTGCAAAAATTAGATGAAGTCCGACACATTTTATGAAGAAGAAAGCCTTAAGTTTTCAAAAAGCATTAGATATGCGACCCACTTTGTTCTGCTTCATGTATCCATGTAACATGTTGACAGTGTGACATGACGTGACATCAGATTCGGAGAGAGAAACCACAAAAGGAGTGTGTGGCCAGCGCAGCAGCAGCTGTGTCCGTGCCTGCCCTATAGGGATAGAGATTTTTTTGGATTTGTTGGCATCTGTCGCTCAAGAATTATATGTGTTATAAACTTTCTTTTTTTTTTAACTAAATTGAGGTTTTCAAAAAAAGTGGTGGGTACCAAATGACTTGTGACAAAATGTAATAGGTATATGCATATCCACTGTCCCCACCGAAATCAATGCCTATGGAGGCCCCGACTTAATAACTGTATTTAAATTTCCAGATAACCCCCTATTTGAGTGGTATCTTTTTTCTTCCCAGTCTGTCAGTTATGGAGCCTGCATAAAGTTATCAGTCCTCATATCACTAACGTGATTATTTGTGTCGAATTACTTTTCTTTGCAACATTTGTGATGCAGAGCATATTAGTAAGTATGTGACTCGCTGTGAAACGTGTATTAAATGTTTTTGTAGAGTTCCCTGGACACAAACCAGTAGGACACATTAAAACGAAACAAATGATTATGAATCATAATTCTGTTAATGATGAGGCTGCAACCTCAGTATGGGATTATTAGTAGTTTACCTTTTTGCCCACAGGATTGCAGCTAAATGAAATGATGAAATGATGATTTCATCAGATATGTTTTCACCAGTAATATTATAGGTCACCTGTGATTAAATATGAAAACAATACACTATATTAGAGCTTACACATTGACTCAAGCAGCAAATTTTCTCCCACACCAATTCTCACAATTTTTTCGAAGCGCTTTTTTAACTACATGTTCAAACTCGCTCTACGTGCACAGGAGTTTTTCCGCCTACCAGTTTATTTGTGGTTGTTACCATGATAAATCGTGGTATCATGGCTTCATTCATAATGCATTTTTATTATATTATTATTATTTTATCAACTGAGAGATCAGCGTTAGACTCAGAGTTTGTTAAACACTGCCAAGCCTCCTACTCAACAACACCAGATTGATCACACACAAAATGGATGAGCTACAAATACACACGGAAATGCTGCTTTACAATTTTCACAAAAGCCTGGCTGAACACACTTATCAATAGCTGCCAACAGCTAGCTCTAGCAGCTAACCAGGCGAGGAAGCTACCCACAGCAAGATCAAGACAAGGTAAGTGAATGAAAACAATGTCTGATGTTGAAAAATGTTGATGTTGCATAGGGGCCCTGTTCATGCTGTACAAACATATTAATTGCATTGTGTGTCTGTTAAGAGGCACAAAGGCATTAAAACTTTTCCCGTTAACTACCGTTTTAGCGCAGTAAAAACTTGTACACGTAGCTGCAGCTATTCAGTGTTGCCTGCAGCGATTCATTTTTTATTTTATTTTATTTTTTATCGAAAGTACTCAAACATTGATGGCGATGAAGATTAACATAAAAATTGGCCGGAATTCTCCTCTGGCCCATGACCCCAACCCTGATTGTTTGCAAATCTTTGGATTACTGTATCTAATCCATTTTGTCACCAGCAAATCCCAGTGGACCCTGCCAACTGATTTTTTTTCTTCTTTTTAAAAAAATGTTTTGGCCTGGTGCCACACATTCTGTGGGAGGGTCTTGGAACTGACATGCATGACCTTTCGTTAATTGCCTTATTCTTCATCCGTTAAGTCTTAATGAGCTATAGAAATGCGGGATGATTCTGTGGAGCACTGCCACAAATCATCGGATAAAGCAACATCAGCCTTTCACGAGGTAGTCAAAAGTCAAAGGTTTAATCCTCCCCAGGTATTTCTGTTGGGTGCCCTTCTAAGCAGATGTAGTCCTTGTTCATTAAATGTAGTATAAGACAATACCTGTTGGTCAATGTTTCAAAATCCAATGTTATTTTCAAAATAACATCTGAGAAACTAGTTTCTGGATCTGGTGTATCATGTGCTGTTGTACAGTATCTAAAGCAGTCGGAAAATATGAAAAAGCAGCATCAATTAGTACTGTTTTTGGAAGACATGCTTTGCACAAATGCAAAAGATATGGGTAAGTTATGGCTAATTAGGACTTCATTAATCACTGCAGAATTAAATTGGGTTGCAACAGACAGTCAACACATTAATTCTCTCCAGTCATGCTCAACAATGTGTGTACCCTTCACAGGGCCAAGTAAGGTTTTAGTGCCAAAGACGTGCAAACCAACATATTTTCCACACTTGAACACACTGCCACCCAAGAGTACAGTGTCAGATTCATTAAAATGCATGGCTACTCACACAGTTGTACCTTGTGTATGCACAAATTAACATGAATGATTTTACTCGGTGTTATCCCAGTTGGAGACCCTACATGACTCCAATGTTAACAGACTAAATGAGACTACTTATTACCAGGGCTGAGTGGCCTTGCATTGTAACTGATTCTCTTCTCAAAGAGGAGAAACTGTGCATGTTTAAGCACACTTAACTAAAAGCAATTGTTCCCCTGCTCTTTAAAAATAAAACATAAAATATGTGTAGAAATCTCAAACTCAGAATTTAAGGGATTAAATGTGATTATTTGACTACTCATGACAAAGGCAAACCCTTTAGCCACAGGCTATTATTATTCTCCTGCTTTGCCTCGTTGTTTGCAGGGTGTCACATAGAAGCCCAGAACACTGGTGTTTCTGTACAGTTAGATCAAAGCTGTCTCCCTTGCAGATTACCAGGATTTCTCAGTCATGTTTTATTAATCAAACTGGGGACTAGTTTTTATTTATTTCATTTTTTTTTTAAACTTTCCATCACACTAGCCACTAGACAGACAACTGAGGACATAGCCTCTCTTTCAGGGTGGCTAATTTGTCTTCGGAGAACCTCATTTGCATTGCAATTACCTGAGAAGAACCTATAAGTGGATCCTGCTGCCTCCGACAATTGAGACGGATTGAACATTTCTGCTCTGTTCAATGGAACAAAAAAATATCAATTGATAGGGGGTGAAAACCTGGAGTTAGATTTTTTTATTTTACCATACAGTGTAATTATCTGGCATACAATCCTACTAGGGAATAGTCCATTACATCTTTGAGAGGAGTCACTTTCTATGTTAATTTCTTTTTAACATTGTTGCAGTTCTGCATTTTTATTTTAGCAGCATTTGTATTGAATGCGTGCATTAAATTCAGTGCTCTCAAGAACGAAGATACTAAAGCAGGGCAGGTAACACTAAAATCCTCCATTTTTCCGGAGTCCATTGGTACTGCCATATTGGGTTCAAAGTATGTTTTCATTACAGAAAGGAAAACAAAATAATTGACTAAAATTAATTTTTCAATAACATTTCGCCCTGTCCTTATCTGCAGTAAAAACACTCAATAATCAAATATTAGCAATTTCAGTAAAATGTCCTTGGATTTCATGAAAGACGCTATATAAATTAAAGGTAATATAATTAATAATACTAAGAAATAAGAAGGTATTAATTTCCAAATAGGCCCATTAATCGGTAGCCTGCTGCAAACAGGTTGTTTTTGTTATCCACCTTTATGGTGCAGTTGCTTATTTCTTTCATATTTTTTCATTTTCAGTAATGTTGCCAAAAAAACCTTTGGTACCCAGCAATCCACCCACCAGGTATGAAGTAGATTGGATGAACAGTTTTTGAGATATTGAACGGGCACACAGAGCAGAGAGTCATTGATTTATAGTCAGGTTGTAGATAGATTTCCACAGTTCAAGGTGAAAAACTCAATTCATTCATAAAATAATTACTCCGCTCCCACTCTGAATAAACAAACACTGATTGTTTGTAGAAGAAAGTTTGGATTTGATGAGGGTTTTTACAAGTGCACTTTTTGGTATGCAATTCCAGAAACAGCTTTGATGGTGAAATGATATTGAAAGTTAAACGTATTCTAAGATGGGTTAGTTTTCTGCCTGTCTTTGGTTTAGACAACTATAGCTGAGTCCTAGCCGTAGATCAGGGAATGCATGTGTTTTGCCACAAACAATTGAGCGACGTATTTAATCGGTCACATGCTTCTCTTATTCTCTGTCTACTTTCATTGCTGCAATAGCCTTATCTTTCCATCACCACCCTCTCTTTCGTCATGGATCTATGGTTCGAGGATGCATTTATATCTCTCTTTCTTCTCACACTTTATATGACCTAAAATTACACTTTGAATACAAAAGATATGCCAAAACATATATTTATTCTACTCTCATTATAATGTTCTCTGCCAAGTCACGAGTGGACTTACTTAACCCTCTTGAAAAGATTCATCCAACACTTAAGCATGTTCTCACACTCAGCATTGAGATTGTCTAACAATTCCTTGTGAATTGTCAATGTGCTCCTTGAAGAACTGTGTTTTCCCATTAAAATAGCTTTTTTATGGTTTTACATTATTTAGTTTGCGTATTCACCTTGTAATGTATGAGCCAGAAAGTAGAAAAAGATGGAAACATTTGAGAAAAAGAAGAGTTAGAATAATTTGAATGTCTATCACCTTGTATTTTTGGCAGATGCTTGACCCTGTTTAACTGCTGTCATGTTCTCAGTGACAGTGGTTAAGTAGCGCATGCCACATGGTGAAAAGAAAGAACAGCAGCAATGAAATAGTGATGAGGGAGGGGAGAGGATGAGAGGTGGGTGGAATTGCTTTAAGAAAACAAAGTTTATTTAAGCGGAGGTGCAGTTTAGGAGAAAGGTAAAAATTATGAAAGTTGTTAAACCTTACAAGTGACACAAGGACATAATGTTACAGTTGCTATGCAAAAGACTAAAAAGAAGAGTCAACCATGCTAATGAATGTGCTGCTGTCCCCAAGGGATTTTGCACAGCTGTTTTCACCTGCTGAGTATTTTCTTCCTTTGCTTGGCTTTGTCTTCTCCCTTTGAACACAAGACCATCCTGATGGCTATAATTAGCTCTGTCACTCACATATGACTTGCACATATGAACATGGACCAGTCTGCCATTTATGTCTCTATACTTAACACAAAACACTCACCCGCTCAAGCACTTGTTTTTAAGCTTTGTGTCACTCACGTTTCATTTACCTTCCCTTACAACCATCTCCTCTCTAATTTAACCTTAATAAAATATTCTAGTTTTATTCCCTATTCCGTTTTACTCTCAATCACCCCCTGTAGTTTCCACAATCTTCAGATGATGAAACAACCTCAAATTGGCAGGAACTAATGGCAGTAATCACAAAAAGGCTGACCTATTCTATATTAAGAGGGTCAGTTGGCTTCTGAGCTGCCAGATGGGCTTCTGCGAGAAGAGGAGGCTGTTTTCATGTAAAAGTTAGGATTGTCGAAAGTTGTGTGCCTTTGTGTGTGTTTGTGTGTGTGTGTGTGTGACACAGATGTACTTTTAGAAAATAAATTAGGAAAGAAAATCCAACTAAGATGGAAAGACAGCATGTGGTTTTACAGAAGTGGTTCAAGGCTATAAAATATGTACTCTTAATTTGTCACAATATGAAAAAATAGCACTTCTTTGAGTGCTTTAAATATAGCTGTCTTTTTGTATGGTGTCAACCACATTTGCTTGGTATTCATTACTTTTGAGTCCCTGACAAGTGAGTTTATTACTGGTTTTGCTTTATATTTTATTTCTTTTGCTAGTGTGAGTGTGTGTGTGCGGGGGGGGGGGGGGGGG
>NC_048422.1:15918237-15943113 GCF_013103735.1 Etheostoma cragini
GCTGTCATAGTCTTTATGCCACCCCTTTATGCCATTAGTACAGACCAAAGTATGGTGGTCCTGGGCACTGCCAAGGTGCGCTTGAACCCCCAACTGCCCGGGGCGCCTTTCCATGGGCAGCCCCCTCAATCTGACATCTCTCCATTAGTGCATGTATAGGTCATGAGCGTGTGTGTGTAATTCAGGTGTGTAATAACAACAGAATGTAAAGTGTAGTGTCCCCTTGTGGGATTAATAAAGTATAATAAGATAACAATAAAAAAATAAAAATCCTCCCTAAGTAACAGGATCATGGTCCTCCTGCTGACAGAGGACAGTTATTTGCATATAAAGTCATACACATAAAGTGGCTTTTCAGGTTTTAAGCATTTAAACAAAGGGTCGATGCTGCGAGTCAAGTCTCTCTAAATGCTAAATTTATAAAGGATTTCTGTTTTTACCATACCATGGTAGACAAACAGTGGAGCTATAAGCTATTTTCTATACTGTAAGTGAGAACAGCTCAAATCAAATAGGCCTCTGGTAGCCCATGAATAAATGCTGACATGCTGGCAATGTTCTAATATATTATTTATGATGATTGCATTGAGACAACAAGGTTGCTCAGTGGTTAGCACTGTCACCTCACACTAAGAAAATCCTGACTGTGCGCTTTCTATGTGGAGTTCTTTTGGTTGTGCGTGGGATTCCTCCGGGTGTTTCAGTTTCCTCCCACAGACCAAGGACATGCAAGTTAAGCAATTTGGGGACTCTAATTTGTCCACAAGTGTTAATGTGCTTGGCTGTCTACATGTGTTAGCCCTGTGACAGACTGGCAACCTGTCAAGGGTGAACCCGCGTGTTGGGAAAGGCTCCAGACCCCTACAAGCCTTAACAGGATCAAACGTTTACAGAATGGCTAGATTATAGTGTTTGGGTGGCCATAAGACAATATAATATGAAAAGTATCTCTCTTATAATACATTCTGACTGACTGTGCATATAGAAACAAGGAAGTCTATTTTATTTTCATTAGAAGGTGCAATAACATAATCCTTCCTCAACAGCCTGTAGACATAAAATAGAAGCTTGATGTATTGTGTGAAGTAGCCCATAAAGATACCCTGGATGCAATAATCTATAGGAGTGTGATTTCCTTCTCCCATAGCGCCATGCAATAAAGTTAAATCGATTCACTTAGGTAAATTAGATTAAATTGTTTTTGCATCGTTGCACATGCTAACTGCCTGTGATTGCATTCTTTAAATACCCTCATGTTGAATCGTTCTCCTTTTTAATGAAATGATGTGTCTAGGTATTTCAGGTAGTTGATGATGTGAGGATTGATTTCCCAGTGCTAGGCTAAAGCCAGGGTTGGTAATGTTGAAAAGCTAGCAAGATTTGAAAGAAGCATCTCCTCAGGGCTCCATCCATCCCCTCCACCTGCCCTCAGGGCATGGACCCACACAGAGACGTGCACGCGCACCGCTGCAGAGCCGAGCGGAGAAAGGGCCTACATTTTACTTCATGCAATATTCAGCATTAAGCAAACATCTAATGTTATCATACATAATGTTTAAATCAAACAGGACTACTGTTAGCAATGTGGCGACAACGTGCATTGAGCTCAAGCTTGTGCACGTGATTGGTGGAGGAAGCACAGCCGGGGAAGGAGGCTTTTCCTGGGTTCTCTCCAAGCAATGATTGGTGGGCGGTTTTTACAGGATTACAGCAGCTAAAGATGACGGATCTTTTTTCGCTCATTTTTCAAAGCCCCTAAGTTATGTACTGCTGTCAGGGTGTAAACCCTTTCAAACAATGTATACAAAAAAGTGTATACCACCAACCGAGCCTTTTATATAAGAAAACACATTTGCTGTTCTCTTGGACAGCTGTTCACTATCCCACACAAATAATCTTGCATGCTTGCATATCTGATAAGAGGTGGTCTTGGTGGGCAGAATTTAAGGTAGTTTCAAAACAGAATTTGCACAGGGCCACCTCATCTGCATAAAAACAACATCAGATATAACAACTATCCTGTGGCAAGCTATTTTTTCTGTCACAAAAGCAAATAAATGGACATGTGCCTGCTGAAAAGGGCCCTGCATATACTGTATGTTTGGGATACCACTGGCTTCCTGCCAGCATAAAAATAAGACCCGGAGTATGTCAACCGCATTGTCACCAGCTAGCACTAAATTAGCTGGTAACGTAAGATAATGTTTTTTAAGACAGAGATAACTTATGTCAAGCAAGTTAAACAAAAATGCAATATTTGTAGCATAGTAATATAGTATGGAGAGCTGAACAGAAGTAACTAATGCTGAATTATATGTTTTCTCTGAAAACCTCTGTTGGCAGATGCAATATCATACCAACATTTTAAGAGGCTGATTTATTAACACTCTACCAACATTGTCAGACCTCATTCTACTGTGTCAAAGTATCTGTTGCAATGTTCTCACATTTGAAACGCTTTACCTATGCATATTTGTTTAATCGCTCAGTCATTTTAGCAATAACCCAGTCAAGACAAATAAGTCACGTTTTTGAAAAAAAGGGGCTGTGAACTATGTTCACAGCTGACTGTATATCACAGGGCTGTCACTTCTCATTTCACATACTGTGAGGGGGTAAAGAGACAGTGCCCTTGGAGTCAGATGACACTATTCCCCTGTCTGTGATGTGTCATGCACTCCCTGTCCACTCACTGTTTCTCCTGCGGATAGATTAGTGGGAATTTGCCCACTAATTAAAACATGCCACAGTATAGAGCAGTGTGTCTTGGAATCTGCACTGCCACTTTTTTCTGAGCCAAAAAGTAACAGACTTTGAGCAAAAGTGCTGGAACAAATTTCCAAGTGCAGGGCCAGGTAATAAACCATTTAAATTGTGAAAGAAAGGTTTTTGGATGTTCTTTCCTCAGTTTTACCTGCAAAACAATAGCAGTCTGAGAAAAGGTATTTACATATATTTAACAAACATCTGTTATCATGCATTTTAGTTGAGCTGTCAAAGCTTGTGGGTGCTGTATGCAAGAGCCAATTGCAGTAAATGCTTTATTCTCATCCTTAGTATTGGTATTAAGGAAATTACTGATTTCCATGGATACAATCATTTACCTTTTTTAATTACCCCTGGTTGTCTGAAAGGAACCTCTTGCTGGACATTTGCAAGTACTGTACTTAAATGTAATTTTGAGGCAATTTTACTTTACTCCACAAACATTTCTGAGGGAAATACTGTACTCTTTTATTGTATTTTATTGACAGCTAGTAACATACACATTATGATTAAAAGTACAAAACATATAACCAAAACGACACGATGCAGTGTCCATAGCATCCCTACCAACAAACTGAAGCTGTGTTGCTACACGTCATCAACTGAGCAGCCATGCAAGAACACCCTGCCATTTCCACAGTCGCATACCTGACCTTTGCTTTCTCGAAAAAATGAACAATTACAGTACGCAACCAAGCTTGCCACTGGGAACATACTGTCTCTGTGTTATTGTAATTTAGTAAAATGAACAACTTCTTGTTTTCTTGCATACATTTAGACAGAGAGCAGATTGGGATTTGCCGTCCCACCCATTCTTTGATAAACTGAAAATGAAAGGTTTGATGTGGCCACTTTGCTAGCTTAACTTTTGACTGCATTTACACAAAAAAATGACAGTTAACCGAGCATGCTGGCAAATGACTTGTTTAGTTTAGTTAGGGATTGATTACGTGTATACTGGTAGAAATTGCAATGTAACTTGATATTTTTTGCCTCATGGTTTTAAACAAGATATAGCCAATCCTAGGTGTACACATTGCTTAATAATAAGCAAGATGAAAGCATAACTGATCTCCTAAGCAAAAGCAGGGGGAACTCAGCAACCCATTACACGTTGTTTTAGCAAGTTATGTGTAAAGTTTCATGCAAACGGTGCTACAGTATGAAACATGAGACCATTTACTCTCCTGTTGATTTTGACACTGCAGAAATAAAAAGAAACATGAATGAGCACGCAAGAGCCCAGGAGGAATCTTAAATGTATCTACAATGTGTAAAAGACAATTTGTGTTAGGGTCTCTGGTCTACACAACAGCCAACAGTAACTAAACTGCACATGAACAGGGCAATATATTAAACTGTGTCACAAAGGAATTGTAAAGTTGAATCACTTTTAAAGTGTCAATGCACCTCTGATTATCACAGACCACATTGCTTTAATATTTATACAGCTTTAATGAAAGAAAAACCGGGAGGGAGAAAAGGAACCAACTAGTAAAGGGAAAATCTCAAAGGAAGGTACAGGCAATGTCATTTTATAACATCTCAAGACATCTTGCAGTACCTTAAAATAATATAATGTCATTTTATTTCTTTTTAGAAGCTAAAGGACCCACCCACAGGGATGGGCAACAGAGGGAAGAGAAACTGCTGCTGCATCCTGCAAGTAGTACAGGATGATGGACGATACGCTTAGGCCTAAACATCACATTAATCCTCCGGCCCAGTGTGACTCCCCCAAGGACGCAGCAACGGTTTCTCCTCCACCACAAGTGCAGGGCAAAAGATGGCCAGATTGCGAGGAGGAGTACACACCAGTTACAAAGCACATGGAGCCAGACGGGCTGGTGTAGCTCCAGGAAATGGAGAGGAAAAGAGACCATTGGAGTGAGAAGAACATGAGAGGAAGGCATTAGAGAGCTGAGAGGTTGGAGAGCAGTTAGTGAGGACAGGAGAGCCGCTGAAGAATGAATACAGGGACACAGAGGGATTCAGAGATATCAGCAAGGAGAGGGCCGACTGATGGCCATTTCAGACGTTTTAAACGCACATCGCAACACTGACTTGACAGATGCTTATTTTTTTTTACAATGTCTTGTTATTTAAATGCAGAATTTATTTTTTTACGTTCACTTGTACTCGAGGGATTGTATTTTTCATTCCACCTTAACTAAAAGCAAGACACGGATGACAAACAACTATCTCAACTTGCAGTAGTTCCTTAAGTGATCTCTTGTGCAGAACACCTCCTGATCATTGGAAAATGTATAGAAGTTATGAACAAGAATCTAACTAACCACTCAGCAATACTTACAGTAGTTAATGTTTTTTTGCAAATCACAAACTTGCAATTGTTGTGATAAACCTCTCTAGAAAGCCCTAGAAAATCTTCCTCTACACTGTTTAAAAAATATATTGTTCTTGATGTTCAGGCTTTAGAATGTATGATATCATGAAGCAGTAACTCAACAATGCAACAAGACATTCATTCATACTTGATTAAGTTGTGAGAGAATTAGTACTAAACACATTGGTTCAGACAAAGACAAGTCAAATGGAAGACACCTATGTAATTGTCAATGTAACCAGGGCTAATTGTGTGCCAATTTTCCAATGTTGATTAGGAGTTTGTTCAACATCTTAAATTAATTACATTAATTATGCAATGCAGTTACCCAGAGCAGGTGTACACACAGTGTACATAAAACACTTTTGAATTGGACACACATAGTCCAGTAATGCAGGTGTCCCCTGCGGGGTCTAACCCTCTACACTCATGGGAAGGAGTAGAATGTAATTGCGATGGTCCTATTAAGGATCAACAAAACATTTAATCATTTATCATACACACAATATGCTTGAAAAATAAATAATGAAGGCCTAGGCTCTGTATCTGCTGAAGGACATTGGTGTACTCCTCATCGTAAAAAAGGCCAAACTGATCTCCACAGAATGACGAATCTTCCTCGTCCCTTTGTAAGGAATTTGGTCATGCCTGGCTCTCCAAAATAAGCTAGAGGCATGAACATTTATTACTTTCTTCTAATATCAAAGAGACCAAGGAGATCAGCAAAGCAATTCATCAATCAAGTCAACCTATTGTGCCCAGTGTGTGGGATGAATATCTCTGTATTGCACTGTACCTCTGGAGCTTGAGGGTAGTTTTTTTTAGCAGACTAGAGAACCTTTTGCCACATAAAAGATCTACAGAGGCTCAGAATGCTCATTTGTTTTAAACTGTTTATCAACCAAGGTAGCAATTAAGACCAAAGAACGAAATATGAGATCATTTTTAATCATATGTGCTTATAAAGAAAATATCAGAGTAACTTTGGGGCTGTGTTAACAGTTCCTTGGTAGGGAACATGTTTGTTTTTTCTACCTTGGTTGGTCAATGGATAAATCTTCAAATTGACTCTGCCATGCAATATCCAGGCCTTTTTAAGGCATTCATGGACAAAATGCTCTATTAGTGTCACCCAGACGAAGAGCCAAGTCTGCGGTTCATGTTATGTGACTTCTTGTATTCAGGTTGAGGCCCCAGACTGAGGTTTACCACGAAGTCCACAGTCATGTCTGCCTGTGTTACACTGATGTGGTGGTTGAGCATGGTAGCACAATACAATGAAAACGCAAAAAGGCTCATACTACATCAACCTTCCATTTTCCATTTCATTTAACAAAGTCATTTATTACCCCACACCATTTACTTCTTCATTATGTTGACGAAATTACACCATTATGGATGTTAAAATTTCAGGGAAAGCCACAGGACTTTATCCAAATTAATTCCTTTTTTTAACCGGCACCCATAGTTTTGATTCTTAAAATGTTGCATCCCATGCTTCATTGAATTGGTCTGCAGCTCATACTGGGTACATAATTGTAAAAGAGGCTGCTTTTGCACTTGTTTGGCAACTTCATGTGTGTAAACAAAGTATTTCAGATGTGCTGTACATTAATGTTGACTTTAGTGGTATGAAATGCTTTGATTAAAAAACACTTGTTTCTTATCTCAGCATTTACTGTCAGTGGCTCAGAGTTTGCATTGCCTCATAACAAGAGGTACATTGGTTCAAGCCATAGCCATGAAGAGCTCACCATGCACAGTGTTTACTTTGGTTTAAATCAACCACTCCTACCACCTCCCCAAAGACATGCATGGACATACAAATAAATCATGTTATTTCGTGTCCTCAGCCCAAAAGGTTTCCTCTAGTCTTATTGATTTTCTTACATTGATCATTCAAGCAATAATCCTAGAAGGAAACACATGTTGGTGGCTAATTTACCAGAGATTCACTGTAAGTAATGCTAGTTACTGAATTAATTTGGAACATCAGATTGAATAAACATTGCTTCATATGAAACCATTGTCTCTCTTCTAACACAGCACTTGGCTTATAAGATGTTTAGCTCAGCAAGTGCCCTCTGCTTTAGGAAAATGTCTTCATTCTTCTTACTCTTTTATTGTGTTTAGCAAGAGCTCGGCACTGATAAATGTCTCCATAACCTTGGAAAAAGTCACGCTGAATACATCCTCCGCAAGTTCGGCTGTCAGCTAGGGGTTGAAGTCAAATGTGCAGCCTTTACTCTTAACAGGATAACTGCTGTTTATCACGCATGCAAGCTGTGCTTCATTCCTCACTGACAATTGTTATGAAAGCACATGAGTCAAATCTAGAGCAATGTTAGGAAACTGATAATGGTTGACGTATTCTAAGAAAAACACGCAATAACGCAGATTAACGCAGAGTATTACTTTTTATTACCCTCTAAAAGCCCTCTAATCATATTGGACACTATGGAATGTCATGATGAAACTTAGTCTCTTCTACAGTTCCATTCATCTGTGGCCCAAAAAAAATCAATCCTGCGCTATTTAATTAAAGGCCAAGCTCTCATTACATCAAGTCCTTTCAACTAGACAGGGCTCTCCCTGTGTGTGCAGCAAGCCCCTGTTTTGGTTGAGTGTTTATATAAGGAGAAAAATACTTTGGCATTGTTGGCATTTATTTGGATGTGTGACCTTTTTAACATGCTTTCAATTGGGGGCCATCATGTTTTCTCACTGAAGCAAATGTTTTGTGAAAATGCCACAGAGTGGCAGCGTATAATGGGAAAGAAATAGGGGGGTAGTTAGATATGTCTCTGAAAGACGGATAAAGTGCACATTCAATAAGATGCTGCTCAGAAAAACCAATGGATTAAGGGGTTTCGAGGTCCATTCATGAATTTCCTTAGATGTGTGTGCTTGTGTTTGTTTGTGTGTGTGTGTGTCCTGGAAAGATTGTAACAATGTATTGTGAATAGGTTGAAAATCAATGTGAACGTTTAAAGCTTACAACCGGTTAAGATGCAATTTTAAAACGGCCTAGGGCGAGACCTACTTTTGATTTCACTTGTTTGACTTCTGATGTCAAATTAAATTGATCTTCCTATTTTATTTATTTGAAGACATCTTTTCTATTCATTTAGTTATTTTGATGTGGGATTTGTTTTATTTTAAAATGTAAGATAAACCGCAATTCCAGTTGCACTACTTTTGATAAGAAGACACATGCGTGGTGTTGCACAGTTCATTTTTCTACAGCTCATTCTGATAAAAAGATCGCTAGAAAATCCTATTGTGATCTTAAAATCGTGAATTTTGTCAAATCGTTACACCCCTACTGAATGGGCATACATACTGACTATAAACTGGAATGTATTTCTCTCACATTTTCACCTATATTTTCTTGTGCTACAAAATGGTTTAACAAATTAAATTGATCTACTTTTTAATAGTGCGTCTTTCACATTTAACATCAACATTTAGTTTTCTTCATACAAATTAAATAAAAAAATAAAAACTATGATATTTAGAGCTGGTTTAAACTGCACCCTCTCACCACAAGAGTCTAGTAAGTGTGAAGTCGCAAAGCTTTCTTCAAGTCATCATTGGGCACTAAAGCTGAGGTCGTTCAACCTACTCTCTCAACAGCCAATATCTGCACTCTGACTGACATCAACACACCAATACTGCCTGTATGGTGTGGTAAACACATTGATACCGGTGTTACACTTTCTTCTGAGACTGTCCGATAGTCAGTGGCAGAATTAGCAACATGGTTACGTTCCAATCAAGCTGTCTGAAGTCACATTACAGTGCAACACTAGTAGGTATCATTTCAGCTATTTATATTATTCTCTCTTAGTGTTGCATAAGACCCTGTTAAGTGCAATTCAAAGCATGTACGCTTCTACCTGTTGTTCCGTTAAATTGAACCTTTTTATACGTGGAGGGTTGGAGGGCAGAGAAACATGTATATCTGTTGTATTTGTGAAGCTGCTTAATTCAAAGTCTGCAGAGAATCGCGTGCACAACCGGGGCTAAAGATGATAACTTCTGACAGATTGTTGATAAATGTTATACAATTTGAATGCACGGTAGAAGATACAGATGAGTGAGCAGCCAGAGGCAGTACAACCAAAGCTAATACCAGCAAACAATCAAATATAACTCATGACCAAACCATGAAGAAGAAGCTGGAGGGGTCTATTCACTGATATTTTAGTTTTTTTCTTTCCTGCCTGTTTAGGTGTTGAGGCAAATTCCCTACTCCATTGAAGTCTGGCTCCTGTTGGCGACTGAAGCCTAAGTTGTGATTTGCACCGCTGCTGTCCACCTCCACACCTATGCTGCATGTGGGGGTGTCAAGAGCAAAGTTCTTTGGTTTATATTTTTAATCAGGCTACTTTGCAAAAAGACGATTTTATAAGTTGCATCTGCAGTTATTGGCGAGTGCTTGCCTCGCTTTTTTGGTTCCTTTTTTTTGGTGTATAAATTACATTATATATGTATTATATAATATGCCTATTATATTGGGTATGATGCAGTGTTGTATGTTGTATGTTGTATTCCAGTCAAGAGATGTTCCTACTTACTAATAACTTAAGATTTATTTTATATACTGTACCTCACACTGCATACTGTATATTCAGTCTGACTAACTGTCTAGGAAATTATAATACATGAATAGTGTAATAAATAATGTAATATAACTGCCTTGAAAAAATGCATTCCATTTGCATGCTTGTAATTTACGGTCAGTTCTGTTTGATGAACAAAGCTATGTTTATTCTTTGACTCTGAGGGTACTGCAACACTTAGTGAAGTCTCTCTTGCATCATTCAGTATTGTACATGTTTTATTACTTTAGAGCCAGAGAGACCCTTCCATCAATACTCATCCACACACAAAATATTTAAAATCAATAAAATGTTATTTATGTATTAAATTAGCATAGCTACCTCCCTTATTTCTTATTTGAGAAGCTAGCCCTGTGCCCTATAAATGATGGAAGCAGTCAGGATTAGGAACACCGTGTCTTAGTGTGGTAATTAAGAAATCAAAGTAAACAATTGTTAGCGTCAAATTTGACCGACCTTGGATTTCTCTTCTCAATCTAATAAGATAGCATTTCTATTAGCTCTCCTCATTTCTTTGTTCGAATCCAGTTCTTTTGGAAATAGTGCTGTAATGAGCATTCGCGTTTTGTTTTGATTTTGTCTCAGTAGGGGGAAGGAAACTGCATTGACTCTTCATATATCAAAAGCTTTCACTAGATATGAAAATATTGATCTAAGATGTGGAAAGGTAAAGCCAGTGGGAAATTCAAGGCAATCTCTCTTTTACACATTTTCAAAGCCTGTGATGTGTGGGTCTGTGTGTGTGTTTCCATGTCCATTACACAAAAAAAGTTTGTTTACTAATTATATTGATGTCTGACCATTTGCGTCACTTTGTTTTGAACATGTCGTATCGGCACGTCACCTCTTAAGCTGTTTAGTGAAATATAAACTGCCTGTGGGAATGATTGTCAGAGTTATGGAAATAACCCATGTTGCAAAAACAAAAACATGTAATGGCTCTTCTTTGCCTTCTTGCCAAGGAGAGTGACAACCACAATGCAGCTAATTGGGGTATATTGACAGGCAATGCCAAAAAATAAGGTTATACACCTTGTTACCTGCCTTGCACAGGTGGATGTGCTGGTTAATGGGATGAGTAGGATCCAGGTGACTGACAGTTGTCAAACTCTGTGTACCTGCAGGCAAGGGGAATGAACTGATTGGAAAATGAATTAATGTTTCATTTTATCATCAATTATTAAACCTTCTGTTTGAAACATTTATACATTTTATACATAATACATGTTACCCATACATTTCTTTCATTCTATGACTAGTTTTAATTATGCTCTTCTTAAAAGGGGTGCAGGCTATCAACTCACTTTTCTTTTTGCTAAAAAACATGAATTGTACATTATCAGCACATTATTAAATAATCCTTTAGGTATATTGTACAGCATTTATTTATATCCTATTGGCAGCATTCTATACTCCAGGAGGCCGGGGAACTCCAGGGGATTGTTGGCGGCATGCTGAGGTCCCACGCAGATGATGACAGCAGAGTGAGGATTACCTGCTGCTTTTTAGTGTCCTGCTCTTACCGTGTTCAACAATGTTGGAGTCTAATAAAACATAGCTTTTATGAAATTCTGTACATTTTAGAGCCTTATTTATGTGAGTGGTGGCCAAAGGCACAAAGCACAAGGGAGCGTGTAGTGGGCAGAGAATGTTTTTTTGGTACGTTCTGGGCTGAAGGCATCCAGTGCACTCACACAGTGCTTGGTAATGTTTTAGACTTAGGAAGAATAAATTATCATACATTACATATCAGAGGGTTTGTTAGGGTAACAATTATATGAGCTACTATTAACCCTTTGTATTAGCAGTTATCCCCACCAGGGTGTACTGACAGTTTGATATTGAGTCCAGAACGTCTCCTGGGGGGAAATATCATGGAGACATATATAAGGTTGGCTATTGTTTTGGTTTTTTTCCCAATTCTGATGCTAAAACCTTTAAAATTATACATGCTTTTAAAACAGTGCCGGTTCCTGACCCCATACTTTATAAAAATTAAAAATTAAAAAAACAGTGGGCGACAGTAAAGAACAGCTTTTTTATTTCTCAGGACACATGGTCAAAATTAAATGATTTATTTATAATGTGTTAACAATAACATATAACAACATATTTTGCCAGTAAATTGCTGTTAAACGACGAAAACAACCAACAGATGTGAAAATGTTATTTTACAATAACTTGAATGCACCAAGAGGCTTATGCTAGTGGTTCCAGTGAATGCACCGCACCGTCTGTGTTGTTTTTACAACAACAGAAGTTGCAGACTGTTATGTTCTGGTGTTAAAATCCTCTACTGTGAAATACATTAACACTTTACACCGTTCAACGTTAGCCGTCAGCATTTTAACTGTGTTTATTCCAGCTCCTAGCTAATGGTAAGCTAACGTTACCTGCTGCCAAGTGTAACATCAATGTTAACTAGCGTCACGTGCAGCAAAGCTTCTGTTGCCTCTAACTCCAAACACACAGACACAGACAACACACACTGATTGAACTGCGCGTGTCCAATGTGCCCCTAGTATGTTGCCATCTCAAAACACTCCTGATGATTTGCACAACATAAACTGGAAAACTGTGCAGAAACCTACGTCAACCAACTAGTTACATTTGCACAACAGCTCTGAATTTCGCAGGTCATATCTTGTATTAGTCTGGAAGAGAATGTGCATGCCTTCCACTTTTAAATGGACTTCATCAACTTATGGTTGTGAGGTAAGACCATAATACATCATGTATAGGCCATTGCAGATCTAATTATAAATTACATCTATCGACATCCCAGTAGACAGTTGTGTGCCATGTGGAAAATAACCAGGAAAGAGTAGTTAGTAGTTCCATCCATCCATCCATCTTCAACCGCTTATCCGGTATTGGGTTGCGTGGGCAGCAGCTCCAGCAGGGGACCCCAAACTTCCCTTTCCCGAGCCACATCAACCAGCTCCGACTGGGGGATCCCGAGGCGTTCCCAGGCAAGGTTGGAGATATAATCTCGCCACCTAGTCCTGGGTCTTCCTCGAGGCCTCCTCCCAGCTGGACGTGCCTGGAACACCTCCCTAGGGAGGCGACCAGGAGGCATCCTTACCAGATGCCCGAACCACCTCAACTGGCTCCTTTCGACGCGAAGGAGCAGCGGCTCTACTCCGAGCTCCTCTCGGATGACTGAGCTTCTCACCCTATCTCTAAGGGAGACGCCAGCCACCCTCCTGAGGAAACCCATTTCGGCCGCTTGTACCCTGGATCTCGTTCTTTCGGTCATGACCCAGCCTTCATGACCATAGGTGAGGGTAGGAATGAAAATTGCCCGGTAGATCGAGAGCTTTGCCTTCTGGCTCAGCTCCCTTTTCGTCACAACGGTCGGAAAAACGGAATGTAATACCGCACCAGCTGCTCCGATTCTCCGACCAACCTCACGCTCCATTATCCCCTCACTCGCAGACAAGACCCCAAGGTACTTAAACTCCTTCACTTGGGGTAAGGACTCACCCCCTACCCGAAGAAAGCACTCCATCGGTTTCCTGCTGAGAACCATGGCCTCAGATTTTGAGGTGCTGATCCTCATCCCAGCCGCTTCACACTCGGCTGCGAACCGATCCAGTGAGTGCTGAAGGTCACAGGCCGATGATGCCATCAGGACCACATCATCTGCAAAAAGCAGCGATGTGATCCTGACCCCACCAAACTGCAACCCCTCCCCGCCCCGACTACGCCTCGATATCCTGTCCTTAAATATTATAAACAGGATTGGTGACAAAGCGCAGCCCTGGCGGAGGCCAACCCTCACCTGGAACGAATCCGACTTACTGCCGAGAACCCGGACACAGCTCTCGCTTTGATCATACAGAGATTGGATGGCCCTGAGAAGGGACCCCCTCACCCCATACTCCCGCAGCACCTCCCACAGTTTCTCCCGGGGGACCCAGTCATACGCCTTCTCCAGATCCACAAAACACATGTAGACTGGTTGGGCATACTCCCAGGCTCCCTCCAGGATCCTTGCGAGAGTAAAGATCTGATCCGTTGTTCCACGACCAAGACGGAATCCGCATTGTTCCTCTTCAATCCGAGGTTTGACTATCGTGCGAACCCTCCTTTCCAGCACCTTGGAGTAGACTTTACCAGGGAGGCTGAGAAGTGTGATACCCCTGTAATTGGCACACACCCTCTGGTCCCCCTTTTTAAAGAGGGGAACCACCACCCCGGTCTGCCACTCCTTAGGCACCGTCCCAGACCTCCACGCAATGTTGAAGAGGCGTGTCAACCAAGACAGCCCCTCCACACCCAGAGCTTTGAGCATTTCTGGGCGGATCATATCAATAGTTGTGTATGTCCCATATTGTAAAAAGTGAAAATTTTCATGTCTGTTTTGATTATAAATCTGGTCAAGGTGCTATATAAAAAAAAAATGTGTCCACAAAGAAATGCACACAGCCCGTATTCAGGAACTGGGCCTTTAAACCAGTCGGCGGAACTTCCGTACGGCTGTGATATCTCAAATATACTATCTATTGGTAAAAAGAAAAGTAGAAGAATAATGTGTTTTTTGAACATCAAAGCATGTTAAATGTGGTATTATGTTGCTAACTCAATGCATTAAAACAATTGAAATGATACAATCTGTGAATTAAAGCATCAATGAAGCTGGCTTCTCTTTCACTAACTTGAGCGCTTAATAAATTGCTATGGAGATAAGTAGGTCCATTGCATCATTCGTGGTAACAGGTAATGAATGGGATGGGCCATTGTTTACAGCTTTTAAAGAATTAGATGACTTTGAGCCTTCACTCAAGGAACAATAGTCTGTGGTCCACAACCCTTTGCTCTTGTTAGCTGGCAGTACTGTTAGATAGTACTATGGCTTGACTGACCCCATTCAAGGCACACACTTTCTTTAAATATATCTTTAGGAGAAATGGAGAACAATTTTCACTGAACAGCCGGAAGTCATCTTACTGTCCTTGTCATATCCAAGCAGATATAGTGCAGCAGACAATACACTAGTTATTATCTGTGGGCCTACTATTTTCTGCTCTGATTTGCTGAAAGCCCACCCAGAACTTCACTGACATACAGACTGACACCTCTGGTTATCAGAAAATAACATGCTGTCACACCACTGAACCATTAAAATATGGACACCATTATGTTGAATGTGCATTTGAGCCCCTCGCACCGAGTGGAAGGACATGAGACTCCATTATCCACAGTGCATATTGCACTGTGAGCAGAGGCGATCACAGTGGCAACTTCAGCTTCACTTATATTTGCATTTGACATTTGAAATAAAATAACCCTTTGATATATACTTTGGCTTTCTCAGAAGACGGAATGTACACCACGACCTACAGTGCAGTCTCAAAGCATTTATTTTTCTACATTTATTGTGTAGTTTTAAAACAGATACAATTTGTGAGTGCCATTGGTATACATAATCGCGTATCGCTGCACAATAAGACCTATTGCGAGGGGGGGTTGATGATCGCGCTTTTACTTCCCCCGCCAGGAACCAAGACACCACTATATTACATCAGACTCAAGCGGTTGGATGGTTACAGTCGGTCTTGACATACTATTTTATGCACTCATACTGACGACACTAGTCTCACGCGTGCTGCGCATTCTCCTTATGACAGCCTACCTACAATGTAGCAACATTTACTTCTAACTTCTAAATTTATCTTACAAACGAAGATAACATTACGTGTATTGGTATGTAATACAATACTTATGTCCATACATTTTCAATTATCGTCAAGCCCTAAAATGACATAACGAGGCTTTTGTAAACTTTCAAATATATTAAAATTGTCAAACAAAAAAACATTCAAATGCGTATTCATCATATCTACCCAGCTGGACATGTTTATTGCTCAGAGTCTATCATCATTTTTTCAGCCCTACTCATCAAAATGCAAAATCCCATATGTGACATTTTAAATGAGGTGTTTGAATGGGGAGGATGCTTGAAAATCCAGTTGGGGGACACAAGATTTGCAGTATCCATCTTGAAAATAGTCTAAGATAATTTGGCAAAGCCAAAGCACATCATTATGTAATTAGGAACACATTCCTACTAAAAAATAACAAAGCAACATTTGTCATGAATTTTACTTTGATGGGGCCAAGTGGTGAATTAAAGGAAAATATATACCCCCGATATGATCATACAGATATTTGGATCATAGTTGAGAGTGTGAGTGAAATGGGCTTCCATACAGATGCTGGTGCAACAACCTTAGCAACAGTGTGTTTGTGGCCGAACAGGTTCCCCAAGAAATCAAACGTTGACTCTAAATAATGGGAGGCCTAGCTTGGTGGTTAAGCAGTGCAAATGCATCAAGGTGTGAGTGAATGGTTTTCAGCTTGGGGGACATCTGTCATCAGTACACTCTGTCTCTGCCACAGCTGCTGTCATTCATACTTCACTCAATCCACCTAGTGTGTTTATCTGCAGAATGTTTAAAGGCTATTTTTCAGCTAAATCACTTCATCACAAACGTTACTGTTTGGCTAGACAAACTCAACAGTTGAAAGTTGGTTTTAATCCCTTGTGGCTACGATAGATGCTGATATTTAATGTATTTTTCATAAACTTCTCTGATCAAAAGAAATGAATTCCACATGGAAAAGGAGGAGGAAAATCAGCATCCTCTTTGCGGTAATGAAGCCTAAGTACTTTAGCGGATTCATTAATTTTCTTCCCTAAAATAATTACGTTGTTATTTCTTCATTTGCATTAAAAACATTTTCTTTAATGAAAACGCAGGTTCAGTGAGTAGTTGTTTGGGGTCAGGAGTGTAATTGTAGACTGATAGTCTGCACCTGTGAGGCAAAAACTGAACAAAACTGAAAAAAAAAGACAAGTTTGTAGTTTTCGGTTTCACCAAGCAATTCGAAGCAGACTTGCAGCTAAGCAAATTTGCAATATTTAATGAGAAATGTAAGAAAGTGTTTCCTCTTAGTGCTACTTAGATGTTTTGGCCAGAGGCTGTGTCTGTAATCCCTACAATAGTTTCTCAGTTACGGCAAAAAAAAAGGAAAACACTGTCTAGAGCACTCAATTAGGATTAGACTTCAGGACATAGATTTACATTGCGTTTCCCTCTAGAACTGCAAGACGTCAATATGACGTACAGCCAAATTACTTAATTCCCTGTGATTGACGTGGATGTTTAGGGCACATGGCTTCAACGTGTTTCTTTGTTTGTGTGATACTTTAATATAATAATATAATATATTATGTTGTCTACAGTTAGTTTAGTGTGAATGTTACGTTGAAACTCTCTTCTGAAATTTTTGTATTTCTATTACTATTATTATTTTACATTTTCTACAGAAGAAGAAAATTCCCTACCCTGTTATTTTACTGCATTTCCACACTGCATCCGATCAAGGACACAGCACAGAATTCTGGGCACTTCCCCGCATCCACAGCTATTCATTCTAGCATCTTTTTGGGCCCTTCTCTTATGAGTGCCCTGGGTACTCAGTCCCCTTTTCACCCTTACACCCTTAAAATATTGAGAACAAGATAATCCAACCAGGTTTTTTTAACATGTTGTTGAACCCTCTCTTAGTCTTTTCTGTTTTTCTCTACAGCATGCTACTGAATACCAGCATTGATGACTGAAAACCATATAAAGGAAATGTTAATCAATATTTTGATGGAAAATAACTTCAGTTTGAAAAGTCAGATTTGTATTTTGCTTGTTTTCCTCTAATAGGAGTTGCTGAGGTTTTAAGTTCCAGCATGACTGTCAGCTTGACTCCTTGTCCAGGAGCACAGACTACAGAAAAATAATAGCCTCATGCTGCTGAGGAAGGCAAAGGAGACATCTCTGGAGGTTTAGGCAAGGGCTCACCTTCCCTATGGGCAGGCATGTAACTGGCAAAAAAATGTTGTCCTCACTAAGAAATTATTTTTATTTATAGGCCCGCCAGAATTATACATGTCAAATGAAAGAGTTTTTAAAGGTGAAACACAGTGTTAGCTGTGTTCTAGAGCTTGATTTACCTATAAGGCATTAGAGACTTTACGGTCTGCAGAGTTCTTGGAAACAAATATAAAACTCTCCACATTAACCATTTGAATGTTATGTTTTCAATTTTAAGACGTACAGTAGTGTGGAATTAAAATAAATGGCTCTGGGCTGCAAGATGGCACACAGGTTCATTAGGCACCCTAATACATTTCTGAGACGTAATGGTGAGAATGAACCAGAAAAGGCCTAAGTTTTGTATCCACGCCAACTTTACTTCAGCTTTCTCTCTGAAATTAACTTCAGAACTTTAATAAGACAAATGAGGTTGGTGATTATGTTCTCTGTTGCCTCTCAACATTCTATAATGCAATGAGACATTCTAATTAACAACATATTTTAGAAAACCATTAGGGAAATCTGAAAGAATTCCAAAACATTGTACAATCAAGCACAGAGGAAGAACACTACCCTGGCAGCTTCGGAATTATTATAGAACTATATTAATTATATGAATACATTTTCACTCACTGCTGGTTAAAATCAAACTTTGACCCTATAAGCAAAATTATTTTCTCACTGAATATCTACTGTAAAGTTGCAAATGATCAATATGTAGACCCCATATGTGGATTTTGAAACTTGATCACGTGCTTAGTCTGCAGACAACCATGTAATCTTTAAAAAATCACCTTTTTGCTGATGTATTTACAACATCTATTTTTGCAGCATAAGGAGGGTTAGTATGTGAAAATATTTCTCAAGAATCAAATATTTGGCCCCATAGCATTTTCCTGTTGTAAGAGAAAATTGTATTTAACTTTTTTTTTGATTTGCTGTTAAAGGGATGAAATCAAAAACGGATTCTACGGCACTTTCAGATGACACTTACATTTTCATTCAGTTACCAAATAGAATCCCAATGGGTTTACCGAATCATATATAATCCTATCAAGTATCATGTTATTCCTTTATAACAAATTACCTGTCTTTGTATCACAAACAATGCTATAATGCCAAAGCAGCTGCTATTAAACTCTCAAACAGATCAGTTTAAATGCTACAGACTCTCATGTTCGGGAGAAGCGAGTTCAGGCACTCCTCATCATTGCCCTTGGAGCTGCATCTAATCTGGCATCTATACTGCACAAGGTGAAGAAGTATTGATCCCTAGACACAGCATGTGTCAAATGAAAAGTAATGAAAGCAACTGTGAGGATAGGGACCGTTTTTTGCACAGAGGCTTTGCTTTTCCCACCAAATGCTCTAAAAGACATTGTACAAAAAGGTTATCAAAGAGCCACAGACTATATGGACAGTGTGAATCCTCTCTGTTAAAAAATATTATTCTCTAATCATTTTAACAATTTTTGTGGTATTAATATAAAACAACACAAAAAAACTAGATGTCTAGATACAAATCCCTTCAAATGTGTGTTTCTCTTCACCAGTCTTGGGGATAGTGTTGTCTGTAACGCAGTAATCTAACGTGTTACTGTTGATAACTCAGTAATTACATTACAGTTACTTATCAAATAGTGAATGTGTTACTTGCCTTACTGGTTCTTCAACTATCTGCATAACATGATTTCAAAACAAATTAAACATCCGTTTTTGTGCGTAGTTGCATAACACCATAAAACCCATCCGAGTAGACCAAACAAAAAGGTCAGAGCTACCGCTTAAAACGTCTTTTGAGCGACAAAAGGACAAAGGACAAAAACTATATACACCTCTCCACCGCCACAAACACAACATCCAAGCTAAGCTAGTTGCTAAAGACGCCCAGACCCTGAGACACGGGTGAAAAGAGCATGTTGCCTACACCAGCTAAGCAGCCAAGACTTGATTTTCAACAGCAGGTAAACAAAGCAGAGATATGTGGGCTTGTGGTTTAACTTTACATTGTTATTTGGCAAGTAAGTTATGGTAAAATAACTAGTAGTGTAACAAGTTGCTTTCAGCAGTGAGTAATGTAGTAAAGTAAGGCATTACTTTTTTTAAAGTAAGTATTAATGTGTAATTTATTACTTTTTTGAATAACTACCCCAACACTGAACTTCACACTGTTTTACATTTATATGTGATCCTCCGATTTTACTTTGTAACTATGATTGATAATTAGACTGCTGGCAACGTTGATACTACTAACTTTGTTGTAGGCGCTTTTCATTTTTGTTCATGAAACATTTTTCATCCTCATTTATGCTAGTGGTACACCTACCCTGCATGTTGTACTTCCAAAATTTTTTTAACTAATTATAAAATGTTTATTTGATGCGCTTAACACCTTGGTTTTGCATAGACTTGCCCCACGAGAATACCAGGTGTTTGATTAATCCAGCTAATTTTTCAGGAGAGAATACCACTTTAATTTACAGACAAAATCAGCCTTAACCAAATAAGTGGTGCATTACATATCTTAGCTGTAACTGTCATCAGCTTACAGGACATGTGTACTCTAATGTCATTAGGGCTAACAAGCTTAGTGGTGTCGTGCATCACAATGAAAGTATCAGCAGTTCAGGGGCTACTGATTTCCATGGTAATGGTGCACAAGGTTTTTTGAAATCTGCAACATGTTTGGTTGCACGTGGGAGTAGGGGTACTATTTTTGAAAGCTATCTCAAGGGAAACCTCACGGCAATTTGTTGATGGCGCTCACATCCAAAACCAATTAACTATATTGATTTCTAACTTGCTCTCACTTGCAAGTGGAGACATCAGTGTTAACTTGTTTATATTCCTTTAGTGCCAGCTAAGAAAAGACTCCAAATCATGTCTAAGTTTACGAATGAAATGTTGAGAAAATTGGCACGTGGATTGCAAAGGTTATCTATTCATTATTAACATGGTGTGGCAGGTATGACGTGTCTACATTAAAATGAGTATTGCCTACTGAAGAGAGTTAGCAATTTCATCATGTATTACAGAATGTTAAAAAGCTGATAGCTTAGAGGTTTGATATGACGGCTTGTCATTAAATGAAGGAATTTAGTGCATATAATATCAGGCCGTGTATATAAATGAAACCTGCTCTTGTGATTTAAAATCCAGTCAGACTACTTGGCAAATGAAATGAGTTCATCTATTCTTAATAGAGTGGGACATTTGTTGCTTCACATGAAAAATGACTGGCTGCCAACAAATGATGCTGGCTGATCGTGACCTTGGTACACCTTTTTTGACTCCCGGTTGTTTTATAAACAAGGTTGCCATTCATCTTTGTCATTATTCCCATGGTCCATTTGCTGAGCTAAATGGTGTTAAACCAGACATTAGAAATCTTTACCGAAACTTTCCTCTTTCCCAAAATATTGCAGAAGAAAAGCTACATGTCTGTTTCACTACTTGCTGTTATAAATGGATGCTCAAGTAAGAATCTGCAGCTCATGAAAGGTTTATATTCACTGTTATCTTCCCCATGAAAAATCCTTTCACACAAAAGGAGTGCGCAGCATTTCTGGCACAATAAAAACAATGAGCTAATTTAAGAGACAACTCAGTACTCAGACATTTTGACACCCTAAGTAAGGTACAGTGCAATATTGCTACCCCAATAACTGCCTGGCAACAAACCCCACTGGTTGCCATTGGCAAAATATAAGCATCTCACAAACTGCCACTTTAAATGAGACAAAGTACTGCCACTTAAATATTTCTCTGTGAGTGTGTGTGTACTGTGGTGGTTTATGCTGCCACCTGGGCTGCTAGAGCCATGCAGAGAGCAGTTGGTAAATCTGACATTTTAATATAATACACTCAAAAACAACGGCGGAAACCATTGTTATTGAAAACACATTGAGGCGTCACCTTTTTGACACATTCAATAAACATTGAACATGTTGTGTCAACCTTTTTCCAGAAAAGGCTCCGCACCATGAAAGTTAAAATGTATGTGCACAAGCTGGTGGATCCTCTAAGCCAAGAGCCCCACATATTTGACAAAAAGACTTTAAAGCTAACAGCTGCTGATTAATCACGATGGGTCTAAATTACTGGCTGGCTCTCAACCGGGTATGGACCTGGATGCCCAGTGCACTTAAAACCTCCTTTGCATGTGCTCGACAGCTGCATAGAGTAAGTGCCACTTCTGCCTATTTAGCTGTATCTTTCTACTTCTTCTACTGTACAGTCAGTAAGCCGAAAAACAGCTTCTCGACATGTGTATTTAAAGTGCTAACACATATTTAGATCCAGTTGTTAATTATTTGGTGAAATGTTTTATAGTCAAATTGAACTATATGAAGCTCAGCGTAAATTCTTTTGGGAAGAAGTCTAAGCTTCATTTACCTATCTTAAAAAAACTTAAAACCTAAACTGATCAGCTGACTCGGGGCGTTTACTTTTCAGTTAAACCAACCAGGATTAACCATGATTTCTAAGAGCCAATCACGGAATTGCATCCCCTGCTTCAAATCAGTTCTAGTCTCTGCTGCCTTCAGTTGTCATTCCAGGCAAAGCGTGCAGCGCTCCTCCTCCCCTTTCGGGGGTGATCATTATCCACGGCACCTCAAGTCCTCCTCCAGCAGACTGCTCCTTTTGGCTCCTTCCTGACGGTTTTCATACTCCTTCACCACCACCAGTGGCTAGACTCCACTGGGGGATATTCCTGTCCACTTATAGCTTCTCTGCTCCCTTATAGAATAGTATACACGCAGCCATGGATTCTAATTGCCAAAAGACTCAATACAGTTCAACCTTGTTCATATGTGACAAATAAACCTTTTTTTTTTTAAGATAATTTTTTGGGCAACAAATAAACCTTTTGCATATTTGAAAAGAAGTCTCTCCTGATTAAAATTGTGTTATGAGAATCTTGTCCATCCATCCAGATGTAACTTAACATTAAATTCTAACATTACTTATACTGTTACATGGTAAAATGCATAAGCAATACTTTGCTGTAAGGCTTTTATAGCACACAAATTATGGTACATTACATACACTACACTTACTTTCAAAAAATATATTTTAAAAGAACTTTTTGTTATGGAAAATACTGCAAAATACTTAAAAATAATAAAATGGTCATACAAAGAAATCTGATGTTTTTATATTTTTCAGAATGTTAGATTTTGTAATTCTATTTTATTATGTATATTATTTTTTTATTTTTGTTGTGGTTTGTTTGTTGAGCGAGGTACACCCTGTTGATGAAGTAACTAATTACTGTTTGATACTTCCATGTGGTGTAGCGAGAGATTCACGTGAGCCAGGTACTGGCGGGCCTGTATTGATTTGGGCTGAGCTAACAACACTGAGTCTTGCTGCAGGCTGAGCTGATAGGCGAGTGTGCTCATTCACAGGCTGTCTTCACATTCACACACACACACTGGTTACATGTCAACCCACAGTAATCTACAGTAGGGAAATATGTGATCATTGTTAAGACTGCTGAGGTACAGCACTGTTTTCAAAACTAGCAACAAAAGAAATTAATATGTTGGAAAGCCCTATAGTTTATTTATAAAAAGAAAACATACTGGAGCAGCAAGCTGCCAAGTGTATTAAAATGTATAATGGATATATTCCATGTAGATGGGCAATTCAAGTGCAAATGTTAAGTACTCAAGTTGCTAAAATAACTGACATAATACAGCTGTGATATTAAAAAGAGACTATGGCTTTCTCAAATTAGCTGTCCATCTTAGCCATACACTGTATCAAGTGAAATTAGTGAAAATAGCAACAACATCTTTTTCTAAAGTAGGAAAGCTCACATAGTGTATAGGACTTAGCCGTGGAGGTAAAGTTTATTATTGTGGCAGTTGAGGCAATAACATACTGCTAATGATGGAGGGCAGGTGGGTTTTATGAACTGTGTGCATCTATAATCCACTGAGCAAATGCAGATATGTATTGTTAATGGTATTTTTGCAACCTTTGAGCGGTCAGCACAGTGATAATGAGAGAAGGTCAGAAGGGGACAAAGAGGCAGATTGCAGTATTTGTTAAGATTGTCTGGGTTTCAGATGGTTTGACTTTAGAGTTAATGATTATACTTTGTTTTGTTTTTTAATCCAAGAAACAGAAACATTTTAGTTTATTTTTCATTGTCATTAGACTTTGTTGGTTTTCAGTTATGTTGGGTTTTATTGCCTTCTGGCAATGTTATCAACCTTTAAAGAAGGCACACTGTCAGGGCTGTGCTTTTGCAGGAAATTGGTGGATTGGTGCCAACAAGCACTGCGCTCCTGTGGAAGCCAGGTAGTGAGCTTGTAGTGAGCGGTGAGTGTGAGCTGACAATGGAGCTAACCAAGGCTCTGTTGTTGTTGTTGTTGTCGTCTCACTTTTATCCATTTTATCTAAAGCGACTTACAATTGCTCTATATGTCAGAGGTTGCACGCCTATGGAGCAAATAGGGTTTTGCTTTTTTGATCAGGGAAGGTAGTGGGAATCGAACCCGGGTGTCCCACGCCAAAGGTGTTGATGTGTCTTATCAAATACGCCATCAGCACCCTTACAGTCTCTGTAAAGGCAGATCATGGACACATGTTATAGTTCACGATCTGTATTGCATGCCCGTGTAATGTGTTTCCAGTAATTTCAACTAAACTGTTATTGAAAACACAGCAGCTTTAATTATTATTATTTTTTTTTTTACTTTAAATCACTTTACTCTCACTAGTCCATGTGGCTGGGTTTCACAAGCTCTCACCAAACCTTTGTACATAACACAGCTAGCCGTTTCCCTTAAATGAACTCGCAAAACCTAAATGTATGCTCCTTACTCAGGCTAAAACAATGCTAAGCCAAAGAGCACAATTGGCTTTTGAGTAAGGGGTCCTTTTACACCCTGGTGCTAACTGCAGCTTTAAAAGCTTTTCATTTAGTGTTGATGTGACCAACCCTGATGTTAATGCAAAAGAGAAATCTACTATGTTCTGATCTTTTAATGTGATTAAAAAAAGTAATTAGGTGGCCAAATTCTTACATACAACATGCACTTTTCTCCCCTAAATCCTTATAAATCTACTCTCAAGACAAAACATATTATTTATACACTATGATAAAGCTTGCTTTTAAACTCCTACACAAATCGTTCTTTCAGCCACTGTGGCAAACGTAAGGGCCTTTCTATGGAGTTAGATTCCTGCCAAAAGGTTGTACACAAAAAAATGTGTTGCACACAAATAAAAGTTGTTTGTACATAAA
>NC_048422.1:15943213-16068720 GCF_013103735.1 Etheostoma cragini
TTTATGTACAAACAACTTTTATTTGTGTGCAACACATTTTTTTGTGTACAACCTTTTGGCAGGAATCTAACTCCATACCTTTCCTTGGAGCACCTGTCTTGTAGTTGTCAAAGGGAGTTTGTTTGTGTGTGTGTGTGTAGCATGTTGGAGTGTATCTTGATCCACAGCAGCTGCCCAGGCACTCTGTGTGAAAAGTAGAATGGAATCAAATTTGTTCTATTTTCAGATGGTGCCAAATCCTTTTTGTTTTTCATCACACAAGCTTTTCCACAAACACGGTTGATGTAAACAGTTGAATAGAAAAACAATGGGCTTTTTTTTCCTTTTTTATTTTTTTACCCTTTTCCTGTATGAATCATATGTTCCTCGTCTAAAGTTATTGATCAGATACTGAAATGACATTCATGAGGCAGTTTGTAAATCTATTTAATTTATTAATGTAGTATTCTTCAAACATGTCCATTTTATCTCATTGGCCTGTCATTATAAGTGTTTATTAAAAAGAACTAATCATAGGTCTTGTAGCCAGCTGAAAAATATTGTCACCTCTAAGTGACATGCTCATCTCTTATTGGACAAATGTTTAGCAAGGATCCAGAAAGTGGAGAAAAATAGAGGTAAAGTCTCTAGGCTAAATGTTCCTTTCACCCGGATAGAATATGCTTCACAAAGGAGGCATAGTTGATGCAGCCATTGGCATCCTCCTGTCCGGCCATCAGTCTGTCCACCTCATCTTCTGTCATCCTCTCTCCCAGTGTTGCCAGCACATGACGCAGCTCTGCTCCCATGATGGTACCATTGCCTTCCTTGTCAAAAACCCTGAGCCCCTCCACAAAATCCTCAAAGTTGCCTTGATCTTTTGCACGAGAGATATGCTGCATCATTGGCAAGAAGGTCTCAAAGTCCACCATTTTAGTGCTCATGTCCTCTGGCCGTGGTTTTCCAAGCACTTTCAGCACATCTGCATTGGTAGGGTTCTGACCCAGAGCTCGCATCACGTCTCCGCACTGGGCATATGTGATCTTCATTTCTCCAGAAGGTGTGCGGTCGAACAAGGTGAAGGCCTCCTTGAACTCCTCAATCTGGTCAGCGGAGTACTCAAGAGTGATGCTTTTGGGATCGAACGCAGGCTCCTTGGGCGGCTCAGGCAGTGGCTCGGGAGGTGGAGCTGGCTTAGCAGCTGGAGCCGCATCTTTCTTAGGCTCTGGCTTTTTGGGCTCCGGTTTCTTTGGTTCAATCTTCTTTGGTGCCATGTTGTTAAGGGATTCAGAGGTGAGCTGTTCCTAGCTGAAAAACATGCAAGAGTCTGACAGGATTGTAAGGGATTCCCAAGCACAGAGGGTCACCTCCTATTCCAAAGCTTTTATATGTGCTTTCTCTAGGGAGCAAGATAGCAATATCCAACAGCACACTATAAAAGGAAGAAACCTGAAATAGATTCCCATAGCAAGTGATGTCATCATTAGGTATTGTTCTCAGCTGCTGTCATCTAGCCAACAGGGCTATTCACTGTCATTAGCGAGGGTCCAGTTGCATTAGGCCAAAAATGTTCTGTCTCTCTGATGGACAAAGGGATCAGAGCACAATGGTTGAGCCCATGAGGGAGATGGACCAAAATAGCTTTGCTCTCTGAAAGTCTGGGTATCACTATTTTCTAAAACAATGCTTTATCCCAAACGTTGTGGTAGCCAACTCATAGCTAATTATTTTATGTCAATGTTCTGAGGATGGATCAGCACACTTGGGGTCTTGTATAATGTGTGTAATGTTTTTAATAAGAGGAGGGAATTCTCTTTTGAGAAAATAAGGATGATAGGGCTTGAGGGAAACAGAAAAATCAGCATTATAATTCATCCGATGGCTTTATAGTTTTTAAGCAACATACTGTCTCCAAACCTCTTTTCAATGGGAGATATGTGTTTGGATAGTATGATACGTTTGAGGATTTTGCCAATTTCTCATTTCCCTCTGTCACCGAGTAGTTTACAGTATTCCACCATATATTCAGGAAACTCGCAAGCTCTAAAAGATCCTAAGGGACTCTTAATTAATGCTTTATTAAAGACTGGTGTGCTTAAAAGGTCAAGCAATGAAGCTCGTAAATGTAAAAAATACATGCAGTTGCAATTGTAAGACAAATCTGCATTCTGTCTCCTGCAGGTGCCTGATTAGATTTTCAAATTAAATATTTGCTATATGAAATATACATGTTTTATTGTTTACAATTTACATGATTTACAATTAACCAAAAATAGTATGTAGTTTAATGTTTTGCCGGCAGCATCATGTGTGTTTTGAATGTGTCCATTGTCCGTATGTTTCCATGCCTAGCTCTTTGTAGAGTATACAGTATATGTTGAACGGTTGCAAGGTGAGAGCCAGGCAAGGCAATTCCATTATGTGTCCAGTTTCTAAATACGTAATATGTCACTTGGCTTTGTGTAGATGACTGCTCTGTATTACCCTTCAGTGAATGATAAATTAACCAACAAAACATTGATTTCATTTATGGGAGAGAGAGTTTATATAGGATGTGCAGTTCTGCAGACACAATCTTAATCATAACAACTTTAATTTATGCATGCATCACAGTTTATCAACTCAGTTTAAGACAGCTAAAGCCTGTCATGCAATAATTACATTTACCCTTCTCTATCTTCATGCCAGTCCCCCTTGATCCGTCAATCAGCTTGAAGTCCTTGGGCAATGTGGAGTTCAGATATGTGTGCGTGTGTGTGTGTGTGTGTGTGTGTGTGTGTGTGTGTGTGTGTGTGTGTGTGTGTGCGCGTAGTTGTCCTTAGCCTAAGATCGTTATCTACCTTGTCTTTGCTTTTGAGGTCACGTGGCTAGTAAAACTGACAACTAATTTGTCGTCTTTTGGTGTGTACGCGCATGCGGGTATGTGCACGTTTGTGTTAGACGGAAACAAAGAGTGACACCTGAAAGAGAGGCCAAATGGAATGTCTATACTCAAACGCCATATATTTAAGATTCCAGGTATTTCCCATATGGCCATTATTGAATGAAAATAAATGATGGAATCGTTTGGTTACTTGAGATAGGGATAATGATGTAATAGTACATTAGTGCCTTGTGCTAAGAGCAATTTAAACCTCCACAATGACTGCACGGTCACGGTGGCTGCTAGTTGACATCTTTAAATTTCAGCAAAAGGTAAACCCCATGTTAAATGGCCCCGTGCGAGTTACATGTTATCAAGGTATCACAGAGAAAATAAAACATTTTAAATTCAGTTTCCTGGCTTGCACAACTGACCGAAACTCTGGGGGTCGTCCCGTGCATTTAAACATGGTGCAGCTGATTAGATGGGTCATTGAGGGACAGACTTGCTATTGTTCCTGTTTTCCTTTAAAACTTTCTTCAAAAAAGGCTTCAATCAGTACACTGCCATTCCAATGATTGAACCAGTCAATTGCTGCTTTCAGCGTCTCAAGTTGAAGCGGTAATTTCATTGGTCCCTATGATCATCTGTCTGTACATGTTGAACACAGCTGTTTTTATCTCAGATCTTCAAACAAACCATACGAGTTGATTTTCTCTCATTTTCAAAAGATTTACTCAAACTTTGTTGCATTACTTATAACTGACTACGTACTCTTGCTATGATCAGGTTTGTTTAATTTGTCATATTCGACAGAAACTCGAGTTTCGAGGTTAAATTTTGCTTGTCACGCCTGTGTCCAGGCATGCATAAACCAAATCGCTTTCTTTTGATTTATTTTAAGGATGTAGTCAGCACAGATAAATCCGTGACTCATGGGTAATGTCAAGGAGATGACAACACACTTAAGCAGAAATCAGACATTGATCGAAGTCTGGATGACAGTATAATCATTCATAAAGGGATATTAATAAAAACCAAGATGTGACTCATTTGCACATTATAAGAGTACACATAACACACAACATATTCACTGCTCTGTCTCTGTTAGATGTGGAAGAATGTCTGGTCCAGTCTTGACATTCCTCACTGTATATTGATAGCTTGATGCCAAATATATGGCTGTACAGTGTTACCTTTGTACTTTCAGGACTGCCATGTAACCAATAACAGTTCTTAATATAGATGCAAGATAATGATGTTCCTGGTGTCATTTTGATATATTGTGGGCTTTTTCTTTAAACGTTAAAAAACTGCCAGTAATCAATATTCTTTTATATTTACAATGAGTCAAGAATTATAAGCCTACAGGCGCTATGGAGCTTTTTAGTCCCTAGTAGCCCATTGTTTTAGTTTTAAAGCCTACAAATTCAACTTTCATCTTCCTAGTTTAGAGCTACTAAACCAAAATAGTAAAATAAAAAAGGGTGATTAAGTCAACTTGTGGTTAAATTATTCTTCACCAAACTGGTAACAAATATGTAAATAAATAATGCAGCTTTTAAGCAGATGGGAATCTTCTTTTTCCTCTAACAATATTGCCTGTACTGTAACTCACAGTAGCTATTGTGAGATATTTTTGAGCATGAGAAGAAAAAAAATAAATATCAAAACTATATCCACCAAATCCCTCGTCATTCTTTTCTAACACCACTGGGTAAGTCATGCAGGGGCGAGTGTGTGCTTCCATGCTCATGCCTGTGGTTTTATGGCAGTCTTTAGGGTCTTTGTTTATATCTGTGTGACCAGGAAAAAAGAGGATGGTCAAAGACAGCAAGCCCTTAATCCCTGAGATAACAGTAGGAATGAGGGCAGGCAGGCCACTGGTGTGGTCTGGGCTAATAAAAGAGAGTGATTGAGACAGCGGTTACATTCCTCCTATGGCCCTGACAGGGTGTGACTCAGACTTTGAAGATTCTGTGTAAACTGGCTAAAAAGGGAAGCAGCCCTGAGCCCTTTCTTCCACCTGGAGCCCCATTGACTGTGCTTTGTGAGGAATCCTTTTGCTCACCTCGTGTATTGAACAGAATACTAATATTGCGGATTCTCCTCTGTCTGAGACACACACAAAAAAAAAACATTTTTAAACTCAATTTTATCCATCCTTGGAAAATCCCAAAGCAAATTTAGTCAAGTCTGCAGGTCCATATGAAGAGCTGCCTACAGTATTATAACATTTAAGACTAAAAATACTATGATTTTTACAGAATCAATATGTTGAAAATAACTATAAACACCAAGCAGTTGCCCATCATGAGTCAATTATTCGTTGTTAGGGAGTTATTTCATGTGTAAACATTAGTGCTCCCCAACCCTTACAGCTGCCACTCCAAAGAAAAAGCCTTTTTCATATAAACTCCCAGAGATATATCTACTTGTTGACTTAGCTAATCTCAAGTAGGAATTTATTTCTCTATTTTATGGTGCCCTACATAGTGTAGCGCACAGCCACACAAAACTTTTCTTATGAGTCAGGTAATAATATTGCGTTGTTATAATGGAATGACTGTTGCAGAGACCAGCTTGCAGACATCTGCGTAAACAATTTAATTAAGACCATGTTTGTTGAATTATAGCTGGTGAAGGCACTGCCTGTTCTAATACTTCAGTTTCTTAATTACACCAGACATCCATGTGTTCATTCGCTTTGCCCACCCCATATTCTTTTTCCTGCTCACATTGATAGAAATTGAAAAACGACAAAAGGGAAAGTGCGTTTCACAATCTACTGAAGCAAACCAAGCAATTTTAAATTAATCAAAACACAATAAGTTTACAACATGATAAAGAGGCGCTGTATATGCAATGAGGGGAGTCAATTTGTGACCCTCAGACCTATGTTTTATATTACAGAATTTTAAATATTTACGTTATTCTTTATTGTAAATGGAATTTGAAAATTCTCTTTGCATAAATGTAAATGTCTCAGTGAAAGAAGCCCTCGAGCGAAAAGAACTGGTGTGTTTCAATTTGATAGTTATAAATAGGAGCAACCTTTGTCATAAAAAAGGTACAAGGCAAGCACTGAATGTCAGTACTCATGATAACAATAGCACTGACTTAACCCATTAAATCAGTGAGGAACGCTTTTCATGCTCAGAATCGGATTATTATATTGATTTAGATAATTAGTGCATCTTGTTTCCTTTGAAAGGCCCATCAGATACACCAGCCCAGTGAGAAGTTAAAGCAGAATTATATTCAGGTACATGTATCCCAGTGAGATGGCTAAAGAACAGCACAGTTGTGGGAAATGCCTTTTGTTGATATTACAGAGGTGACCTAAAATGTAGACTTCCATAATATAAATTAATACCAATTACAAAGTAATTTCATAATTAGGGATGGGCATGATTAATCAACGATCGATAACTGATCATTAACCCTTGTGTTGTCTTCCCATCAAAATTGAAAATCAACACTTTTGACGCTTTTTATTGATGTTTTTAACTTTTTCTTAATCAACATTCTTAATCTAAATCTACATTTATTTGTTTTGTCCTTAAACTCAATGCATTTTAAAGGAAAATTTGCAATTGTAATATCTCTGCCACAGTAAATGCTATCAACACGAACCCTGTACGATATTTGTTAAAGATTGACCACAAGGGGGCACTATAACCAACATAGACCATTTTGGGCCATTTTATCACTTTTGAGGTTGAGTATGTCTTATATGACGCACAACGGCACTTCTGATTCATAACTTTGTAACTTAATATAATTAGTAGAAACACACTGTCTTTTGGAGCTAAAAACTAACAGTCCCCCGTTCTGCTGATGTCTTGTTGTCTTTCTATCCCTTACAAAAGGTTCTGTATCCAGCCTAGAATCCCTGGGTTTTTTGGGGTCATTGTGCAATTAATCCTTACTGTTACATGCAAGATTGATACACTGTGTGTAAGAAATGTAAATACTTTTTTCTTTATATGAGTTATAATGTTCAGTATGTTTATTTTTGCACTGGATGACTCCAAATATATAACTGTTGTAGACAACACAAATGCTCTTTTGGCATTGCTGTGTGTGGGATCTCAATCCATACAGAATATGTCAGATTAATGTTATTTATTTGTCTTTATGGTCCTACAACCTTTTTACATCCAAGTGAACTCAGTGCAGCACAAATATTCTAATGGCCCAATTTTTCCTGAAAAGAAATGATGTTCATAACTTGACTATGGACAACAAGGTTGATGTTTTACAAGCTTTTATAGAAAATAAAATCAGACTGACCAGAGGTTGTCGAAAATCCATTACGGCTCTGGGATATATGCGACGGCGTTGTACCGCCAACCTTAGCGGCTCACACCTCTTTGCCTTCGCACGTTATGCTTTGTGTTCCGCTGCTGTGAGCTCCCCGGTTCGCCGATGCAAACTCGCGTTGGGACGACTGGCGCGATGAGGCTTGGATCCAGGTCATAACTGCTTGCTGTTCTAGTTATTTATTATTTTGGAACAAACGAGGGTCTCCGTTTAAAAACGCCAGCTCGCAGGTGCGGGTTTCGTTGCTTTAGAGCACCGCAGCTCATACATCTTCTACAAGTTTAGCCTAACCGAACATCCAGTTTAACTGCAACAAGTTGTTCTTCTTGTAATAAAAATCTTATCAACAAAAAACAAGCTGTATTGTTGTATTTTCATTTTATTTTTAATTTATGAAATGTTAAATAAATAATTAATTTTAATATTAAAAATATTAACGATTAATCGATAATCAATCGTTAATTCTCTCAAAGATCAACTAAGAAAATGTAATTAAAATGCCCGTCCCTATTAAGAATATTGTTGCTATATTGTTGCTAATATTGTTATAAAATATTAATTTCCAGCACAAAAAAGTCATGCTTTTAATTTTTACACATTTCTTTCTAGCTGAGAAAAATTTAATCTTGTAAAATGTTACCTGGACACTGTTAATAATAGTTGTATTAAAATGGGGCAACTTAGACAGGACATGATGCATTTGTGCTAAAATTAAGTTCCAAAATTTCAATATTATCCTATATAAACTTTTATCCTCGTCAGTTATCTAATGTATTTAAAGGTACCTAACAATAGTTGTGAGATCACGGTGTGCATCCCCCTCACTAGGAATGAGCACTATGCCTCCTTCCCACAAGCTTGGATTGGAATTCTGACAAGGAGATTAGGGAAGTTTCCAAGCTATTCATACCACCCCTATTCTCTCCAGAGTACTTGGCTTGGTAGCAGAATCCTCTCCTGCTCAGCTGGACTTGTCTATTTCCGATGTGCCTCTGATGCTGTGTTTGGAGCGTGTCTCTGAATGGCTTTTACCTGTTTATCCCAGCAGCACACAGGCTTATGAGATGTTTTCCTCGAAGCTTACCAGGTGCTTTTCTCAGCTGGAATGCCTTTATGTTTAATTCAGACCCTTAATCTCAGCAAAAGTGGACCAAACATGTCTTCGAAGTGCTTTCACTATCTATCACAGAATTGTGGACTCCAAACTTTCGCCTTTTCTGCATCTCCTCTAGTTTGTCTGTTTACTCCTAAACTTTCTGGACAAGTAATTTGTTGTGACAAAACAGAAAAGATTGCATAGCTATTACACATTTCAGAAGAAATGCAGAAAAAATATTTGCATAGAGCCATTAAAGTTCTGCAACAACTAGCATTCTACATAATACAGATGGTTTGGCAGCTGGTAGTATATATGTATATATATAAATATATATACATACACAAACATCCAGTACTTATATACATACATATTTTATATATATATATACATATACAGTATATACATACATACTGTACATATATAATATATATACACATATATACATAGTATACACATATACATACCGTATGTCCATAAAAACTGTCTCAAACAGGTTTCTTGTTCCACTAATGTAGGATTACTGTGTGGAATTACCAACAAATATGAGATGAGTGAAAATATTGAGACGCAATATTTTGATGTTCATTTTAAATTCTAAGTTTAGCAGTAAGACATGGAAAGCCACCGTCACTGTTGAAGGTGCTGGGCCTTCTCAAGCTGCCGCGTCTGGTAAGAGATACACAATGAGACAAGGTCAGTTGCTGGGCAACAGAAGAAGCAATAGTGCACGCAGGCTGGTCTTTCACAAATCTGGGGCTTTGTCCAACAAGGCCAGTCACTGTGTTCAGTGGCAGATGTGACCACAGACCAGGGAGGAGGACATTCATGCTTTCATATTGGCAAGAATATTTAGCAGACTGTGGCTGATTCTTAAAAGAATATAAGTGGAGTGACACCTCCGACTTTTTATGCGGCTCAGTTAGGTATTACACCAAGACCATCTTTTTTCTGCAGTAGATGTAGAAAAACTAATCCTACAGTAATTATATAATTAGAACAAAGGTTTAATTGCAGGCTTTGCAGAATAATTAGTCAGTTATTTTTAAATCTATGGTCTGTTAAAGAAACGCTTGTGTATCTGATCCTATAGCATCAACTTTCATCCAATTTTCTAGACCACTTCCACATACATTTTTGTTTCAATGTTTTTTTTTTCTTCTAAAAAGCCTATCATATGTAGCATTGTGAAGGACTGGGCCTATCATAGCATTACAGGGCATAGACAAACACCTAACGTAAGTACTGTAAGTGTGGGAGGAAACCAGAGCATGTTCCCTGATGTTCACATATGTGCAAGAGGCATGTCAGCTGAGACCCATGGGTGACTGTAGTTGTGAGTGAAGGTAACATTGCTTTTGATAGTGTTAATATTAACTCTCAGCAGAGTATGTCATACAAAACCCTAGATCTGAATTCCCCCTGTACATGTTAACTTGTTCAAACCAGGGAAAAGGCTGTTCTGAGTGGCTTTGTGTGTTGTCTCTAAGTACTTGAGGCTTCAGCTGTCCTAGTGTCCAACACCACTGCATTGAGGAAATATGTTGACATACCCTTAAAACTAATTTTAAAAAGAATAACGTGGATTTGGTATTCCATTAAAAAGGCTCTGACTGTCAAGCCTTGTTCAGAATATTTAATACACCCAGGTATACCAATAATGTGCTTTGTAGATTTTTGTTGCATTACACCCTACATGGTACAATGGTATTTATTATTTATTGTTAAGTATTATTTTACATAATTTGATTGCTGCAACACTGCCCTAAACCAACCGGTAGCCACTGCTGCTTACATTTTCTTCCCCAGGCCTGAGGATGTCAGTTGATAAATCATATTTTCCATATTTGCAAAGGACACATGATTTACCAGATCAAAATGTACTCAGAAAATACAGGAAGAGAATTTGTTTAGTACAATTTTAATGCAGTTTTCAATCTTTCACGTCTTCTCTGTCTTTGAGAATTTTAACAGCATTACCAGCTATAGATTTAATGAGAAACTAATCAGTCCTCCTGCCCTTTACCAAGAAGAAGGTGGACATTATAAATGCCATGAAGATAAAACACTTTAATTATCCAAGACTTAAATTAATTGCTTTGTCTGAGCCAAAGTCTTGCAAAGTCTTCTGTTGGGGTGTAGAATCAAATTTGGATAATAGGTTAATTTCCCTGTGTCACATCAGACCAACAGTCATAAAACATGTATGTGCTTCCTCATCTACATTTCCTCTGCTCCATGCTAGCATTGGCACATAGATGCATTTGTGCTCTGGCCCCTTGCAGAGCTGACCGGTTTTGCATATTAGCATCTATAGCATATTTCAGCACAAAGGCAAAAGTGCTTAACATAAAACCTTAAAGAGCAGTTGAAAACAGTTAAAAATATAAACACACCTCACTCAGCCGTGACGTGATAGCGCTGCATTCCCCCTACTAATTTCCGCATTCTCCTTCTCCATAAACAACACAAAATCAAGGAGAGGGTAAACTTTTCCTGCTACAGATTTTCCAACGTGGTCACAAAGCACAGGGGAGACTCACTTTGACTTAGGGCTGGGCGATATAGAGAAAATCAAACTTCGCAATATTCTTGACCAAATACCTTGGTGTCGATATTGCAAAGATATAGTATGGTTGACTACTGACGCTTTAACAAAATGTAATTTAAACAATGAGATTTTTGATAAATTTTCTCCAGAAACGATTTCATGACTTAGTGGGTAAAGATAAATAAAAGAACAGCTTGAACAGTTTGGTAAGTTCAGAAAATGACATCACTTTACTGTAATGCAGCCTTTAAAACCAGGAAAAGACTCTTACCATATTGTGATATATCCAAAATCTAAGACCATGTCTAGTCTCATATCGCGATATTGATACAACATTGATATATTGCCAAGCCCTACTTTGACTCTAGAGTTGATACTCATGCTAAAGCTAATCGCACTCACACTCGCTCTACCACACACACACACACACACACACACACACACACACACACACACACACACACACACACACACACACACACACACACACACACACACACACACACACACGCATCCCTTGCTATTCTCTTAATGAGATAGACGCACACACAAACGCGGAAGTCCTAACTTCATGCCACCGCAGAACCATGAATCATTTTAGTTCACTGATTGTTTATGCAGCATTTATCATCGAGTTTTCGTTGAATGGCAGCCTTTATCAGAGTTGTATGTGTAGCCTATAGAACAACATCCTCATTGTAGTGTAAGTATCGGTACAGGTTTAGCACTGTTTCTTTCTGTAATTATGTAGAGTTGTTGGTCCCACTGGTGTCGTTTTTGTTAGTTAACATTTATATTTGCTTCCCTCTCCTTTAGAACCACTAGCACACTGCTTCAAATAGCGTATTAGCAAAAGTGCCTGTGCATCGGTATATATTGAAGTGTACATTAAACCTTTCAAAGGATATCCTTGCCTCACATGTCCTGATAGACACCCCGTATCGGTGATTAACTTTTCTAACCACCAAGAGCTCCAATACAAGAAAAAGCAGAGAAACAAATGCCCATGCTGCTGACAGGGCTCATGCTCCATCAATAGCTTAAAGTGTGAGGTTTTTATTGAACTAAATGGTATGCACAAATAACAGCTGGGGCCCCTGCATCAAAATGTAATGAGTGCATAAATAAGGACAGAGATGATTATGAGAAATAGAGAAGACTGCTTAGATACACCACCTTTTCAACGTAGCAAGGCCAGATGCTTACTAATATCTGATATGGATGTGTGTTGTGACTATGTAGGGAGGAAGTATCTGAGGTAAACAGGTATAATTGTGTCATTAAGTCATATGATCAACAATACTTCTGTAAACGTATAATTGCTGCTACTCTAGCTCAGGTTTTTTTAGTCCATTTGTTCTCATGTCTGTGTCCTTTATTACAATGCTTTGAAGCTCCTGGATACTCTGTAATGAGTCTGTTAACAAATAACAGTAAAAGGAAAAAGTCATTTCTGTGGGAGTATTACAATGTCTCAGAGAGATCAGCAACAAGACACCTGTGGCTAATGCATCCTGTATGAAAAGGAAAAGAGGCACCTCTAAAGGAGGATGTGCACAAAGACAGTCTCTAATATATATTGTCTGAACTACCTAGAGACCGTATTTACAGGAAGGTCACAGTCT
This sequence comes from Etheostoma cragini, assembly GCF_013103735.1. NCBI lineage: Eukaryota > Metazoa > Chordata > Actinopteri > Perciformes > Percidae > Etheostoma > Etheostoma cragini. The sequence goes on from NC_048422.1 coordinate 15,955,654, forward strand.
TTTTTTTTCTAAGGCTTTCCATTCTTTCCCCTTCTTTCTGCACCCTGCCATGAAACAATGTTCTTGAATCATTATTCCCTCCAAAGTTTCCTCTCCTCTATATATAAAGCCCAAAATATATGTGCTAAAAGTGCCATGTTGGCTTCCTTCTGAACCTCTGGGAGAGGTTTTTATATGCCTCTGATGATACCTGATGAGGTTTGTTTGGCAGTCTTGTCTAGCTGTGGGGAAATCTTGTGTGTTAGAACCTGGCTGCGGCCTTCGGGGTGTCATATTTGTAGCAATACCCATTAGGATTGATAGGGAGGAAAGCAGGAAAGTGTAGGCTGTGCTCAATCTTGGTCTCACACTGACTGGAAGGCAGCCCCTAATTTAATAAATTCTTCAGAAAACAAAATAAGGAAAATGTGAACAGGTGTGTCCCTGCAGGAGAGCAGTTCCATTCTTTGGCAAGGTCTGAAATACACGATTTCTGTGTGAAATAATGCAGTTTGTTTAATATGGGTTAAAGGAACTTCAAAGTACAGTATTTGTTTTGGGAGCCACAGCTCTATGAGCCTATTTTATGATCCCTGGGGATAAAAAAAAATAAAAAAAAATCTTTAATATCTCTAGAGAAAACTATAAATTCCAGTGTTTTTTTTTCTCTGACACTGTCAACAGCTCTGGTAATTTTAACACTCTGCTGCAGACTCCCATAGTAACAGTCAGTGCCATTAACAGATTATGGCCATACTGTGCCCTGCTGCAAAACACACAAACACCCCCTCCCAGCATACAGTTTTATGGATACATAACAGCATAGACACCCAACATTCCCTCATTGGTGACTATAGAGGCTTTGTGACCCACATAGTTAGTGTTGTGATATACCTCAACAGATCAGCAGCACTGACAGCCTTTAGAGCACTCCGGGATTTATTTCAACATGTAAGCACCAGGGCCAAGCCCCTATAGTAAATATTTTTCATAATACGCCTGAAAGAAATGGTTTTGCAGAACAACTGTGACAGCAGCCTTTATTATGAAGTTCAAATCTATTTGCCATTTTAGATTAAAAAAAGGATATGAATTGGAGTGTGTAGAGATTTTTAAAAGCAGCAGACATTATAAAGACGGCAGATGATAAATACACATGTCACAATACAAAATTAAATAGAGGCTGCTGTTAGACCGACAGACATCTACCATCTCCACTGTCTTTCTCGCACAATGACATGTTTACTAACAAAAAAAGACATTGTACACAGCATTGTGTGAGATCGTTCCTGGATTAATTAATAAGGCTATAATTGCATTCAAGGAATTCTGTTATTGCCCTGTTTTTAGTTTATTTTTCAGAAACCATGCTGATACCCGGTACTGCTATTGTTACGGGCATGAAGGCAGCTAATATAATCAATGTAATGTCCTGTCTTCATAAAGGCCACAACTGAAACTGCATGTTTACTTGACACCGCAGCCTAAGTGCACCTTGTTCTTCAGGGTAAACATCTCAAACTAGATAGGTTTTGTATGACACAGGCTATTGGTAAACATTAGCAACCAAACAAACACTTTTTGTGCAGTGATAGAGTGGATAAATGTTTAAAAACACCACTTTATTGTACTTCTTTTTCTTTCAATATGAAGAAAAAAGTAGATCTCTTGTTAAAAAAAAGTATTTTTATTTTCTAGACATGCATCACATGTTTGTCATAGTTTCACCTAGAATTTTTGCAATGCACTCAAGTATACTTCTTTTCTGTGCAGTGGATAGAGTGTTGGCCATGAATTTTATGAGGGTGTATTTCCTGCGTACTGTAATCTCTCCAAGGTTCCTGCTATTCTGTTTTAGGTCAGGGTTTAGAGGCTTTTGTCTCACAGATTGCGCAGAGCACAGCAAGTAACTGGAACATACAGCAAAAAGGTGAAGTGGAAGTCCCTCTTATTGAGAAGAACGCCCCTTGATTCGAACAAGTTTCCTTAGCTAACCAGCATGAAGAACTCTTGCTGTGGTGCAGAAGTTAGAGAAGGGTGGCATGGCCCTGTAGGCAGGAACAAGGAAGTTGACACGTGTTTCATTGATGTTTCTAACCCCTACTTTCCACCAGGCAAGTCTGTGCTGCATTCCAGCAGCGCTGCAACCCCGTGAGCAGTCGCTGCCATTCAAGTAAACGCTCTCCCCCCACTGCGTTAAAGATACGCGCCAGGTCTATTTTCACGTGAGCCACTGGCATTTTGGAAAGCCATCTCCAACAGAAAACACTGTTCCCAAACTGCTCCAAACAGCTCTATTGTTGTTCCGCCTTTACTTCCGTGATAAACGTAATTCACTTTGTTACACACGTTCTAATGCTTACCTAGCTGCTAGGGTGGCACGCCCTCCTACTCTGCTTCTGACTGGCTAGTAGTCCTTACCTAGCTACTGCCCATGTGTGACTCCCGACAAAGATGCAACCGAATGATGCAACAGTGATGCCTTACTCTGGAGCTAAAACGGGGAGCTCAACACACATGGTGAAAGAGGAGCTGCTAGTGATGGCCAAATAAAACTTCGTGAAGAAGTGTATTTTCTGAGCCAACAAGATGGCGCTCTTGGTTTTAAGAGAAAAGCCTAAAGCATTGCAATTTAGCATTTGTTGAACGGGGGGGAGGGGGGGGGGGGGTTGGGATTTGACAATCCTAACATAATTTTGAGCTCAGAGAATGAGTACTTTGCAAGCCTACCTGCTGCTGATGCTTAGACTGTTTTGTTGAAGGTGGTCCCAAGTAATGTGCTATAACAATGTCTTCCTTTGGCACTTGGCTAAATTTGATCTATTGTTTTAATATTTTTGTTAAAAAAAACGCATTAACCTGAGTAATGCCAGGTTTCTAAGCCTATAGATTACTTGTTCCCCCTCAGCTGTACCCATGCCTACTCAGATGTTCTCAAATAGCTTCAGAAAGTGACAAAAATATTCAGCAAACTAACGCCAAATGCAAGCTTTAAAAAATATCCATATCTTCCTGTGGCAAATGCCATTGCCTAGAAACTGAAAGTTTATCTAAGTGAACCTAACTTTAGCAGTTATTTAGTTTGCGTTTGTCATCTTCTCTCAGAACAGATTTATTCTCTGACTCTATTGCGTCTTGTGTTATTCATGTGAGTATGAGGTTCCCATCTTCCATGCATGCTAATAGTACTGGAATATTTCTGCTGATACGGAATGTCACTGATAAGGTGCAATCATTTATATTGTGGCAGTTTTGCTTTAAATATATTCTAGAGCTTTAAAAGAGTAACAAATGATGAATGACTTCTAGTGGCATTTTACTACAAGACATTATTAATCTAGTAAAGATATTTTGATCCCCAGGACCACAACTCTGAATGACATCGAAGTCCAAAGTGACAAACCTATGTTTAACTTCACCTCCGTAGGTCACAAAGGGCACTGTGACATCTCTCATCTGTCTTCACAATGCCATCTTGTGGTAAAGTCCTATGCATAACAGCCTGCATTCAATCGGTTACGTTATTGTATCAGCACAAAAACTCAACCTTTGATTCACCTTGTGAACTGAAAAAATGTAATATAGCACATTACAACCACTGTGTTCCAAGGGCATTTCCCTGTGTAACATTGACCAATTGAAAATGATGATATCATAGAAGGAAAGAACAATGCATGTAATTGGTTTGGAGAGGTGTTCTCAGTACTGTGTGCATCTCGCTGCTATTTATGTACATTAAAGTAACAAGAATAAAATGGCCGTTTGCATTTAGCAGTTTGTAAGAATTGCCATTGCTCATCAAGAAAATAAAAATAAAGGAATTGTAGAAAATTTGACTAAACAAGAAACCATGCAAACTGTAAAAAAGTCCCCCCTTTTTAATCTTTTTAAATATTTCTTTTTACATAGAAACACTTCACTTGAACATAATTATGTTCAAATGTTGTGCATACTGTACTGTATTTGTGCACATATGGCAATTTTCGCGTTCATGTTTTAACAATATGGTGATACTGTGAACAGATGATGATCCAAATGCATTTTTGAACTCCACTGCCATTTTTCTCAACATATGGTAACATCATGCTGGCGCTTTGGAACATGTTACAGCTGGTAATACACCAAATGTTGTAGTACATCATGTTTTTGTTCTTTCTGTATTTCAAGTTGTGTTGTAAAAAAACTGAATATTAAATGCAAACAAAATTGACAAGCACAAATAGCAAAAAGGTACAAAACATATACGGAATAGATATACATTTGAAAAAAAACAATTGGTAACACTTTCTATGACACACGTTTATAGTCCATTATCAACATATAATGCTTTATAATCAGATTACAGCACTGTATAATGTTATTGTTGTATATGTTTTAAGCACACAAATATTTATATTGCTTAATAACAATATTCATAACACATAGCACAGCATTTTATAATGACTTAAGGTTAAGAATCATAATTCGTCATAATTATTATTTTTGCGTATTACAATTCTCATAGTTAATAATAATAATACATTGTAGCCTATTTTCTAAAACGTAGGAGATTTTTTTGTATAGAGAGAGTAAAGTTTGGGGGAAATATCACATTAATAAACTGTAAATGTCCATTATTAAGTTGTGTCCATTTGGAGTACTATACCAGTATTCCAGTACAGTACTTATTTTTTGTGTGATTTGCTATATACAGCTACAGTAGAAAATCATTTAGTTGTTCATCAAAAAGTTCTAGCTAATCGCTGAACTCAATTTCTGTTATAACCTGGTTTTCAGATTTAATTATATTTTTACACTTTACTTTAAGCAAACAACTTCTGCTTATAACTATAATTATACAGTGCTAAAAGCTGATTATAAGGCATTATAAGTATGTTTGTAATGCGTATGAACATGGGCGTCATAGAAAGTAGGGCTGCACAATACGAGGAAAACACGTGATATGCAATAACATTGTTGAATATTGAGATAACGGTATTTCTTGCAATGTATAAACAGATATTAAAGTGCACTCACTTCTGTCCTTCTAAAATACAACAAAATGCTTGTTGATAATTAAATAAGTTTTTATAGGAAGAGCATGGCAGAGGTTTTTCTTTTCACACACCAGAAATTCCACCACCCCTACACCTTTCAGAATTTACCACATGTGAGGAAGTAAGAAGGTAGGCATTATGGCAGATTTTTTAACCTGCATTTTGTAGGTGTAAACACTTTTACCCTGGTCAGGCAACACATTGTACCTACAAGGGTTTTCCAAGCATACCCCGACCTTAACCCTAACCACGACCCTGACCTCAATCATCTGTATCTAAAGCTTTTGATTAGTGGATCTTATCAGATGAAGTGACAGCCCAGAGGGACAAGGAACATCGTTCACCTTATTTAAGGTTTGTGACTTTCCTCACATTCTTGAACTCATTGTGGTGATTGGCTGTGTATGCTGCCCTCTTCCAAATCATAAATATGGATTATCATTTGATGCTTTTATCAGTATGCAGATATCCTAAGGCAACAGTCTCACCTCCACCTCTTTCTGTACGCACGTCTCTGCTGTCTATGCCTGTCCCCCATTTTTTCATTCATTCCAAATTCCACCTTTTATTTCCCATCTCACTGGTTATAATTGCAGAACTACTGCGACAGTTTGCTGCAGGTTTAGCTCCAGATTCAGTGTCTTGGAATGTAATATCTGACGACACTAAGTCTCCGTCAGCTTGTAGTGATCGCCGCCTTTTATCACACACGGCCGGCGCCACAAAAGGCCTGCCAGACTGCATGGATGCCGGCACTTTTAAACCTAGATGCCGCGCAACCACTCACCAGTGTCGGTCCAGATTACTCCAATTCTTCACACTTCTTCCGTGATTCCACCAGGAAACCATGTTAACAGGCTGTTAGTCCCTGGAGACGACTTCTGAGCTAAAGTAGTTTTTTTAGGGTGGGGGTTTGCTGGGATTCAAAAGAGAAGTGTTTTAGTGATGAGTGAAAGGACTAATTTGCGGCACTAAGATACATTTATTAAGCTTAATTATTATTTTTTGTTTATAATAATTAAATTAAATTTGTTTATTTTTCTAAACAAGAAAATGGTGTGCATCTCTTATCTGAGCAAACACAAGTATCAGATCGAGATTCTGTATCGGATGCAGCCTTGTGTAGCAATATTTAGGATTCAAACCGCGAAGCAGTAGAACCCTTCTATGTTTGTCTGTTTTAGTTATTATTATTATTCAAATTCCTGTGAGCTGGAATGAGCTAGAAACATGAAACTTGGGGCAATAACTGGAAATGGTGTGCATGTCCTTCTTTTGAAATATGAACCTGGCCACATGGCGACGCTGTAATTAAGGCAGGTCTGATTGACTTGAAACTTATCACACAGGTGCAGCTTAATGTGCTCTACAAAAAAAGCCTCAAGAACCCTTAAGAAAAAAAACAACTAGAAAATGTTTCCGCCATTTTGAATTTTTTGAAACATACGTTTTTAAAATCTCCTCCTACACCGTAGCTCCGATTGCCACCAACTTTTCAGTAAATCATCAACTGATCAAGCTTATTATTACAAGATATATTAAAGTATGTCCGTATATGTCCTCATAAGTACCTGAAATATGCCCTGAAAGTCTAATTCAAATTGAACACCAGTAGGTGCTATAAGTGCAAACAAACAGCAGGTGAAATAGCGCAAATCAAGCTATAAGTGACTCAATATTTTTCCAATTAACACAAAACTTCCAGGAAACATCTACATAATGACTTCACACATACCCTGCAAGTCTCATTCCAACTGACCACTAGGGGACGTTTTAAATGTACAATTACTGGACGTGAAATGACACAAATCAAGATTTGAGCTTGGAATCGCAGCTTGCGGCTTTATTAGCAATTGTTTTTGTGTCAATCATCTGCTTTTCTCAAATTGCCGTGAGCTGGACTGAGCTACATATCACACTGACAAATCAGTTGTAGGCATTTCAAACAAAGTGCACTGTTTATCCAATCGTTACAAAGTTTGCAAGACATATTTTATAACCACGTTGGACCACATGTGTGAAATTACTTTGAAGAGGCTATTGAGAAAAAAGGTCTGGACCTGCAAATCGCCGCTATATACAGTATATTTTCATCTGTGTCATCTTTAAATCTAATTTGTTTAATATGTACTGTAAATATTTATTTCTAAGTTATCTGATAATGTTATGTAGTCATTGTTTTCACCTTTGTTTGACTAATTTTGTAACTGAGCCCATTAGTACTTAACCCAACCATTACGCGCCGCACGGTCACATTCTGAGACAACCAAAACCACAAGTAAATTCTCAACCTGTAGAAAACACTGCGTAGTATGGGCACCATCTTCTGTTGTGCAAAAACTGATGGTCGTGATTCTAGAGAATCCTCTACAATTTGTAATTCTGTGGTCGAGATGTTGACAACCAGTGCCTGAAGGTAAAATAAGAGCCTGCCATGCAGCTCACGTAGCTGTTCCACTTGCAGCTCCTGAGTCTCTGTAGGGAGATAGGAATACTGAAATGCCTTGTGTTGATGTGTGCAAAAGGAAAGACAGATTTAACCGGTGAAGTAGCTTAGCTAGTGTACTGCTCAGGGACATCATTGTGAACAGATATATAACCTATGAAAATGTCCAAGTGTGACCTCAGTTACCAAGCAACCAGTAGAACTGAATTGATTACTCTTTTCCTTTAAGCCTAGATGATTTGTGGCATTTTCAGAGCTCCCACATCTATTTTTATTTGACAAGAGGCTGGTCTCCTATCATTTCTAAGAATTGAATGATGTTCTTTATGTACAAAATGTAGTTGGAGAGGTAAGTGGTACTTTTTTCTCCTGTCATTGTGACCAGTGTTCCAGTCTCTACTCACGTCAATACGGGTTTTAGCTCTCTATCCTTAAAATTAAGAAATAACCAAGAAAAAATAGCATGCCTAATGTGTGCTATTGTGATACACTAAATTGCAAATTGGCATGTTGTCACTTTTGTAGTAGACTTCTAAAATCATTGCAATAAGACTTATCCACCAATGACAAACAGTGTACATAATGTTTGAAAAAATAAAACATTATTGTAACAAAAGCACACAACAGTAAAGCACAACAAGTCAAAGGCTTTGTCTGTCAGGCAGGATGACATTTTCCAGTTTATTCTGCTCTTAAATTTCTAGCGCGGAAAAAAAAACACCATTAGTCTTTTCTTTGAATGCATAAAACAAGCTATGTTTATATTTTCCTGATGAATAAATAATGAAGAAGCAGAGAAGACATTGTTATGTGTAATGACTTCTGCGTCACAATATCATCCATCTCACTTTTTTTCCTGACAGAACACATCTAATTGTTCAATAGATGTGTCATCAATACAGCTGTCTACACCTCACTAAGGGCTTGCACTCTGCACATGAAGCTTTAAGTTGAACTAACATTAGTAACTACATTGACATTGTTTTGGGCTGTAAGAGCTGCTAATACGCTTCTAGTGCACAGCAGTATTATCAGTGTCTGAAAGCATTCAGCATAAACACTGACTGACCGGACAGTCTGTAGGTATGTGTTCATTTGTTCATCTGCGCACTCTAATTTTAGTGGCATATGTTGTCAAGCACAACTTCTCTTGGTGGATCTGTTGTGTCTTATTGTAATAGATTGTAATATCTATTATTCTATATTGAACCACATGTATGGATGTAGTTCTTCCAAGTGAAAAATCACAACATCACGCAATGAAAACATTTTTATCTCTAAACTATAAGTTTGATAAATGTGAATTTCAAAAAGGATGTCATCTGGTATCATATTTGGACTGATGTATCTGTAAGCTTGCATCCCTGCTTGTCAAAAACGAGAATATTAGATTTCTCTCAAGAGAAGCTGCTCTGAGCTCTCTGTTCCATTACCAAACTGTCAGTACTTCACAGTGGGAGAGCACTGCTTTTAGAGAAGGGTCTGATGGCTTTGGGAGCCATCAGAGGCTGAAAACAGCTAGCCACAAAGCACTTTAAACTCATCCAGACTATCCAAAGTACAGGTCAATTTACACCGGGTTTGTTTATCTGTTCCCGGACCAAGTTTGACAGTCCCGCCCCTTTCTGCTGCTGCTCCACTTTCACAGTTAACTGTTGTTCCCATTTCAAAGGTGCCTGCAAATACATCCAAACTATGCACATGTTGAGAAGAAAGTAGATGTGTTAAGATTCTTCCTCTGACTCTAGAACTGTGAGAGGTAAAAAGGCATGCCAACTAGCCAGCTGTTCTCTGTTTATCTTACTGATAAGCAACTTAATCTGATTTCACACTTTCCTACTGTAAGATGAATGTGATGATTTAAGAAGCTCAGGATGAATTTAAACTGTTCCGAATCTGAATTTAAAATGTGATTTCTATCTATGACTACATACGCTGTACCACATCTAAAACCTGCCTTCTTGAACATACTGAAAATTCAAATTAATGTGATGTAGCCAGCAACCGCTCAGCTTAGTCATTTGGAATTTGAATAATTGTTAAGGACAATTAAATATGAGTTCAAATGTAAATTTAAGTTTAGAAAACTAAGGTTGTTTGTAATTTATGATTTGTATTCATATAATAAACATGATCTTAATGTAATCACAATGAAAATTGCAATTAACTTGGACTCGTTACTCAAGAATTATATTTACTGATTTGTGGACACATCTGCACTTCACTGATAATACCAAAATATTAGACCAAAATTCAAATCTACTGAGAAATGTGATTACAATAGCATGACCTTGAAATTGAATTAATCAGTAGACTGCCAAATACTGCATCTATATGTATCATGAAATAAGGAAAGAACACAGATACATTGCAATTCCATGCATCTGCAGGATTACGTCATAACCGCTTATGACTACATTATGCACTTTAGTAGAGCTTTGTTCAAACATCTGATTTGCTTAATAGCCAAAACATTGTAATGAATGATGATAGCCAATGATTGACAGTGAAACGTACATTGCTAAAAGTAATAAGCTAGGTAGAAAAGTACACATCATTATGGAAAAGCTGTCTCCACGGCATTTTCAAAAACCTGACGTGCTAGCCAGAATGCTGTGACTCGTGCTGAAAGGTAAGAAGGGTCCCGGGACTGTCTGGAACTGACGCAACTGGCAGGCAAGCCTGTAAGATAAAACACCAGCCCATCAAATACATCTGATAGGTGGTGATATAAAGATACTATATAATAATAAGATTGCCAAATAAACAAAATATGGGGTCTTGTTGTAATGATAAATAGTAAAATTTCCACATGTAAAATGCTGTGTTCACATACTGTCTAACATTTAATGTGAACTCTCAAGTTTTATCACTCTGACGCAATGATCCATACCAGAATCTCAAGATCCATGCCGTCTTCGGTCTTCGTTAACTGGGTATAGACCATTGTACACTGCCCCTGCACACAGAGGTGAAGTCCCTACATCTAATGCTGACATGATCATTTTGTCTAAGAGGGAGCTTTCATTCTGTGTGACAAGCAGCCTGATCAAGCAGATGTCTTGATGGATTAGAAATGGCTTGCTTAATATGGCTATCTGGCAGACATGGTCAGTGAAGCAAACAAGATGTGCAGAATAATGCAAGATGGACACACACACAAGCGCCTCATCTAGAATAACTGAGATAAGTCAAGTGAAGTTTATATATATATATATATATATATATATATATATATATATATATATATATATATATATATATATATATATATATATATATATATATATATATATATATATATATATATATATATATGTGTGTATATATGTATATATGTATGTATATATGTATATATGTGTGTATATATGTATGTATATATGTATATATGTATGTATATATACACATACATATATACACATATACATATATACATATACACATATACACATACATATATACACATATACATATATACATATACACATACACATATATACATATACACATATACACATATATACATATATACATACACACACACAAACACACACATATAAAATCTGTTTCTACCCAACACCAAAAACAAAAAATAAAACAAAAAATAAAAGATCCAAACACTTCACTGTTGACTTCTCCAGTGTGTTCTCCCTCTATGAGGGATCACATCACTACAGTAGTGACTCCTAATGGTTGGATGGAGCACTTGAGGACAACAGGATGGGACGTGGGAAAATGACAGTGTAAACAGGACACCCTCATAAGTTTCTTATTGACACCGAAGAAGGAAAAATTTGGCAAACCTTGTTTATACAGCACTTTTAAAAAGCGGAGGTGCTTCAATGAAGAACTAACCAAGCAAAGCTTATTTATCTTCTCCATAACACTGAGAAATCTAAAATGTTTACAGCCATATAAAGTTAATGGACGGTACACGCTATAACACTTTCCCTGTGTCCTGTTTTCCAATCACCATATTCTGAACCTTAAAAGCAACTACATGCTTTACGAGTAACAAGGGGATCAACACAGATTTTAATGATCAATAATTAAATGTATTAATCTCTGGCTTTTGACAAGGATCTGTTTTGTAAATAATGATCCTTTACTTCTAATAATTGGTAGGAGATGATCAAGCAACAATTTAAAATGTGTGAATTTGTTTCCATTCAAGTATTATTCATTGCACTGTCTCAAACTATATAGTTGATTAGCATAACCCCTTCAGAAAAGGAAAAACGCCAGAATGTCTCCTTTCCAGTGAGAGGATTTACATCAAATTGGAAAGGATATGCCACACTGAGAAAAGCAAGATATCACAGACAGATACATATTCAAAAGCACAGCAAGATCCAGTACCCCCACCAACAATAACGGAGGGCACAGGCTCCCAGCAAAGGTACAACACAGTGGATTTGTCACTTCTTTTGGGATTAGGGACATCCTGTAGGAAGAAAAAAAATACTGATAAAACTGTATAAAAACTGTGAAAAAGAGTATCTTGACAGGAGTCCAGACTTGTCTATTCAGATGTAACACATGTGGCAGGGAATACCTCTGTGAAGTCAGTTTGGTTTTTAGTCAGTTTATTTTTTGTGTTAGCAGGATATCTTTAAACCTTGTCAGCAGATGCCGGTGTGTTGTTACAGGAAGTGAGGCAATCAAACAAATGTTTCACTTTTTTGATGTACTGTGCTAATTGCGGTTAATCGCGCTAATGTCATAGTTAACTCACAATTATTCTCAATTACTTTTTCCTCTATTCTAAATGTCCCTTAATTTCTTTTTGTCCCTTTATTTTTTCTCAATTTAATGCTCTTCAACAGGGAAAATTGGATTGGCTTGCTTTGTGCAAATGTTATTTTTTTATTGAAAACAACACTGGAATATAACTTACTGTAGTGTTCAATTTCACACGTAACATTCTCACTTAGAGCAGTCATTCACACAAAAAATCTCTCAAACAGTGTAACACTGTCCATCAATAAAAAGGGTGAAAAAATACTTTTACGAGTGGGCGGAGAATTTATATCAGCTGTGTGCTTGGCCACCAAGCAGTATTTCAGACTGGACATAATGCGATGATAGCTCAGTTCACAACGACGAAACACACAGATCACTTTGGTTTTGTATTTGAAACAATTAAAAAAAAAAAAAAAGGAACATTTTTAATTCAAAATCGTATTGGCATCCATTTTGGCATCTCATGATTGCCATCCACTCAAAATGTAATGCTACTCTTTGGCCGGCTCGCGAGCCCAAACAAGTGTGTGAGGCGTGCCTGTTTTGTTTCCGGTCTAGCTAGATCCGGTGTTGTGCTGTAGTTTTTTCTAACATTTCTAGTTGTTGCAACATCATATGTAAAAAAACTACAAATACAATTTGGAGGACATGTAAATCAACATGTGACCTAAGACTATGTTTTGGCTCATTATAACTACAGAACCGTAAAGTTTGAGAGCATGTTTTTTCTGAATTTTTGGTTCCTCACACTCATTTCCATTTCCAGAACATTTCTTCCATAAAAATTACATTGCCAAACAATTAACACAAATTCTCTTAAAAATTATATTCGATCTCCCCAACTTTATACTGGTTGTAAGCATGAAAACGTATTAAATTTCACATTTTTCCACTTAATTGTTGCTTGATTATTGTAAGCATGATATATTTTATATAAAACTTCAAACCATCTTCAAACACATTGTAAAACTGCAAACATGTTTAGATAAGAAGTGCATACAACCCCTGAGCATTGGCACATTAACAACAAAAGGAAGTCAAATGGGTAAACCATCCCAGTGCAAACCCTTATATTCCTGCAAAGAATTCAAGTATTGCTTAAAATTAATGGGGGGCATCAGCTAATCAGTCTTTTAGCCTGTGCATTGTAATGCAGATTCATATCAAGTGGCATGTTAAAATGTCTTAAACCTTTTGTGTTATTAAAACACGACACTTGTTCTTTGGCCCATGGCTTAACTCCCCAATAAAGCTCATTGAAATATGTTAATGTATCTTTAAGATTTAAACAGACAAACGACTGAAACCAAAAACATAACCTATTTGGCGTATGTAATATACTACCAGCACAGTAGCAGAGGTGAGAAGGACTTCACTGATGAAGGCAGAAGTTACTGCCAATGGAAGAGGGACACCATGCAGCAGTAAGTTTTACTGAACTGTTTATTTTTATAGGATCTTTTCTGGATGGCACTGTAGAGTGAGCTCTTGTGTGTAACAAACGAGGGGCTTAAACTCTCTTAAAAGCTTAACAAAAGAGAAAAAACCCAATGCCAACAGGAACGAGACAGCAGCTGACAGTCAAATATGACAGAAAAACATGTTCACCCACTCCGCTATAATTTCTAATAGCCAGGAATTGCACCTTACTGTAGGGTTTGAACGTTCTTGGTGTCCCAGAATCAAGACAAGGTGAAAAGGCAACATTTAAAAAATATTCTTTTTCCATGTATTTTATTTATTTACCAGGCAATGCTCATTAATCAAAAGCAAAACAATTGTAAAGAGATTTGGCACAGCAGGCTAATTTTCATCTTTTGTCCCTAGCCAACAGAGGTGAAAAGTAACTTCCGTTACTGTACTGAGTAGTTTTGTTTTGTATTATTACAAGGTTGACGTTTTGATCCCTGGCCCCTACCTGCTCGCCTGTCAAAGTGTCCTTGAACAAGTCAGTGAACCCCAAGTTCCTCCCAATAGACCAGCCCCTTGCATGGCAGCTCCACCACCATTGTTGTATAAATGTGTATGAATGGGTGAATGAGAGGCAAATTGTAAAGCGATTTTTCCGGTACAGTAGAAAGGCGGTATTTAAATGTCATTTATTATTCACTACATTTATTATTTGCTACTATTAATATTACATATTTTTTCAGTCAATGGTCTATATATTCATGCAAATATCTACAACAACAACTGTAGCAAAGGCCCTAATTTTGTTTACGTATATTTTTAGGTACTGTGCTTTAATGGAGAAAACAAGTTTCCTCAACATTGGAAAAATTCAAATGCTGGAAAAAAAATGTAGATAAATAGTTTTAATTAATGTATGTTAAAGTACAAAGACAAACAACATTACATCTGGCGCAGTGAATGCTGGCATGTTGACGCAACATCTGTGATGTCTGTGTCTGCTATCTAAATTTCATGACTGTCTCAGTCATTGTGGGTTTGTGTCAATATGAATACACACTTTAATGCGTATCTTTCCCACTCTTTGACACTGGCCTAACAAAACTGTACCACCAGAGCTGTTGATCTGGATGGAACAGCTTTAGCAAATTTGAATCTCATTACCAACACAAGGGTTCCGCCTGGCAGAGGATACCAGTGCTGCCCTTCTTCACAAGCTCTTAACTAATGCTCACTAAAGCATATGAGATAAAACAAAACAAATTACCTATATAGTCCTTCTCTTCAGATAAGATGTAACCTCTTCACCACTAACACCACAGTTAGGGTTGTGAGAGTACAAATCTTTGACAGCAGGGAGGTGTGAGGCCTCTTGGCCCCAGCAGCAGCAAGCTGTTCAAGTGCTTTGTGCGATGTTTTAAAAAGGGCTGACAGTGCATGCAAATCGTCTGAGTGTCCGGGATGTTAATGCGCCTAAATCACCAGAGAGCAGTATCCTGCCAAGCTGAACTTTAACCAGTGATATACCTGTAATTACAGGGTTTACTCCCTGGCAATCTCATTGGAGGGAAATTAAATGCCTTGCGGGGCCTCAACCGTCAGATTGAATGTTTGTGTTGTTACCACCGAACACACACACAAACACACACACACACACACACTGTCAATCATGACAGATTGCCCAAGGTGGAAGGGCAGATTAGGAGACACTTTACGGGTTTGAATCAGCTTCCTGTCAGAAATCAGGCATCTCTGAATTAGTCTAGGGCTTTTTAATGTGTGTCTTAAGCCCTTTATTTAAAAGTGTTGCATGCCTTGATTAGCAAACTTTCCATAGGGAGGATGTGTGTAATTATAAGCAGTATCTGATTGTTACTAAAAATACCCAAATAATTTTCTTATGAGCGTAAAACATGCTGTAGCTAGGAAAATATCACAGTTGAAGCAATAATGACCTAGTCCTCTTCTTTTAACAAACACGACACATAAGGAATATATAGAGTTACAGCTTCTGACACACTAGATTGATTAAAGTATGATGTTAGCATGCAGTGCGTAGACATTTTTCTCTTACTTTCCTCTATCAAGCTCTATTCAATATCACCTTGGGGAGGCAGGGGTGTGGAGGTGGGTTAGGCTATATGAAGTATTTGGTTGATGTATGACTGGCCTGCCTCATTTGTGACTGCCTTATCGCTCAATCACTCAGCAAGATGGAGATGCACAGGGAGACTGTTTTAATGACCCCAACCTCCACCCAAGTCAGAAGCAGGTAATCTCAGCCACTTCTGTTTGCTCTCTCCTATAGTCTACATAGCTTCAAAGCTAAAATATGTGCGCCTGCTCCTATTTTAATGCATTTTCTGTATGTCAGATAGTTTTAAAAATGGAAAAACTATAAATAATGATCCATATGACTTACAATAGTTAAGCATTTGCAATGTCTGTAAAGATGTTTGATAGTTGATATCAATCTACTTTTACTTGACTGAATCCTTACCACATAATTATATGGCAGAAACAGTGCCTACATGTATCTGTTAATGGACCAATTAGTCTGCAAACTATAGTACCTACTGTGTCTACACATCAAGCCTAATTCCAACGTGTATGCCAATCAGGTACATTAAGCGGTATCCCTAATGCAGTTTTGACCCTCCGTATAGATATCTATGTACGTGTGTGTGTCTAAGTAATTTTGCAGCCTCCTCGGTATTTTGTGTCCATAATTGCCTCCTGTCAAAATGTCTGAGTGAGCTGATTGCAGGAAATAGGACAGGACATGTGTGCCCCTCATTAACCCATCAGTTGGTGAAGCAGATGTGGCAGATTGAAAGATAGGGTAACACAAGTTGATATTACCTCTGTAGCTCAAGTTTTTTTTTTTTGATTCAGTCTGTCATTTTTTTATTCATTAAGCAAGGAGTTAAACCATGGGCTGAAAAGATACTTTGCTTAATTGAAAAAGTGTGTTAAGGCATCTATGGGAAGTCTTTTTGAACCTATAATGTACATAATACCATTACTTTTCCTTATTTTTTGACATGATACAAACTTTTTATGGCTTTTTCTGGCAACAGATAGATTTGGCAACTGAAACATGTTCCAGGACACTCTGGATGAGAGATAGGGCACAGCCTTGACTGGTTGCTTGTTTGCCACATGGCTGAGACAATTTTATAGACTTACACTTATTGTACAGCCAAATTGGAGTCAAATTCACCTTCAATTGCATATTTTCATTTTTACTGTGGAAAATCAGAGCATCCTAAGGAGACCCACAAACATGGGGAAAACACACCCACCATACAGATAAAGGTCCAAGCCAGCAGTCAGATACCTGCACAGGACCATTGTTTATGAAGCTAGAGTTCTAAACACAGCTAATGATGCATCCATATTCAAATGTAAAAAGCTCTTTGCATGATGGTGCACCTTAAATGAATCCAAGCAGCACATGAGATTCTCAGGGAGCACATTAAAACGACAAGGAATATACAGAGGAAAACCCAGAGGGTACATATTACTGAGATGTGGGATATACATAATGCACAAGGCGGTAGATGCCATCTCAAGTATGGTAATAACACACGGTAGAGGAGGAAGAAATTGGTACATACACTACAGCAGTAGTACAGTGAGCAGCAAAATCAGTAGACAGAGAGGCAGCATGCATGATCAAAAGAGTGAGCGTGAGGGTGTAAGCTTGTTAGATTATTAAGGCTGACTTATTGACTTGTTTGAATGTGACTGGTGATTGTTATAGTCAGCTAGTACAGCTAATAGTGTACATGACTCCAGTGCACCGCCTGAACTCACAGATTTTGAGTCAAGCACATCAAAGGATTAAGAAGCATTTATTGTACCAAACCACATGCAATTACACTTGGCATTGGGAGCTTTTGCGGTTCTGTGTACTTGCCGAATGAAACCAAGCAACATGTGATGATTATGAGGGAAAAGTTGCGCGTTAGAAGATAAAACCCCGCAAAATAAACAAATATAGCTGTTATCCTATTAATACCATGATGATGGCATGAGACTGTATTTTTGATACAAGGATATACAGGCAACATGCATGTTGCAATTCAGCAAAATATACAGGGATTTTCTCTGATACAGAGAGAGAAAACAAAGGTTGAGCACGGGGGTGGCATATGCAAATGTTTGTCACTCAGTTAGTCAAATGTAAGTTAGTTGCTGACAGGTTGTTGGAACTACTTTGTATAAGATGACAGTCCCCAACCACTTTAAACAATTGCCTCCACATGTATATTAGTTATAATGAACGTTAAAGTTAAAATATAATGTGAATCCCCCATTTGAATCAGAAATAATCTGCCCAGCTGAAGAGGTGCACTCCTCCCTCTGCCCTCTTAAATTGCTAATTGCTACTCACACTGAAATAATTTAAAGTCATCCACAATAAACACTCCAAAAGCACACCCATTCACATATGCAACCACAGGAAACCTATTCTCTGAGCCTGGAGCTACTCTGTGCCAACCAGGTTTGGATGGCCTCCTTCAGCCTGACAGCCTCCCTCACTGCTGGTGCCCATGATGTAAGTGTCCCCAACCTTTCCCTACAAATGGTCAGTGTTTTCAGAGGTGAAAATTGAATTAATTCTGGACAGACATGTTCTAAGTGAATCCATTCTGCACATACAGTAACACACTACAGTACATAAAGCCTAAGTTCTTCCCCACCTGATCCAAATAACTAGTTGATAGCACAGCACCTCACTTCACCCAGGACTTAACACATCAAACCTAATGAGACAGCTACAAAGTCAATCATTGATCTTTGGCCCAAAGTGCTCTGCTACTGCCAAATGAACCTGTTTGAGAGTTGGGCAGAGGGACACAGCTCATTTTTAGCTTGACAGCTCATTTTTGTTTACCTCTGACCTGCTCCATCTGTACACTACAAACAAGTCACTCAGGTCTTCTAAACAGGGATTACTGGTGGTCCCACACACTTGTTTGAAAGTTAAAGGTGACCGTTTCTTTGAAGTTGTAGCACCGACTCTATGGAACAGCCTTCCTAAAAACTTACGGTCTGCAGTCTAGGTTGACGCTTTTAAAAAGCAGCTGAAGACGCATTTGTTTCTAGTCGCTTTTGTCTTGGGTTTGTAATTTTGTACTTTAAAGTCTTTTAATCTTTTACCTACATTGGTAGTGTATTTGTTTTTGCTTGTTTATTTTCCATTTAGGATCCTACTGTATTTTAACCAATGTTTATTGCGTGAAGCTCTTTGCAACTGTCTGTAAAGGTGCTATATTAAATTAATTATTATTATTATTATTATTATTTTGTGTTTATGCAGACAGAGCTAAGACTGCAACCAAATGGCATTTTGCAACAATTTTTTGAGAACTTGCGTGTACTTTTTACAACAACTAGCACCTGTTTGAAAAACTAGGAGGAAGCGACTCTAGCAGAGTTGTCCAATGTGTGTGAGAGGGGAAGGGTCCCTGAGTGATTAGTCATCAACACTTGTGTGTCTTGCTTTCGTTGCGTCACACTCATTGCCCGTGAAAGTCAGCCATGGCGGAACAAACCATTGACACACTTTTTCCATGTAGAGCCCAATTGACTTATTATCATACAGATAGACCAGAATATGCATTAAAACTACACAATCCATTGAAACAGCGCTTGAACAATACTCCCAGGTAGAGCCTGACCGATAAAGGATTTTTTAGGCCAGTACCGAGAGAACATTAGTTATTTGTAGTTATTTATGAGTTCTCACTAAAATATGATAATAAGTTGTTTTATTGTCACAACAGAACAGAGGAATATCAATATATATTAAAGTTCTGATAAATACAATGTAAAGAAAAAAAAAAGATATGAAACTTAACCCTTGTGTTGTCTTCCTGTCAACTATGAAAAAAACTGTTTTTTTCAACACTATTATTGCTTTTTGACATTTCTTGTAACTTTTTCAACATTGTGGGTACTTTTTTGATGTTATTTGACATTTCTAATGTGGACATTCTCAAGGCTTATTTCGACGGCCTATTTTTTGTGATAAAAAAAAACAACTGATAACCGATAGATTGTGAAATTCCTAATATCAATAATATCGGCCCACCAATATGTCAGTTGGGCTCTACTCCCAGGTATAAGACACAGTTAATTACGCTAAATAAAATGGTTTAATTATGCCAAAAAATAAATTAGAGAGAAATGTATTGCATTTCAATAAAAATGTATTTGTAGTATAATAGTAAAATAATCATAAAAATATAGCCATAACTTCTAATATTTATTCATCTTTTATGCCAGAAATGTGCTATTTGTTTAATCTTATGATAATAATTTTGACAATAAATAACCACGTTAGTATAACACCACTTCATGAAAGCCATAAGACCTCATTTCTAAAAGTGACAGTAGCAGTTAGTCAGACACGTATCCTCAGCTTCATATACATAAACACACACACTGACACACCAGAGGGAGACATACCCTGTTCCAGGCTTGCTAGAAGTAAAACTTTGTTACCAAATAAGACATTATGAGCATGGGCTCAAAAATAAACACAAGCAAAAAAACAAGGCACTTCAGATACAAGAGCCAGATCCCATCATTCACCTTTAATAGGTATGTTTGTGAACAACCAGGCGTGATGGGTAATCTACATTATGTGAGGGTGATGGTTGTGTCGCAAGTGTTGTGTTGAGTGTCAGCTTGTTGCAAAGGATCTCTGTTTCATTATTTTCCAATCAGTCAACAGGTCGGACAATAAGAACATTTTCATTAAAGCATTTTGTACATCTTTATTTCATTAAGATTTTAACCTAGTTTGTTTCTGGACTAATTTGTGTCCTCACAATCAGCCTCAGGTCTACATCAACTGGTAGATTGGCAAGCTTGGATATACTGTGAGGAAAATAAGTATTTGAACACCCTGCTATTTTGCAAGTTCTCCCACTTGAAAATCATGGAGGGGTCTGAAATTGTCATCGTAGGTGCATGTCCACTGTGAGAGACATAATCAATTATGATTTTTTTAACTATTTATTTGTATGATACATGCAGCAAATAAGTATTTGAACACCTGTCTATCAGCTAAATTCCATCCTCAAATACCTGTTAGTCTGCCTTCAAAATGTCCACCTCTACTCCATTTATTATCCTAAATTAGATGCACCTGTTTGAGGTTGTTAGTTGCATAAAGACACCTGTCCACCCCGTACAATCAGTAAGAATCCAACTACTAACATGGCCAAGACCAAAGAGCTGTCCAAAGACACTAGAGACAAATAACATTCTACATCTCCACAAGGCTGGAAAGGACTACGGGGAAATTGCCAAGAAGCTTGGTGAAAAAAGGTCAACTGTTGGAACAATCATTAGAAAATGGAAGAAGCTAAACATGATTGTCAATCTCCTCGGACTGGGGCTCCATGCAAGATCTCACCTCGTGGGGTTTCACTGATTCTAAGAAAGGTGAGAAATCAGCCCAGAACTACACGGGAGGAGGTGGCCAATGACCTGAAAAGAGCTGGGACTACCATTTCCAAGGTTACTGTTGGTAATACACTAAGACGTCATGGTTTGAAATCATGCATTGCACGGAAGGTTCCCCTGCGTAAACCAGAACATGTCAAGGCTCGTCTTAAGTTTGCCAATGACCATTTGGATGATCCAGAGGACTCATGGGAGAAAGTCATGAGGTCAGACTTTTTGGTCATAATTCCATTAACCGTGTTTGGCGGAAGAAGAATGAGGAGTACAATCCCAAGAACACCATCCCAACTGTGAAGCATGGGTGTGATAGCATCATGCTTTGTGGGGGGGGGTTCTGCACATGGGACAGGGCAACTGCACTGTATTAAGGAGAGGATGACTGGGGCCATCTATTGCAAGATTTTGGGGAACAACCTCCTTGCCTCAGTTAGAGCATTCAAGATGGGTTGAGGCTGGGTCTTCCAACATGACAATGACCCGAAGCACACAGCCAGGATAACCTTGGAGTGGCTCTGTAAGAAGCATATCAAGGTTCTGGCGTGGCTTAGCCAGTCCCCAGACCTAAAGCCAAAAGAGAATCTTTGGAGGGAGCTCAAACTCCGTGTTTCTCAGCAACAGCCCAGAAACCTTACTGATCTAGAGAAGATCTGTGTGGAGGAGTGGGCCAAAATCCCTTCTGCATTGTGTGCAAACCTGGTGAAAAACTACGGGAAAGATTTGACCTCTGGAATTGCAAACAAAGGCTACTGTACCAAATATTAACATTCATTTTCTCAGGTGTTCAAATACTTATTTGCAGCTGTATCATACAAATAAATAGTTAAAAAATCATACATTGTGATTTCTGGATTTTTTGTTTTAGATAATGTCTCACAGTGGACATGCACCTACGATGACAATTTCAGACCCCTCCAGGTGGAAGAAGACTGATACCAGCCCTAGAATTAAAAGATTCACCTCACATGAGTAAACAACCTCCAAGTGTTAAGAATGCATATTTATGTGTTAAAGCAGACAATCAATATGCTACAGTATTACATTTCACAAATCCCTTCTCACCTCTCCTGAGCAGATGGCTTGTAAAAGAAGAAAAAAAAGTGAGCCAACCAGTAATCATATGTGCAATAAATGGTGCTGGTTATGTTCCTGTGGAGTGACTACAGATGGCGTGGTGATAGTCTTCTGCGCACATTTTAGACACACCCTTCATACTGCCCCAAAGGGGACTTTTAGCACAGACCATGTCACTACCTATTGCCAAGGCAACTATCCAAAAGGCCAGTAAATCTGATTGGAAATGACTTTTATGGACATCTCATTTTATTGGTCTTTACCAGGCCAGATGCTAACCAGAAATTACAAGTATTTATTTTTGCTTTAAATTCAAAATAAAAGTGAATAATAACCCATAAATTGTGTATGCATATACAATACAAAATGTTTAACTATTGTGCTATATTAACAATATATTTGTATTTTGTCTAATTTACTTGTTTGCGTCCATATTACTTGAATGATTCTGAGCTATTCTCAATGCAGGACGGCTATATGGTCTAAGAACATTAATAAAATGTGTCTTCTTGTAGCAGGAAACACAACAAATAATACCTTTTTGTTGAACATAACTTGTTTTTTCTGTGATTTGGACTGATGATGACTCAGAGACCAATTGGGTGAAGAGAAGAGGTAGCAATGGCAGACTCAAGAAAGCATACGTCTCTTCAGAGCAAGACAACCCGCGATCAGTCTCACCACCAAATAAACATTTGTGCTGGATTATAGACATAGATCTCTAAAAGTGAAACGTTTTACAACAAATACAAATTTAAATTTAGCCTGCATTTTCTGTGAAGCTATTGTGCTATTTTCTAGGCACATTGTAAATGTTCCCATTAATCAACGTAATCAAACTTAGGAACAGTGACCTAACAGCCACTTTCCTAAGTGAGACATTAGTTGTAACATTTATATATTAAAGCAACATGCAAAGCAATTCTCTTCCAGTGAAAATAAATGGAGCGTAGCATTAGTTTAGGCGGAGCACTGAAGTCACACTTGCATTTAGCTGCATTAGCTGATTGGCATCAGCTGTGTCATTCATGCTTCAAAATCACTGGCTCATTCTTTAGCTGCTTGACAATCGACTATCTACAAATGTGTTATCATATTTATGCAGGTGTACAGTGCAGACATGTTTATTTGACCCAACCTTGGACATATGCTAAAGCTGGTATTGTTGGTGTAACTCAAGATTCCATGTGCATGTATGCATTTATTAGAAATGTCTTTACAGCTCGGTTTGATTAAGAGCTCCTCAACCAACAGGGCTTATTCCATTAAGTCTAACTGTATAACCCAAGGCTCGACAGTAATGGTTGCCCTTGGCACCAGATGAGTCAATTGGCAACCGTTCCATGGCTTTTGGTTGTCCCCTTTGGCAACCACCTGTTAAATTTTTAACGATGAATGATAAGATCCAGTGCTAACATGGCACAGTGTTCGGTATCTATTGGACAGAATAGCAACGCAAATTTCAGTGCCTTTCTGCCCTGCTCTCTAATGCTCCAAAACAGACGTTGAAGGCAAAAGCATTTATTAGTGTTTTACTAGCGTGACAAGCATTGCTGCATGTCACGCTAGTAAAACACTAAAAACTCATTACACTTGGCAGCAGTTAACCTTATCTTACCGTTATCTGCGGTAGTAACTGGATTAAACATGGTTAAAATGCTGACAGTTAAACGGTGTAAAGTGTGACTGTATTTCACTGTAGAGAATTCCACCACCGGGACATACAACCGTGCTGCTGCTGGAGCTATGAGCTGAGACACAAACCAGCACTTGGACAAAACACAGACGTGAATAAAGGTTGTGTTTACTTAACACAGATAAACCTCGTGGTGCATTCAAAGTTATTAGTAAGTCGTAAAATACCCGTTTCCCATCTGTTTCTGTCATTTAACAGAAATGTATTTGTGAAAGAAGTAATTATTGTTTAAAAGGTTATTGTTATTACATTTGACACAGAGTTTTGTGATCCGTTGAACCCCTATTTGAGAGAGATGGGAAATAAATTGCAAGCCAGGCCAGCCTAGGACTCGGTTTACACCCATCGCCATTTCTATCCACTGGAGGACCATAGGCAGGGGGGGGGAACACATATTAATGTTAAAAAATCATGGGACCCTAACATTGAGCCCTGTAACCACTTGTAATATAAGGTTAATTCCTTTACACAAACGTCTTGGAATAATGTAAATGAAGGTGCCCCGTTTCTTAAAAATGCAGCTGTTGTAATCATGCATTTACAAATTACATCACCTTCTAATTTTCCTTTCACTAATACTGCTCTGCACTGCTGAGTGGGTGAATGCTTGTTCTTGTCAGCTGCCTTCTATGGAAAAGCTGCATGATAGAAAGGTGAACAAGAGGACATAAAGAACTGCTGCCTGTGACTTGATAGCCCATCACATCCTCGCCATCTGGTAGTGTTTGCTACGCTCTGAAAATCTATAGTGTTCTCCCACAACTGCTACGGCCTGGTACACCCACACTACTATTAATGTTGTAAGTTGCACAATACCGCATGCCAAAAGATGTACACATAAGTCTATAATAAATAAGTAAGACCTTGATCAATGCATTTACATCCAACCTAATTAGGCTTAACTGTCTAATGCCAGAGATGGCATTTTCCATGTTAGACTTGATTTGCAACTTGTCTCTTGTAGACCTAAGAGTTCACTCCAACAGAGTGATAATGACATAATAAAAAAATATGATTCCTTTATATATTGACATGGCATTGTGAACATTTGATTTTCAAAACACTTTCTTTATCCTTTGACACACTATGTTCCTGTCAGCAACAAGTGAGTGACAAAAGAATCAACACACAGCAATCTGTCAGTCACATGTTACTTTTTCTTCTGCATTTGGATTAACAAACTAAACAGCCCTTAGGCTAAACTGAAAAAAGTCTGTCTTGTACCATGTGTGGGTATCAATAGCGGTGTCCTTGTGTACCAGCATTTGAGAGGAAATGCCTGTGGTCCAAGTCCAGCCAAGGACCTTTGTCCCCTTCTCTCCCCAAGTGTTTTCTGTTGCTCTACGCTGTCAAATTAAGGCAAAATTAAAAATGAACACACAGGCAGCATCCTTCAACTCACGACTCCTGCAATTCTTCCAGAGATCAGTATATTGCTAATGTTAGAGTAATCCTTGATCCAGTATAATGCTGTTCTTGCTGTAAAGTCAGATTTGGCGTGTTAACTTTGTTGAATAAGTGATTTATTGTTTGTTTGATTTTAACATTTGGAGTATATAGGGAAATGTGTCTTATTTCAGTTGTCTGAGCCTGATTACACTGCAAGGTAATCCATTCTATTGTTCTTTCAAATGGTGACAAAATTTGAGAGGCTACAGAAGAATGTCAGCTTTGAAAAAGGGATATGGAATAGTAGGCCAAGGTCTTTAGTTCACAAGGCTGTAAATGCTACTTTTGGAGTAGCATTTTCCACTCCATGACTTTGTGAATCACTGAGAGGGCTGCTCCGATCACATGTGATTTATCAAGGTAACATGGCAGTAATTCTTAAAGTCATTCTAGTCAAATGAACTTAAGTGAGAATTGGCACGAAACTGCCTAGGTAGGGACATCAGGCTGGGATTCTAAGTAGCTGATAAGTGTTGCAGCTGACCCTCTTGTCTGTTCAGGGATGGCTGTTCATGTTTGACATGTATTCTCTCCTATGCTCCTCTTTCAAAATATCTGCCTCATCATCACCTGTCATCTGTGTCTTCCCTTCTCAGGCAGTCTTACTCTGCTTGGAATAGGATGAGACGGTGTGCTGTGAGCTCCAGCTTGAACATGATGGTCTAATGGCATTCAGCACAAGGAACAGCACCCATCTTGGGTGGGTGTGAAAGGATCAATACTGGATCAATACTCTGGATAATTTGACAAGTGCTTTCAACTCGATGTGCCCCAACCTTTACTTTGTATCTTGATTACTGATTAAGAGGATGTCCCCAGGACCTGACCTCTAGCGGAAGAATTCAACAGCGACTTGGACTACAGACTCAAGCACTTGTAAGCCTAGCAATTGCCCTATTATCTCCTCATCTCTTGCTCACTGCGATTTCGGCATCTCCACTCGTCTAGTTCTCCCTGAGCATAACAGCATGGGAAATACCTTTTGCATTTCAAATTAAGATCTTTCTGTTTTTAAGTCATTAATTGGGCACTGACAAGGCACATTGGGGACAATGTTTTCTGCTTCACTGGTGTAGTTCGAGTCCTACAAAGGGATGAAACTGTGTGCATCATGGACTGTGGTTAATCTGGCATGCAGCATCCAGGTGAAGAACTGGATCAAAGAAGAAAGAAAATTGGCTCAGAAGAAAATTCTGAGAGAATGTATCAAGGACCACTATGTGGACAAAACACATTGGCTGAAGCACTTTCTTTTAAATTATATTGAACTGTCACAAGTTTCCCTATCTCAGGATATTCAAGCTTGGATGAAGCATTATGGGATCAATATTGCTCTGTGATACTCAACAATGTGTCTTAATTAGCTTTTTCACAATCTAAAGACCAAAGTTAAACCTATATTATTTATATCAATGAATGTCCATTAGATTCAAGCCATTGCCAAATGAGTTGATACAAAGTTACAAAATTACGCCAGCAGCTCCACAAAACTCTTGCTGCATTTCTCAGTATGGTTATGCTTACAAAATAGTGTAGTCTGTCAACTTTAGCGCACAGAAGCTCGAGTTATGCAGTTTACGACAACGCTGAGAAGGGACAACTGCAACGGTCAGCTTTAGAGACGAGGAGTGCATACAAATTCCAAGATAATTACCTCTTCTGAATAGTCCATGTTTTCTAATTTGCTTTGTCCTCCTTGATCTACTAGCAACTGCATGGAGGAAAGATGGGCATAGAGCGCAATCACCAAAGGCTTGCGTCCTTTGTATGCACCTACAATGTTGTTGTCATTACTTACAATTCCTCATTGGGTGATAGAAATTTTGCACTACAGCTTTAAACTTACACAGTATCTTTGGGTTATCTAATCCCCTTCAAATAATGATAATCACCTCGTCATGGCACTGCGACCTTTACATGTTCCCATAACAAGAGACGTGTTGCCTCATGTCGCAATGTTTCACTGGGCCTAATGTTGCAGCTTAACAGCAAAGAATTGCAACACTGCTTTGACCTATATCTACCAGGTCAGACAGAATTTCCCTGCATGCCATAAATATCACCCTGCCTCTGGCAAAAATGACCTGCCTACTTGCCATCTTTCCGGTTATGTATTTTCTCATTCTCTGCATGTCCTTACACCAGGGACTTCTGGCTGTTCCACGGTCAAGGCTGAAAACTTATGGTGACTAAGCTTTTGCTGTCGTTTCTTGACAGCCTCCCTTAATGCCTCAGAGAAGCTAAATCATTGCACATTTTTGAAAGACATCTGTTCAATCTATTCTCTTTATTTTCTCCCTGCTGTAAACCACAGATTTGAAACAAGCTATAAATAAAAAGTCTATTTAAACTCTCTAGAGGGTTTGAAAAAAAATGTCTCCATTTGTTTGACCATTCTAATGTTCTGGTGTGATGGTCTGCAGCTCTGAGAAATTATAGGAATTTGATAGGTATTTCATCAAATACGTGTTTTTTTTTATGTGAATTCCTATAGAAATTCCTCCTCCTTGTTCCAATGACTGAATATTTTATACGTAATATAGTGTCTTTTAAAAGAAACAAACTGTCTTCCTTCCTTTCAGATTATTCAGATTTATTTAATGAAGGTGCTCAAAGAGGCTGTACTAAAATTACAGCAGCCTAGGATTAACATGGCTCACACAGACTATTCCACAATATATGAAATATCTACATTTTTTGTCGATATGCATGCAAACAAAACAAAACAAAGAACAGAGAAGCTTGGACTGCAACACACACAGGAAGTGTAACTTCATTCTCTGTTCAGGACGCCATTACTACACTATATTTTTACTTAGCAAATATTAGTTTGCTTCAATTTTTCTAAACCTTGTTTCTCTAGGTTTAGGTTGCATTATAGGCACATCTTGTATATTGATATTTTCTCAGTTATGCTCCGAAATCCAGACTTGGTAATTCTCATCATCATTTTTAGTCTTTGCTCTAATGAATTTAGTGTTTTTTGTGATTCTTGTAGCCAGTTCAGTTTTTGAGGCAAGATCAGATTACTTTCTGTGCAGCCATTTATTGTTTTAATGTGGTACTATTAATAATAAACAGAGTATCAGCAAATTAGACTGCACTGATTGATCTAAAAGCTAAACACATTATTATAGAGATGCTGTGTATTAAACCGTTACCCCTTAGTTGAACTTGCAATATATCCTGTGTTCACAAACATTCCTTTCATATTTATTTTTTGGTATATCATATTTTGAAACCCTCCTGTCTTATAACCCAAACATGATGTTTAATTTGGATTATCATCAGTCTGTCTAATTTTACAATTATTAAAACCCATTTCTTCTTATCACACTCATATGTGCCACCTCTTCTGCTATCGTCTCATTTTTACTCCCTATTTGTTCTTTCTTGCTGCCTATTTTGCTCTCTTTCATTTAATCTTACTTTAACTCTCCGGAGTTGTATGCCTCTGTATGGCCTATCTGATGTTCTTGCTCTCTCAATTCAATTTCTTCATTCAAACCTTTTCAATTCTCTCTTTGTTATTCTCCGAGAAAGATAGTTCTGCCTTTTAGAAATGAAACTGCCTCCAGTCACCTGTTAGCTTGTCAATCAAGTGATGCAGTGGAGGCACAACCAAAAACCCATCAATTCTACAACATAGTTAAGTATTAAACTACATGGGTTGGGTTTGAATTAATGTTAGGGCGTGGTGATGGTGCAGTGGATATGACACATCCCTTTGGTGCGGGTTATCTGTGTTTGTGCAAGCCCTGACATATATAGCAATTGTAAGTTGCTTTGGATAAAAGCGGCAGCTAAATGTCATATGATATAATGTTAGCTCTTATCGGTTCAAACTTAAGACCCATTAAAAAGCTACTCAGTCAGAACAACTTGTGGTTCAGTTTATATAGAAATGTATGTTTGACTCAGAAACCAGAAATCTCTGAATTAGTAATACCCTAAAAAAAATTCCAAATGAAGTTTGAAATTCAAGGCAATGACAGATATGCAATTTTACCACTGAAATTCAAGAATTAATATTCAAAATGTTAATTATCAGTATGGAAAAATGATTTGAATGTCTAAGAACATACCCTGTAATCACAAGCTCTTTAATTGAATGGATAATTGAAGTGACATTTGAATATAGCGTGGATTGATATGGTCCCCTGGGAAATCAACTCTTACACAGTCCACAGGGAGGAGGGGATGACCCTTACATGATGATAACACTGGCAAATATTCCCGGTTGCCAGCATGTAATGCGTTGCCTTAAATCAAGATAATTTCATTATGGGGACTCTGGATCCTGGACATGAACCGCTATGTCCTAAAGTGAGAAAAATTGGAAAGGGCCAAATCATGCAATAAAGGTTTTGGACGCAAAGGACTTTGTGTGGGGAATAATTTATTCACATTTTCAGAGTAAGGCTTTTTAGATGATTCGGTTTTGTTTGAGAAAGAAAACCATTTCCAAATTTTCAGAGGAAACTGTTTTTAGTTCCATAACAAACTGTTGTGTTCCCATATGCTCAGGTAAAAGCAACGCCTCCCATTTCATCATAACACATAACATATTGCAACTAGTCAAACCAGTGGTTGTTTCTTATAAAAGTACAGGATCTATATAGACATGGTAGTCCGCAGACAAAACTAAATCCTTATCTGCAGTGGAAAGGTATGTAAACAAGAAAGTAGAGAAAATAGTGGCTGATAACTGTTGTGAGATAGATTACTTCATCTCCTTCTCATTTAGTCTTTCAAAACTGGAGGTATGTTAAACTACAGGGGATTATTACTTCTAAGAGTAATGGCCAAGGTTGCACCACGTTTTCATCTTTTTTTAGAGGGCCAGATGTGGCGCTTGAAGTTTCTTTGATATGCTCTACGCAGGGTACCAGAAAGTGAAACTCAAAGTCACATAAAGGAACTGATGATTAGAATTCAAGCAGGTTAAAAAAAGCTTCTTTAAATTGGAGGCTATTTGATATATACCACCATGCATCCATTTATTGTACTGCTCTGAACTTCTCCCGACTAATTGAAGTTAAGAAGTAATGCCTTCTTTGAGAGTTGGCAGTCCTCTCTTAAATATGTACTTTTTATATGTTGTTCAGTGATGCCAAAAATTCTATGATGCTTGATAGACCACAAGAATCCACACAGCAAAACACTGCTGTCAGTTTCATTGTTATTTCAGATTATGATATTTTGAGAAAGCCAAACACAACGCAAGGTACAGTACATCTATAAATAATGTGGAAAAAAATACAGATTAGTTGAGGGATGTTTACTTGACTTCTGCTAAATTCGTTTGATGAAGCTTTCAGTCTATGCCAACCATGTTTGTTTGCCTCTCACCGCTTCAAAATCAAAGCAACAACCTTCATCACCATGTCATACACTTACTGCCATTACCCATTCACATGAGTGACAGCTTGCCATTTTGATTCCATAACAATGGGAAGAGAACAAACTAACTTCTTCATAGTGTCACAACTCTTACTAAAGATGCTGTTTCACTGTGTAGCACACTGACCAACAGCTTTGAAAAAGTGTAAATTAATTATACCTTTAGTTCACACAGTTTTTAAACTATATACAATAGATTTTTGAATCCACAGTTCATGTACAATGTATGTTCTTTTCCAAAATGTTTCCATTGTGTCACATTCCAGACGATCCCTATTTGAACAGAGGATGCATTCAGAGAATGTGTGGCAGAACTGAACTGTGTGGAGGACTACATTTTCTTTGACTCAGCTGTTGTGAAATGGGTAAAATGTGCCACATACAAACGTATGATTCTACTGACTGGACTGCTTGATTTGATTGTGTAAAAATGTGGACAATGTGTCATTTTCACAGTTCTAGTTAAAAACTGACTTTACTGCCTTTATCAAGTGGCAGTAACCAACTTCAGAAATTTTAAAATCCTACACACATTTTTTTTGGCCAGAGTTCTGGAACTAACGAGTTTGGGGATATCTTTCTGTGGGTTTGTCACTACGATCGTAAACTTTATATCCAAATGATCCATTGTAAATATTAAAAAAATATTGTTCATGGCTGATTTATGTAATGCTGAAATGTACTTGAAGTATGTTTTCTGAGGCTCCAATAACAGTAAAATACAATTTAATATCAAGGTATTATGTTTTTGCCAATATCACAGAAAAAACATTCAAAAAAGCAATAGTTCCCAACCCAAGAAACCTCTGAAGTCTTTTTTTTTTCTACAAACAATTTATATACTGTATTTTCTAACAAAGTTAATGTTGTAACACTCTAGAGGGTTATGCAGCACTGAGAAGAGACACTTTTTTATTAAATATTACTGAGGCAAACTCCCTGTTCATTCTCTGTGTGACTTCTATAATTGTGGTAATACATATTGTACAATACAAGCACAAACACTAGGGATGTGTCAAAAACCTTAAAGTTAAACATAATCTAAATTGCATGATGACAACAGAAATGACATTCTGCTTGTCCCAACAGCTATGGTGCATATACTGAGGGAAATATTTTCACACATATTTTTATGGTAACATCATTCAAAATATTATTTTCTTATTGTCTAGTACATCACTTTTAGACAGTCAATGATTTTTAAAAAGTTTTACACATATTGCAAATAGCTGTCTGTCATTCTATCTATCTATCCGATCTCGGTGCTTCTGTGTGTCTGCCCCTCTCTTCTGTCTGCCTGTGTCTGTCTGTCTGTATGACACAGTCTGTCAGCTGGTCAGCGCCTTAATGGCAGCCTCTGTCACATCAGTCTTGGTTTAAGTTATTGGTCCCACTACGTCTGTCAACTGGTTGTTGTCATATGCAACTGCCTTCTGGGAATCTTGACCATTTTTCCCGACCTGTCTTTGAATAGCTCGCGCTGTTACACTTTCTCCTGAGGACAGCCTGACATCTGATGGTGATGTTTCTGAAAATTGTGTTATTGCACAGTCTGGAAAGGAAAAAAAGAAAAGAAAAAAAAAGAGCGGAACAGATAGAAACATTGCCTCATAGATAAATGATGTCTCATGGTTGCTACTTGTCTCAGACGTTTGAATAATGAACTTAGTTGAAATTTTGATTTCAAGATTGACCTCTTTTATCCTTGTTCTGTGATATTTTCACCAGTATAATTAGTGGAAGCAAACCAACATAAACCACCTAAAAAAAAATTGTTTGCCTGTCTTACAGTAATTATGCATACTTAAATGCCAATAACAGAATACAGTGAGAATATATTAAGTGATTATTACAGCATGTGTCATCTACAACAGCTTGCATGTATAAAGGTCTGTCCTTTCAGTTGATTAACTCTCTTTCCAGCCATCTGAAGTCAGCAGGTAAGCTCCATCTGCAGTCTCTAATTTCAGTGCTGCACATATCACATGCTAGTTCCACAGTGGTCACCTTAATTAAATCAAGAACAACCACCAGGTTGTTGCAAAATAACTGCATGAAAACGTCTCCATTGTTACTAACATCACACTGATTGGTTCAGATTCATTATTCTGTGCAGCGTCCCATGCAATGAAATCCAAAGGAGTGACTACAATATAGATAGATAGATAGATTACAATACAAGTGAAATTTCATGATTCTTGACATACAATTCAATATAACCATCACACCTTTATTAGTGTCAGTTCTTTTTTCTTTCGACTTTCTGTAACTGTTGGTGTTCTGGACCCGCAGCCTGCTGCTTTGAAGCCTGGCATCACCACACAGCAAGCGTACAGTACTGTGTTCCACGAGTTAACCGGGACCTCCCAGACAGCATGCACGTTTGTTAAGTCCGTTTCTCTCTGCCGTTTTTTTTTTTAAACTGGGGTTGTTAAAGTTAACTTAGTCTATATCCTCAACAGTGAACTTTTGGGATTGCTCAGGTGCCGCAGGAAACTCTGCCGGATGCTTATCTTTTTGCAGATGTCAGTTTCCTCCCCATTTCTTTGTGTTGTAATATTAAACACTGGTGGATTTATAAGGACTTTGGTTAACTGCTCCTTAGATCTCTGCATGGTGAATTACGACAGCTAGCTAGACTATTTGTCCAATCCGAGTTTACTACTTTTGAATGTAAACGTTCCACAAAAACTCGTTCCTTCCATACTTTTTGCAGCATCACTGTGTCTCTGTCCGGTGTTTAATGCTGCCTAAGTTCCTTCCCAAGGTTATTTTGCTTCAGGTCCATGCGGAGCTTGGTTGCCACCCAAGACGATTGCGACTAGTTTAAAGAAATGCTAATAAACCAGAGCACGTTTTTCTCCCATCCTGGAATGCTGTGTGGACTCCCCGGACCCAACTCTGCTTTACGGTGTGGGTGGTCTGGCAAAGCAAGACTAAAGTTAACATAACTGATGTTTCGGAAGTCTACTAAATCAAGTGTTAATGTTAGCTAACGTCAGCTGTTATAGCTAACGATAGGCTGTGACTGGCGGCAGAGAGACACAGATTTACTTTCTGTTTGGGAGCATCAGGTGACGTCATGAAAGCCGTTGTTGTGGATGTAATGTTACGGTAAAGCCAGAGGACGACTGCGGTTGGGTAAAGCCGTCAGCGAGCAACGTGCACAGAGATAAAACACAGTTTTTCTGTGCCGGGCGGCTTTCTTCTTCTTCTCCCGCATTTAGAGGCAGACTAGTACCCTTGTAGGTCTATATCTAAATTGAGTAGTCACGTTTTTAAAACGTTGGTGCCGACTTAGTACCGAAGTACCAGTTCTCATGACATACCTATTCATAACTGTGCATTAAACAGACACTTGCCTCATCCACAGTTTTCCAGTAGTAACATTGATGTTACATTTAGGGACATGCAAATAGAACTGAATGAGACCTTAATTATTCATTGTAAGTAAAAAAATAAAAAAAAGAACTTAAAGAAGGTTGGCTTGTCCAGGGCCAGGCCAGCTCAGCTGAGTCTTTCTCCCATTGCGTCCTGCTGTCTCATCTACCTACACCGGCACCCCCACCCTGTCCCTTCTCCCCTTTCTACCTGCATGCACACTGTGCTCAGTTCTGCCACACATGAGGGGAGGGCAAGGGCTTCTCCTTCGCTCCTCACAAAACAGATTCAGTGAGAGGTGATTGTTTTGGCGGTCACAGGAGAGAAATACCTTGCGTGTTTGCCGGACAATACTGGCAACTGTTTTACAAAAAGTTGCTGTTTTCTACAGAAAGTCGCCAGATTTGTTGATAGTCGCTTTTGTGAAAAAAGTCGCGAACGGGTCTGAAAAGTTGCTAAATCTAGCGACAAACTCGCTAAGTTGGCAACACTTTCATCATGGAGACAGACGCTGTGTGCACGGAGGGGAGGGACCGTGTGTGTGTGTGTGTGTGTGTGTGTATGTGTGTGTTGAGTAACAGAGAGACGTGGAGAGCAGGAAAAGGAAATGCAGCTGAACGAATGTGTGTTTTAAATATTGTTAAAAGTGTTGATTGTGTGACGCACCCCCACAAATTCGTCTGCGTGTGGGAAACACTGTAAAAACCTTGTCATATTTGCTCAAACTGCCACTAATATGACAATACTACAGGAGACAGATAATCTGTGAAAAAAAAATCACGTTCCTCTGCTCCCTCCTGGTGCTCATAATGGCATGAAGAAAAAAAACGATCAGAGCCGAGGAGTCTCTAACGCAGTGTCAATGACTGATCATGAAGTCTAATCAAACTGCTAAACTAGGCAGCGCTGATCAAATATGAATTAAGATTCTGTTACTGAATTGCCCATTTCTTGCTTCAAATGTTTCAGAAACATATTGTAGTGTAGCATTTAGCTGTAAAATTAGAAATCTACTCTTCTCACCATCCCTTTCTTTCCTGTAAACACTACTACTCTCTTTTTTACTTCTTTCATTGTCCTGACCATGACTGCTTGTGCTTGTTCACTTTTACTCTCCTATTTCACCTTGTATATGGACTTTGTTACAAAGTATGTAACCTAATGATGTTGCAGTTGAATTATGAGCATAAATTAAGCTATAAACCATGCACTTGCCAGTAAATAGAGCATCTAAATCATCAGAAGAAATGCTAACTGCTAAGCATTTTGTTGCACAGACTTAAAGACTTATTTCATGAATGCAGTTGCTTGCCTCAATCAATATCACATAGACCAAGATGTGATAAGCAATTTGGAACCATAATATGAAAGGCTCTGCACTCCTCATTAAGACCTGAGAGGGAAATTGTTTGTCAGCATGAGAGGAAATAATAATCCAAGCTCTCTACTTAATGTACAGTAATATTGTAATAGAAAGTATGTGGCAATAGTTCATTTCTGGTCTTCAGCCAAAAAGATGGATATGATGTGGCAGGACTGAAAGAAACACCATGGTGACCTTGGTCATTTAGTGTAGTGGCTAATGTAGTCTATATCCACAATTTTCCACTTCCAGGATTGCTCTTTTGGAGACGGAAATTCCGCTAGGTTCCCCTTTTTTTACCTTTGGATGTCTTTGTGTTGGAACTTTAAACGCTGAAGGATATATGAGAACTATGGTTAACTGCTCCTCAGATCTCTGCAGGGTAAATCCAGACTAGCTACACTACTGTATCTGTCCAATCTGAGTTTTCCGTTGCACGACACATGTTCCACACAAACTAGTTCCTTTCTGAGGCCTTTTTTGCAGCAGCACTGTAGCTCTGTCCAGCGCTTAGTGCTGCCCATGGTGATTGTGATTGGTTTAAAGAAATGCCAATAAAACAGAGCAAGTTTTTTTCCCATCCTGGAATGCTGTGGACAAAATGCAACACGAGACAACACCATCTCTCTCTCTGCGCGCGTCCGTTGCTCGAGAGCGTAGGTATATGTAAGGAGATAACATAGGCACAGGCTAATTATTGCTAACTAAAATTCTAGAAACATTAGTAATTAAACCTAAACAGCTAATGTAAGTCTGAACTGTCTGCGAGCTTACCCTGTACTATACGGTGATTCCTATACTGTGCAACAGTAAGTCGTGTGGTTATGACACAATCGTTAGCCTATTTGTACAAAAATGCCTTTATTTGTCCATTGTTTAAATGTCTTTAAATGCTTCAGATGTAAAGTAATTTGCTGTCAAAGTGGCGCCAAAATGAACGGCAGTTAATGGAATGCTAACGGAAGGTGATGGCTTATTAGCATCAAAATGGCGCC
Source organism: Etheostoma cragini (assembly GCF_013103735.1). Taxonomy (NCBI): domain Eukaryota; kingdom Metazoa; phylum Chordata; class Actinopteri; order Perciformes; family Percidae; genus Etheostoma; species Etheostoma cragini. Next base: position 15,992,111 of record NC_048422.1, read on the forward strand.
ATAGAAGCTCCGCTTAGAGAGGAGAGGCTTACCCCCTTGGGTAGCGCACTGCCATGAGTCCGTGACACTAATGTCTGATTACTCCACATTGTCATTGTGATATTTTGTGATTACATTCAGAATCTGCAAAGTTTTCTGTCAGGTAAATCAGTAAGTTAGTAGTAGGGTATACAGAGGAGTTGCATAGAACGTGCTTTGGGTCCTTCTGTAAGTAATTTTGGGATAGCCCACAATTTGTTTTTGATGAATTCTACAAGCAATCGGCCCGTTCCAAACAGGCACATTTTCAACGGGCACTGCACTAGCAACAAAGATAACATACATTTTACATGATGATGCTTTGTCATGCAAGATTTACTAATTGGTTTACAAGTTATAATACATTTACAGGGCAGACCAGTGTTGATTGAAAGCACATAAGACACGGTGTACCTTGTACACAGCCTAATACTGTTGGGCAGCCTTGAGTATTGGGAGACATGTTTTATGCATTGTCTCCTGACATATTTGAATGATTATTTATTGGAACAATTTGCAAAGAACATGCCATTGGGAACTAGTCACAACAGGCTTAGGCAACAAATCTATAGGGGAAAAGCATTTATCCACTCACTAAGATATCCATTCATCAAGCTGTCTCAGATAGAGTAAACAACAAAGCTGCACACCTCCTGAGCAGTCCTCTGTGAGGTCCGCTTGGTGCTTGCATAGTGGGGGCAAACCATTATGTCCCTGTATGCTCCTTGTCACGGTAAAAGTGACAGCACCCCATGGTTTCCTTGCCAATGGCTCTCTCCCATATAACCTGGTAAGGCAGCTGGCGTGAGCCAGAGTATCTTCAACTTGGTTATTCCTTCAGTTTGTTCAAGTTTTTGAATAAGTGCAATGCCGTGCACTGGACTCTTCCTGAACATTGAAATAAACTCTGTTAAAGAATAGAAAAATAGAAAAGTGTATGTGATACTTTTAGAAAGAGAGAGAGAGATTGTGTATGTGATACCTTTTTAGAGAGATTTTGTAATTTCTTATGATAATTTAACATAAATAGAATGAATACAAATTATTCTAAATACCAAAATAACAAATATATTATAAAAAAATGATTTTATAGCAATCCATTGGCAGCCTTGGTCTACCTGAAAAGCCTTTAGAGGTAAGCACAGTTCCTGCAATTTAAATGTGCTGATTTTTCTATGCGCAGGAGAAATACACTTCAAGGAAACAAATTCCAATTTATGAAGAACCCAAGGACAGGAGCAAATATAAAAGCAATAAAAGATATCCAGGAGATAGGTTCTATCTGCAGTCATCACACTGCAAAGCATGCATCATGCCTTTGTCCTTGAGACATTTTCCTCTCTCCACCCTCCTAACACTTACCCTATCATGTGAAAAATGTGATTAAACTGCAGCTGAAAAACTACAATTTATTTTTTCCCAGAGCCATTCTTTTTTCAAACTGCAGATGTAGCTGCTCTGCTATCTACACATGGATTACACCCGCTCCTCTCAGTATTGTATTTCATTCCTTGTTTTGACCATGTTTTCAGGGACGTGGGTAAAAGGCTTGGTCTTGGTTTCAACTGCTCAACATTTCAAGCAAACACACTTTGTAATCAAATATAATCTGACATTAATGAAAGAGGAATTTGGAGAAGTAAACATTTGGTTTAATTTCACTTTGTTCTGAAACTGATATTTTGACACGGAAATAATTTTCTCACATGTTAACTACCTTTGTTATTGGCTGTGTAACAAATAACAAAGGGCCATGAAAAATAACACAGAAACACCTGCTTACGAGTAATTTAGTCTACACGCACCAAACAAGAAAAAAACCTATGTCTTTGCATTTTTTAAATCATAATTTTGTATGTGAACAGCCAGCATTATGTGCCTGAAATTTTTCCTAGCAAAGTAAGCTTTTAGACAAAACTGTATTGGACAGAGCTTGGAATTCGGAAGGAAAAAATTGGAGGAAAGGCGAAGTGGATAAGGGGAAAATGGGATTAGGGCCAGAGTAAAAGGATGGAGTGAGAGAGTGATGGATGAATGGAGGGAGGAAGGATAAAACGGAGGGGAAACAGCAAGGAAAAAAGGATTGTGTGAGAGAGAAATGGATGGAGGGAAGGGTGGGATCAGGGACAGAAGAGGCACGAAAGATAGAAGGAAGGAAAGAGCAAGAGATGAATGGCGTGATGTTGCTATTGACTTCCTGGCCTCAAGCTTTTATGACTGATAACATGTTTTTCTCTTCCTTTCTTGTGCGCCATGTCTGACCATCCACTGTAAGGTAACACTGAGGGACCAATCCAGGACATCACAGGTGGCTTGGCAGTGGTTGAGATTTTTCTTTTTGACCAAATGACAATATGAAATGTGGGACAAAGTGTGAAATAATGAAAAATTATTTGACGATCAAACTCAGCTGCCACCACTGAGCTAGTGGACATATCTAGCAGACACAAGCCAAAAAGCTATTACTTCTAGGCGTGTGTCTGCTCAGATTAAAAACGCAAGCCTAAGCAAAGTGTTGAGTCCCCATCACTTAGGGGTAATTGAGAAATTTGCCTGTCATGTTAGGTAACGTAACTAAGTGGATTATTGCTCCTGCACCCGAAGAGAAAATCCTATTTAAGCCACTATCTGTTTATAGAATGCAGTAGCTGAGACAATGGGGAGAGTCACAGTGTCATCAAAGTCAAATCTAGTAAGGTCAGTTTAAAAAGTGAAATACTATAGCAACACCAGAAGGATAAGAAACAATTATCCATATTTTGGAATCCATGCTAAAATGGTTATTCGGTTACTAGGAGAGATTTAATTTAAACACCAATGGGTCTATCTGCCTATGTAATTATTTCTATCTATTTCCTAAGGTAAATGAGCCATGTATCTCCTCACACCTGGTTTCAGATAGCCTCAAACCATTAGTGTATCGTAATAAAAATGTATCTTTTCTCAACCTCATCATGCCGTGTCCAGGATCTGCTGAGTGTGCACAGTGTCATCACCAATAGGACAGTTAATTTAGGACGTCCAACTAACTGCTCATATCCTTTCTGCTACTTATGCATGTCATGCCATTGCCTAATTATCCACCTGCTCGTTCCATTTCTTCACGGTTCCTTATAGGGAAGTAGCATTCCCTTTTTCTTGGCTTTAAAGTATTTCTCACTTATGAAACAGAGCCTTGACACCAAAATAACATCGATAGTATACATTTAAAGTTTCAAAATGTTACTGTCCAACATATGTGAACATGCTGACTGAAAATCCAACAAATTGAGTGAATGGGAAAAAATGCTTCAGTAAGGTCCAATCAATGTACATTTTTTTTTGCCATGGGTACTAGATCTTAATTCCACTTTGTAGTTTTCCACATATTTGCGTCTCTCTTTGTTTCACAACTGAAATTGTATATCCTTTTTTTAAATATTGGCTTTATCAAACCAGAAACAAAACAGCAGTGGAATACTTGTACCATGCACACGCAGGGTTTCTACAGGTTACACCAAGTCAACTTTAAGACTTTTTAAGACCATTATAAATGACATTTCATTAAAAAAAAAAATAGTAAGGAAACATTGTCTGAAACAATTCCCTGATTTCCTCATTGGCTGCAAAAGAAAGAAGCATGTTGGTCTAATGTGTAGTTGTAATACAGCAAATTATATTTGGACTAGCAACAGAAAGAACTAAAACACCACAGAATTAGAAAGAAAAAAAATCTAAAACTTTGCGAGAACAATTTAATGAGCATCAGAGGTAGCAGTACAATAACGTATAAAAATGAAGACCTGTTAAATATTTTTCAAGACCTTGAACACAAAAGTTAATACTTAAAATTTAGATTTTAAAATGTTAGGCCTTAAGACCCACTGAAGCCCAGACACATTTGGGCTGTTGGAACCAGTTCTATAATTTGAACAGTAAACAAAAATCAATACTAATCAAATGCTGAAATTATTATTTGAATATGTATTTCTTATAAATGTGTTGGATGAGGTTAGTGATTAACACTCTTTTCGCATTGGCCGACAGCCTGTGAAAACGAAATGCTTTGTCACATCACATCTGATGAACAATAAGTTGTCAGGGTAAGCAATATAACGCGATGTGAGATCTTATGGTGCAATGGGGCAGTGGCAGATACCGTAGAGAGGGAGTGAGTGACTGCAAGTGGAAATCAAAACAAAGATGGTAAATAATGTTTAAACATGATAAAAGTAAAGACTGACATCCACAGAGGTCATGCTAAATGCTTCTGTTTATATTAATTAGCTCCTTCTTGTTTCCTAAATGCATTGTAAGTAATAGGATTTTAACGCTTCAAGCTAACAGTAACGTTCAGCTGGCAAGGTCTTGCTCGACTTCATACCTTTCAGCGTTTCACGGTAATGCATTTCTAATAGCTATAATCTCATCAATTGAGATCTGTAAAATACATTTTGCTAATAAATTGCTACAAAAGTACCAACAGAGCCGTTTGGCACAGTGATCAATGCAGTTAGCATGGTGGTTAACACAATATTGTTACACCATTTAGAACATTGTTTTTGTCTGTGTGCTCAACGAGCTCCGTTAGTCTTTACAGCAGAACCCCTTCCCTACCTGTTCACTACACTTGTTAGATAATGTTTCATAATGTTGATTTGGGTTTGTCACTGTATGCTCGTGGTTGAAAATTAGGGTTAGACCAATACTGTTTTTCTAGGCCGACACAGATTATTAGTAGTTATTGAAAATAATAATTGACATTTGGAATCAATATGCATTTACATTGAAATAGAAATCTTTGAGTCAAAATTAAGATTTTGGAGTTATATAAAATCCCCCAAAAACTTAGTTTGAAAGCTTTGAGCAATTATTCAATAAAATAGAAACTGTCAACAAAATACACAGTAAAAGATAGTCAGATAGTGTTGTGGGCGGGACATTAACTCAGACTCAGGGGTGAGTGAGACTGAAGCAGAGGGACAGACACAGAGCTGTAACAGAGCCAAATTAGCAAACTGTTTAATTAATTAACTTTATCGTTATCAGTCAAATAAAACGCTGATACAGATAATCTGCTAACTGCCAAATTTACCAATAATCAGCCAGGAACATTTACGGTCTATCCTTATTGAAAATTAACGTAACCAAAGGCTGTGGCAATCATACAGTGCGGCATGACATGGTTGCCACTAATAGGGTAATGTTGGAAATCCCTATAGGGGACGGAATGTATAACTCCAACCAAATGTTGATAGTGCCATTGGCAATGCATAAGCCTAAGTAGTGTAGTAAATATTAACAGGCTGAATTTGAGCATTAAATATTTATATATAATTCAAATATTAAAAATAGTAAGGAATGAAATGAGTGGTATTATAGAAAAAGATTGACAGCTCTAGCACACAAGCCCCAGGGTTGACTCGGCTGACTCTTCTTTGAACAGGTTTCTGACCATTCAGAGTAGTAAAGGTTTTGTCTTGTTTGAACATTCTTAAAGTGGTGACATTTCTCATGGTCTGGACATTCAAGTTAAGTCCTTGTGGAGATAAAAGCTATTCACAAAGCATATTTCCCCAAAAGACACCATTAAAGTTGAAGAGCAGTTGAGGAATGCATCTTGGGAGTTTATGGGAGAGGGAGACGTTTACCAATTGCTGAATGGCAGGGCATTTCTCTTCTTCATTGAAGTAAAGCTTTTAGGCAAATAAATTAAGCTGTTTTGGGACCATAATGGATTTCTACCAGACATACGTAGCCTACAAAACAACAGTACTTCTGGATATTGCAAATGTTTTTGGTGCTGTTGGGATCATTGTTGGACTTGGTCCATGTCATCGTCAAGCTTTTCAAAACATGTTTGTCCAAATAAGTAAGAAATTGCACTAATTACACAATGTCTTGAGTTATTTTCACCTGGGGCGTCATGTATCGAAGACTGTGCAGCTTTCATACCAGAAGATGGCATATGGCCAAAATTTGAAAAGCAACTACGCGCAGAAATATCCACTCATTCATTTAGATGTATAAAACCAGGCATACGCCAGGTCCTCCGCACCCTTCCTTTACACATTACAATCAATGTGAAATTAAGCTCACGTAAACGAGCCACCAACCCGCCTTGCCTCCTCCCATAAAATAATATGGAAATGACTATAAATTTGGCCCAGACATCATTCTTTGTCCAAATACAACAGGTTATCCAGATACAGACGGAAACAATTGTGACATAGGTACTGATTGCGGTTGTGGAGGGGAGACATTCTTTTTCTGTTTGGAGGTTTGTCATCTTGGATAAGCCAAAAAGAGAATGCCCAGAGTGGCAAATGGTGAACCCAAACAAGGCAGAAAAAAAAAAAAAAAAGTCTACTGTTGAAGTGGAAATCAAGCCAATAGTGGCAGCGCCACAGCACATACAGAACAACATGCATCTCAGTGTCAGTCCAAAATTACGCACAATAAGCAGTTTGAACTTACTCAGGTAATGCCATTTATTTTCTAAGTTGAAGTAGGCTAAGTGACAGAGATATGTGCAGAATCAAGACAGCCAAGATGGGCCAGTGTTTGGTGGACCGGGTACACCTTGTTCCCTCACAGCCTACAAATCATCCTCAGGATCAATTACACATCCAATGAGTTGGCCTACGCGACACAGCGGTTGTTCCTGAAGAGATGGATCCGTGCCTCCCGCCTCCTGTGCGCTATGGATGTCTGAGCCTCTGCAACTACAGACTCCCAGATACTATTGCATTTTCCCATGCTAATCTTTTTGTTGCACAGTGAGTAAGATAAGAGTGGATGAAAACTGAAAAGAAAACATTTTCCAAGTGGATTTTTATTCATTTCCCATCCACTCAGAGGTTAAGTAGCATGCAAATTACAAAGGTAATAGTGTGAAAGATGTCAAATTATATCCACATAAATGTAAACTATAATTAAAAAATAAATAACATTTGACAATAAAACTCAACTTCCCCCACTGAGCTAGCGGACAGAGCCAGCAGACATCCAGTAAGTCCAAAATCTGTAGGTTTCAGTAAGGAAATATATTTTAAAAAAAAATTGATTTTCTTGATTGGCCAAAGTGTTGAGATGAGAGCACAGAATAGTGCTCCACACTATTATGAAAGCAGTCTTACCTTGAGTTGTTTGATATTATATTTATTTACATGTTTACAAATGTCTGCATTATACAGGGAACTTTTGCTGAGAAAAAAATTATTTTTCCAGGAACTCACCTCCACACTGCTGCTCTTTCAATATTCCCAGCCCACCCATGTATCCTGCTGGTGAGCTTTACTGTAGAGGACTGTACGTAATGGTTGCCATTTTTCCCTGATCTCCTGTGACTTAATGTAATTATGAGTGCTCTGTATTCCTGTTACACTGAAGAGTGGAAATGATAGTCCATGTTTAGCAAACAACAGCATGACAGACCTACAGCATGAGGGGAGTCAAAAAAGTTAGATATGTCTTGGTCCTTTCACATTAAAACAAATCATTTTTATGTTTAGATAGCAAAGAGATGAACTGAATAAGTCAGCCTCAAACACGCCAGACCAACGTCTCCTGCTCAGTATACAAAGCCAACTTTGTCCTGGATAAATCCATTGTCAAATGTCTCACTTTCCATAAATAGACAAATGGGTATGTATGTGCATTCAGGCTGGATGGAAGTGGAAACAATGTGCAAGGCAAACAGCATGTAGAGCCAGGAATCTGCAGGCACTTGTGAGATTGCTTTGGACATCCTAAAATCAGAGCGAAATGAGACAAATGGTGTTCTAGCCGAGGTTAAAGCCCCGAATCAATCTAATTGAGGGAAAAGGTCTTTGCTTTAGAACCCTGGAGCACTTCTAAACATCGCTCCTGCGCAAGCATTAAGAAGAGTGCTTTCTGTAGTCTTTACTCAAACCATCTACTCCACCCCCTTCCAAATCTCTCAGCTGGTGATGAACTGGATTCATAGAGGCTTTATAATGAAAGGTCACTGGAGAAGAGGTAAGGCTCCGTTATGTCAAATTATGTTGTGGCCTGCGGCTGGCCGAAACAAAATTACATTGAAGATGGGAGTCAGCTGAAGCTTTGGCTGCTGGAGGGTCTATGCTTTAAATCTGAGAAAAGGATAGGGTCTGCTCGGGAAAGCAAAGAGAATGAAAAACACAGCAAATACATCTGACTGGAAAATACAATCAGACACAATTATTCCTCCAAAACAAGTCTGCCGGTGTATTTCTTTGGGAAAACACCAAGTGGTAAATTCCGTACACCGTCTCTTATCAGTTATGACAGGCAGTGCACTCTCTTTCTGCAAAATGCATTCACATAATTTCAGAGTACCTGAGCTAAGCAGCTGACAAAAGAAGATTAAAAAAAATCTCTAAAAATCTTAAGTCTCTTTGAAGCTGTGTGATATCTATGCTATGCTATGTCTATTGCGCTAACATCCTGTGGAAGGTCTGTACTGATTCCTGAGATTGATGCCAAAGTAAAAGATATCATCCTCAAAGGGTAACCTTCAAAGGGTAGTCCTTACATGTAATTGCCCATCTTTTTCAAAGTGGGACTGAGAATTTTTTTTTTATCTAGTTTTGTATCAGTCAGAGATCGTAGGACCCTATTTTGCTGCTTCTTGGCATTTTTAATCATTTGAGGCTAAATTATATAGAACGTATGGCACAGAATTATACATGCTGAATTATAATTCTCTTAGAGGTTCAACAAATGTACTTGATATTGGTTTCCTTTTATATAGATTATTCCTTCCTTGTATAAATCAAGGGAGCAATCTGCATTTGAAGCACATTTTAAATCAATCCCAGTCTCAGGCAGTACTATTTATTATGGGTTTTTTAAAATGTATACTGCAAACGAGAAATGTAGATTAAAGCACACAGACCTAAATAATTTAAACAAAACTACTGTGTGTACTTTATATGATTTACTTCACAAAAGAATGCTATGTAGTTTATATTTTAATTTGATATTGATTTATTATACATTAACAAATACTTAAAATACAATATAAAATGTGTGTAACAATAAACACTGTTTTTCACCAGTTAAAAAAATGATTTGTTTACGTTCATTTAACTATCAACTTACCATTTATTAGTAATAGTTATCATAAAGTGTTAACAAAATATTTAATAGTATTTATTTATTTAGTAATTTGCCCCAATTGCAATTTGAACCATTTCTGTTTGAATCCTTTGTCATCCATCTCTTTGAATAGATGTTTTCCTTTTATACTAACACTGCTGTGAAGATCGGATCCCTGCCAACTTCTACCAGAGTGTGTAACACAAGTGCCATACCCCTGTTAGATTTCTCTCTTTTAGAATTACAAAAGCAACCGGAAAATAGAAACAAATTGACAAATCAAGCTGTGCTGGATATGTACTCTCACATGAAGGAAAGAAACATGACTGGATGAAAACAGTGAGCAGAGTAGCTGCAACTCAATGACAGTGTGAGATTCATGTGCTTGGTCCAACCCCTTAAGAACCAACTGATACTCTTAAGATCTTTAAATTTACTTCTCACTTGAAAGTGGTTTTGATTTTTTAATGTAGTTGTCAAAATAAAAGTGCAACTATGTCAGTTCAGGTGGACAGAATATGCACCTGCCCTATTTTAGTGCTGACGTCCTAGAAAAGCAGCAATTCTTTTTTTTCCTGCGACTCATTGCCTGGTTTGGCATATCCTGCTGCACTCTCGTTTTTCCTTTTGTCAGGTGACATTCGTTTTCAGTCTCATTGTTGTCACAATGCACAAGGAAAACTTTAAAAAGGAAAAACACCAAGACCTTTACGGCCCAGCATTACAAAGCCAATACTAAAAACGTCATTGGCTAGCGAGGTATTGCTGAGAGATTGGCTCTGCAGGTGAGTAACACACAATAGATTTCTGAATAGGCTGTGTAGGACTGCACTCAAGGCGTCAAATGACAGGCATCATCGCTGGCACGACCAGCATTCTTACATTCTTCTGTCATTTCTTTCTTTTGACCTGTCGTTTCCCAGAGGAAAATATTATGTACTGTATGTGTTAGCTTTCTGTGAACAGCTCCTTCCTCTTATGAGTTATGTGATGAGCGGTCTGTGGTGAACCTAATGACATGAAAAACTGGACATTCTTTTATTGCCTGATTACTCTCAGTGATATATTAATAATAATAATAATAATAATAATAATTCTTTTATTAGTCCCACAAGGGGAAATTACAATTTACACTCTGTTGTCATTACACACAATACACACAGGCCTGAATTACAGGATGTGAACTGGCACCTCTCCAGCTACCAGCCCACTACAATACTTTGGTCTATATGGGGACTTGAGCCGGCAACCCTCAGGTTCTAGACCCAACTCCCTACAGACTGAGCTATTGCCACCCCTATGTGTACATGCAACATATGACTAATAATGAATAATTGTGATGTTTGCAGTAGTAGGCCTAAGTCAGTCCTACTACTGCTAAAATCAGGCCTAAGGTTATGGACAGAATCATGAATACTGTAGTATGAGGGAGGGAAGATACTTCAGTGGTTGTGTGTGTTACTTTATGTCAAAGTATGTCTAAAGTGTGTTACAGTGTTCACTTTTGTAAGCAACAAACTATAAGTGTAGCTCCATCTGTACAGGGACTAAACTCATCAAAATCTGACGTTGCCGGTTGTGATGAACATTAATAGTCACAATAAAGATAATAGAAGTATAACTATAAATAGTAGTGGTAGTAGTTCATGGCGTAGCAGGGCACTGCAGGGTGTTACAGGGTGTAGCAGGACATAGCAGGGTACTGCTGGACAGAGCAGGACGTGGCAGGGTGTAGAAGGGCACAGCAGAGCGTAGCAGCGCACGGAGCAGGACCACGGCGACAGCTGCAACCATGATGTAGGTGCTACCCTAATCCTAGGAAAACAGATAGCAGTCGGTCATACGTCGGTCACAAGGTTTACCAGTTAACAAAACATTTTGTCCCGTCTGTGTTGTTTTTCAGACAACAGACGTGGCCAGTGCTAGTCAGTGCTAGTTACTGTCAGCTCACAGGGCTCCAGGGTGCGACTAACATTTGTCCTAGGTCGCACCGGTGCACCTAATGTCCTCAGATGCGCTGCATCTCCTCAAACAAAGCAACATTGTTTATATCAATATGGTTTAATTTTGCTTTACATGACCCATTTCTTCTCTAAAGCTGTGCCTGTGTTTTGATCTCTCTTCTTACACTCCGCACAGCACCGCACCCTTTCACTCACACGGCTCCCAGCAACACGGAGAGACACAGCGGCGGTCCACACTTCTGACATTTGTCAACAGTTTTAGTTATGTTGACACAGCTGTATATAATATTAAGTAAAAACACATTAGAAGTTATTGAATGCAACTGACTTCAGTTTGTAGAGTAACAGCGTGTGAGACGGAGCCCGCTGGACCTGGGCCAGAGATGTGACCCATGGCCAGGATATCATGGTTCATAAAAATGCAGCGCAATGACAATACAGACATTTCACATGTGCACGACGTGTGCAATTATACTGACCCGCCATTCGACCCGTGCTGGACCCATTCATAACAAGTCAGCCGTGACTCTGTGAGAAGCCTAGCACGCGTTCATCACACTCCCCCTCTATCACTAGCTCTTTTAATCAGTTATTGTTAAAAACAAGTGAAGGAGCTTTTCTCAGACACACTATTTATTTCAGATAATTTTCATTTACATGTGTTGCAGCTGTATGTATGTACAACATACAACTTCAGCATAAAAGGAATGTAGCACAATATAGATGTGAAAGCAGTCATAAATAGACTGTGACAATACAATTTTATCAAATAATAAAAATTAATAAAATAAAATAAATAAAATAAAGATTTATCAATAATCGTGATAATTAATTGTGATCACAATATTGATCAAAATAATCGTGATTATCAGTTTGGCCCTAATTGTGTGGACCTAAAAGAGGGTGTGAAGCAGATGCACAGGTTTTGTTTACAAAAAGTTCCAGAAAGAAAATAGGCAATGTCTTGTAAAATTGATTGCACAATATCTACAAGATATAGCATGTTTAGAGTGAGAATACTCAATCCATGCTACATTTTATGCTCCTCTACTTTTTTAACACAGCGGATGTCACAGCGAAAAAAAAAGGCCATACATCTCTCTGACTATCAAAAGGGAGGTATCATTTAAAGCCAGTGTGTAAAAACTGAGACATATTCTTCCTCATACAGTAGGTTCCATCTCTGGTTAAACAAGGCTTGCCTTCTCCTGTAAAAAAATTAAAAACACCGAATGTGTTTCTGATCAACCAGTAATAAAACAACAAAACATGACGCTTTGCTTTTATTGTGTTTTACGCACAAACTTAAGAGGTGTTTGACTTTCCTCATTTTCTCCCTGATAGCAAAGCAAGATGCAGATTGCTTTGGACATGATATGTGCTGCATTATTCTTTTTAATTAGGGGGCTGATGTTTATAAGCCCCAAACAGTAACTCTAGATAATAGTGTATTCATGTCCAGTTAATCAAAATCCTGTTGGCAGATAATGGCTGCCAGGGGCTCCACCAGGTTTGCAAAAATTTAATTAGCAAAGCCATGAATCTCTACTCTACGATGCTTGCTCAAGGGTGAGAATGGACTGAATGCAACATTAACATTTAAGTTGACTGGTTTAAAAAGTGAACAGGTCTTCTTTCAGACAGATGGGAAGATCCAGGAATGTATCTGCTTTATGTATTTGCCATGTGTGCAACATTATTGGATAATTAGCTTAACTGTAGTAGCTCTGGTACTGGATGTTTGGACTCGGAAGCAGCTATCTCAGGTAAGGTTAAAGTTAGCTTTACCAGGGTTTATCCTGCAAAGAGAAAGTTTTTTGAGAAAAAGTTACAGAATCTTTATTTTTTACTTGATATACAGTAAATAAACATGTCACCATAAATTTGGACCCAAAACGTGTGAGAATATAGGAAATGAAGTCTAAGACTCTCAAGACCCCAAGATCCCCGCTTTAAAAGTGGGTCCCTAGGAAAAGCCCTTTTTACTGAATTTTGCAACAGTAAGTCAATCAGCAAAGGCAAACTAATCAAAAAAGGGAGAAGGCAATAAAAACTGAAACAAACGGGAAACATAACAGGGGCTGGAAACCTGTATGGCTAGAGGGGCTTAATAAACATTCTGGCAGTGATTAGGCTGATGGCTGCTTCATATTTTGAGGGACTAATGAGGGAATGATGAGCAGGTGAGCAGGTGGGGGTAGAGTTTAGGTAATGAGAGAAGGCCAGAACACACTGGGGACAACTGCTGGTCAGGGAGGAAAGCGCATGTTTGGAATAAAAATGCATGGGCCTGAGGCTGAGGAGAGTGAAAGAGAGAGTGTCGTCATATTTGCATTAGCAACTTTCAAAGAGCATAGTATAGAATAGTGGACATTCTCAGAGAGCATTGCTTAAACCTTTGAGGTGTCTATGTTTGACTTTATCCGTTTGATGACACACTTTGGAGAAAGTGTGATTATGTATTGTAATGAATCCAAATAACCTAATCAAATAGCAGCTTTTTATAGCCATGCCGACTGGAAATAAAATAGAGGAAAAACGTTTACTAAGTCTTCCAATGTGAACATTTAGTATATTTTATTACATTAATATTTTGTCTGAAATGTTTAATTTAAGATGACTTTTCAATGACAATATCATCAAGCTTAAAACAGCTTAGTTTTGATGGACTTGCATTGAAGCTTGTACTTGTGTGGACTAGGTTGTGTGTGCGTTTGTGTGCGTGTGTGTGTGTTTTCAAAGTAAGAAACAATAATTAACGTGTTAATGTTTAGAAGGCATAATGTTCAGCATGTTGACCATCTTAGTTTAGGTTGTGTATTTGAAAAAACAAATTGACCTGATGATGGTCCGATGGCTTCTTAAGATTTATTTTACATACTTTTTTTTTTTTACTTTTTTTTTTAAATCACCTAGCAAATTGCTAGGTGATTTACTAAGATTAACTATTTACTAAGATTAATGTCTCGTGTGGCCGGGTACGCTCAGTTGGTAGAGCAGTTGCACATATTCAGAGGTTTATTTCTCAACGCAGTGGCTAAGGGTTTGCCTCCGACCTTTGATGCATGTCATTCCCCCTCTTTCTCCCCTTTCATGGCTTCATCTATCCTGTGGAATTAAAAGCCTAAAATGCCCCAAAAAATAATCAAAAAAATAAATGATTATTGTCTCATGGATATTCAAACCTTTTTTTAAACCTTGCAATAATGCATTTATTGATGGGAAGAGATTTTCCGAGTGCATTCTGCTAAAGATCAAATTACTTTTTGGATTCAGATCTTTGCTTGCACACAGCTGCCAACCGGACAAACAAATGGAACCACAGTCCAAGCAAAGCCTAATGCACCACGGAGAGGACATTAGAAACACACATCCTGTTTTATTAATGTGGTCAATACAGTCCATTAGGCCAGGGATTTAAAAGCCACAAAGCTCTTCCCCCTCCATTAATATTTTCCTCTGACCCTTGGTAATCTTGTTGTTTTTTTGTTGAAGAGGGCAAAGATGCTTTCCATAAAATTGTTGACATCTAAATTTAGTATATAGCATTTGTATGTTTTATATATTATACATTGAGTTGAATTGTGAATAATGGGAAGGTAACGTCAAGGTTTCAATAACTCAGTAGCCAAGCAACCACCCTGAGGGCATATAGACAGAGATTCTATTTATTTAACAGTGGATCGAGGTGGCCCCATACATTATGAAGCATCTGTAGCATTAAAACTGCACGCCAGTTCTGAGCCAATTGAAGAGTTGGCATTGGAAGGCTGTTGAGGTTGTATGGTCTGCATTATGACACAAAAAGCATTCTGTAATCATATACTGTACATTGTCAAAAAAAAAGCTAGTTGTCAAATAATGGTTGCATATTTAACGACATTCCCTCCCAAACTTAATTGTTCTTGATGGAAAGGACAGGAGCCGTAGTCTTCCTGAATTCAGGTTTTTTTAATGCACGCTGCTATACAATCTATAAATGGCTTACGTAAGACTGGAACCTTACAAATGCACTGAAAAGGGGCTGCATGCCAAAATAACTGATAACGCTCGGAGACTATCCTAAATTCAGCAGAGATACAGTAGAGGATGTAAACAGGACAAAGGATGTCACAAAGGGGTTGAGTCATACTTTTGTCAAAATGTTAAATAGTTAATTAAGCTGTGAAATCTAATATGTACATCTTTGATCTGTTTTCTGTAAAAAAAAAGAATTTTTTTAGGAGATTACTGACACAACACCAAGAATATTCTGGCACATTTAGAGCATATCTGTGTTGTTTCACTATACAGCCAAGGTTGTCAAGTTATTTCCAACTGTAGTCCCAATCATCGCTTGTGTTGCACCACTGCCTATGACAGTAATGGTTCTTTAAAGCTCGGCAGAAGTGCATTCCCTTTGCTGTCTTACAAGGTTGAGCATTGATGGTCAGAGCCCACCTTGTCCTACACCCGCCCTTGACACCTGTCCTTTTCACAAAAGCACTATTTCAGGTGTGTTGATGCAGAGTCTATCCTGATTCACAGAGACATTATGCTGCACAAAGACATTCATGGGTGCAGTGTCATGCCCTCATTCCAAGGATCTGTAGTGAGGACTTGATAATGTTCCTCTTTTCTTCTCTTCTGCATTGTATCCCGATTCCCAGGGCAGAGTGGGACAAGGCAGATAGCATAAAGAGATAGGACACAAAACCCTTTTATGCACCACTAGGTTTGAAACAGGGAAATTAATTCAGTCTTATCATCTCACTCTTTCCGTCGTCTGGGGAGATTCTCCAACATTGTGTTCCAAATAAAAATTAGGAAATAAAATATTAAAGTATTACTTAATTTAAATGTAATAAACTTGAAGAATTTTTCACTGCTAAAATAATAGTTATTTGAAGAATCAGCTGCAATGACTTATTTGTTTTGTAACAAAAACTGATAATACGGGCTGCAGAGTTATTGTAAAAATGTGCATTTTGCCTGCCGTTCTCTGCACAGTATCTGAAATGGGTAAGGTTTGACCCCTAACAGTTTCGCACAAGGTTAGCATGCCCTCCCTACCATGTTCATCCAGTAGCCCCATACATCAGCGGTGACACAGGGAAAATTAATGTCGCTGAGATCCAGAGCCCAGCCATGCCACTGATGGCATCTTGCTCAGTGGCCAGACACATACGATTTCAGCTAAACTCATCCTCAGCAAAGCATTGTATGTTACCGGTAAAATTAACGTAGAATTTCTTAAATGCCAAGCTACAAGCTCGCATTAGAAAACCGAGAAAACCACAAGTCCACAATGTCCGACAGCATCACATATATCTTAACTGTTGTAGCTTAAGATCTTTTGTGCGTTAATAAAATAACTCTGTAAAGCAGTTAAATGCACAGTAGGGACGATAAGATCTTAAGATGGAGCTCTGCATTTTGCATAGGAAGAACATTCTGTATGAGGTTGAAATAACTGAAGCAACAAGATGAGTAGTTCTTAGTGGGAGGCCCCCCATTTTAATTATGCTATAATTAATAACACATTACAGATCAGTCTTAGGAAGAGACAATTCATCATGATAGTTCAAGGGTCAAAAACACAAAGTGATTAAAAGATAATGTTTCGTTAATGATCATTGCAATACTTGGAATTCAACAGAATCCAACTGCTCCTTGTTCATCTTGGCAGACTGTAGACACATTTAATTCATAACTTATAACAAGGTAAAGACCTTAGGTCTTGCGTTGATTAATATTTAGCTTGTGCACTATGGTATCAAATAAAATGCTAGATAGAGACTGTACAGAAGATATTTAGTTTACTCCTGCTTTTTATGCTGAATCAACTAGTTTGCGGGGTGTTCACTGCAAGTGGATGGATAAGACGTCCCAACTACTAACTGAAACTAACCCCATAAAAGAAAATATATGATGATTACCAACAACTAGATTCTTACACAGACAGACAATGTGTGCTAAAAGAGACATGGATGAGGGCTAGGGGGTGGTGCGGGGGGAGGGGGGGGGACATTCCAGCCTGCAGTAACCTTGATGACACCCTTCATTACTATGTGCTGGCTGACATCCTGACAGAGGCATGCGGCACCAGATGGAAGGGAGGGACACAGCACCGTTCCCACCCTCCACTCGTCCTTTGTATAGGGACTGGGAGAAGGGGGGGTGGGGAAGAAAAGGAAGGGATAGCAGTTGCGTTGGTGCACAGCTTGACTGACACTGCACTGGCTTAGCTCTGCAAGGCTGCCCTTGTCCTTGTGCTTAGACAGCAGGTGGCCTAAACTATGGCCCGACCTTGCCATTTAAAAAACCTTAGCTTACTACGCTGCAGGAAGCAGAAGAGGCCTCAATCCAACCCTTGTACAATTTCCAAACATCCCCCATGGAGACGTCAACGCCAGCGAGCTTCATCAGACATTTTAAATCACAGCGGGATAAAAAAACTTCCTTTCTTAAAACTGGAATGTGGGAGTTCTACACATAAATAAACGTCTCTCGCCAAACAACTTCACATGATGCTGACAAAGTGTATCGCCGCCAGGGAAAGCCCTCTGCATTTACCAGTACACGGGGAATATGGTGTCGTGACGGGGGGCATTTTCCATAAGCATTTGACGGTGTTTGAGTAATTACCCTCACTGACAGAGGATGTTTTAATCCTTATTTTATATTTAATGTTTACAGTTCAGCATGAAAATCCTCTTCTAAACATTAAGTGGATAGTCTTGCTTAACTCATTTTTATCCAGACTTCCTATATGGGAACCAAAGTGCTGATGAAGAAAACTGAAACTGGAAACTAAAGCTTCTTTGGTAAAACACAATGCTATCACAGCGTTTTAATAAGCGGCTACTTTAAACGACAGTGTTGATTGCTACGTAATGACGGCGATAGCTTGCGAATAGTCGACGAGCTGTGGGAAATAAAGTCATGGTGGACTGATCAAAAGGGGGCATTGCCAGCAAGTCCCCTTTAAGGACATTGGCAGTTAGCAAAGGGCTGCCCAGCCTTTTTGTCTTTCTGGCAGCCCTTTGATGAAAGCCCTCTGGGTGATTCACTCTTACTTACAGAAGTGCACACGGCTGTTAAGAATTGGATCAAAACAGATTGAGAGAGGGTTTAATGCACAGAGAGGAAGAGTAGAGGCAAATGATTAAAAACGGGAGATAGATGGGGAGGATGGAGAAAGTGTGCGAAAAGTAAGAGCTGGAGTATAGGGCTGACAGAGGGTGACTTAAAGAGGGAGGATTAAAGTGGAGAAATATCCAGTCATATTTATCAGTTCATTGTTGTCACATTGAAAGACAAAAGGTCACTGTATTTAATGGCCTTCCGGTCCCGGGGTGGGCAACATGGGTTGTGCAATCAACTTATCAATTTGAACAGGGAATCAGTCATGCTCATCTTTGGATGGTTACAAATCTGATGAATCTCTGCCCTACTTAACTACAGCCTTGACAGTTTTGCATAGACTTTGCCAGTCCCCATTGTTGTGTATTGCCTGAGCTGAAGGGGGACTGAAAAAGGTTTTGTGATGTATCTGTTAAATAGATATCCATGTAAAGGATGTTGAGTGAGCAAAGACATTTTAAAATATGAAAGAAATATTAAATATTTAAAAATGTAACCAGGGTCATTTTGACAACTTTAAATAATAATAATAATAATAATAACAAAAATTGAAGACATTCTACTAGATGTGAGCAAAATTGTTTGTACATGCGCTTTGACTCACAGCAATGCATTCAGTTTACATTAGATGTTAAAACCAAGGTGTTTCATGTCAATTTTTTTTCAATCCTGTCTCTTTAATTCATTTTTGTTCAGCCTCATAATTATCTAACTAGGTCCCATGCACCAAATAGGGTTAAGATCCTATTGACCACGTGTTGTTTAGTAATGTTAAAAATAATTTGGATGACATAGGTATTATTCTGATCAAATCACCAAATTTAAGCAATGGATGAAGAAGAAAAATGCAGCTTGGGTGTGGTATATCTTTTTAATTAACCATTACCAAAGTCTTTCTTTAACTCTTACCAACGATGTGTAGTTGCCAAAGCTTAACTATAATGCAACTTATTGATGTGGATGGATACTGAAGGAATACCCAGCTAGTTGGCAGTAAACCCTCTGCAGAAAGTCCTGTCTGATACAGTCAATGCATATTAATAATAACATTACATTTCTATGAAGGCAGATGACGCAAAACCTTTTAATTCATCGGAAAAGAAAATAAGCAATTGAGCATGGGGTTTTTCAACTATGTGCACACACCACATATGATCAGCTCATAGATTTTATGGGTAACTTTTTAGCAAAAACACAGGGGTCAATCATGAGAGCTGTTTAGACTCAACCACAAAGTCAACATGCTAGGATAAAAACAAAGCAATGAGCTAGAAGCTGTAAAAAGCTCTGTAGAGTTGTGTGGTTAATTTTCTGCCATCTACACATTACAAGGGACGCTTTACATTACTATATCACACATGATTGCATTACATACAATACTATATCAACATGACACATATCTGTAATTACATGCACATAAAAAAGGCAGCATAGGCTGTGTCCTCTGCTATGTTTGTCAGCAGTGCAATATCTCATCCTATCGCTGATTGGCAGCAGCATTGGTTCCTGGCTGTTACTGCAGCAGCAAGAGGCGCATATAAGACCAGCAAAACTTTGGTGGCAGATGGCAAAACTGCGTGCGCTCCCATGGGGTGGCAGCCAGCTGGCCTATCTTTCCCACTGTGACTAGGGTGAGCAATAATGTTGCCACTTTATGTACATTGAATCAAAATGTGAAAGATTTTTGCTGCTTCCTAATGTATTGAATATTACTTCACACGCAGCCCACTGCTGCGAGGCTCTGTACAGCGGAGGGGGCGGGGAGTTGTTACATCCCTGTGGTTCCCTCACACAAGGAGAAAACATGGGCAATATATTACAAGAAGCTCACGTTACCTGCATTTCTAGAATCATTTTAAACTACACATATATGAATGTTCCCCTGTCCTGCCTATCCGTCAGACATTGACTACATTTCTTAAATTAAAGGGGTTCTAGGCAATGATGGGTGATGTCACTTCTTGTTGACCTATGAAGTATTGTCAAACAAAACAGATGCTACCTCACCCATCCCTCCCTCCTCATGCCATTCCTTCCCCCTCCCTTCCGCGCACTAACCCCCCAGCCCCAAATCCTTCTTATCGGTTATTGGCTGGAACACTGTTTATGTTCCGTGGTGCAGGTTGCCGCAGTTTGTTTTTTATCTCTTTACATAAATAATTTTTTCTACTACTATGTGTTAACAGTTAACAGAAACAATCAATCATACAGGACATTTAAATGTCCTCTGTAAATAGACAGTATTACATGGCTATGCTGCCTCCTGCTGGTAGGGGCAGTGAATTACAACTTGACCCACTTTCACTTACCTACGGTGCCTTAAAGTCTATTTTAAATCAGATGTCCATGTTATGAGTAACGACAGTACAGTGGAATATTTTCCTTTAACAGAGACAGTAATAAACTAATATACCATTGTTACTGAGATTAACCTATATTTTGTCTTTGCTAGTTTAAGACCAAAGCAGTTGTGTCTGACAGGGTGGGGGGCGTGGCCTCACGATGGGGGCCCTTCATCGTGATGTGGGTCAGACAACCACAATGGACGATGATATCATAAGGACTGGCAGGCGAGCTAAAAAGAGTGACCCAGGCAGACACACAGCTGACAAACTCCCAGGTGGATGGAACCAGACCCTGACAGCGGTGGACTCTTACGAGTTGTACGGACGCGCAAGCGGTTCCAGATAAGTGCCTGCATATGTCCACAACAATGCACAAAAACTTGTGACTGTGCTTGCGGTACAAGTCTGCAGCTGTCGGTTGACAAGGGTCAGCTATTTGGCAAAAAGAAAACAATTCCAAATTAGCATTCCTATTATGGACTCATTTATATCTCAAGCTGGCAGTTCGTAATTCACTCGTTTAATAGAAGTCAGCATTGACTATACTTCCGACCCAACAAGCCCTCTCCTTATTTGTTGGAATTTTTTATTTCAGTTTCAATTAAATGCAAATGAAACCAAGAAGGCCATATAAATAATGCAAACAACTTTGACACATAATACCAAAACAAATGCACATGGCAGCAGTTGCTAGGCGACAGGCTTGTTAACTATGGTGAATGCGTGAAGGTAACAGAGTAATCCCACAGCAATTTACTGCACGCTTTGGCCACAGAGCCTTAATAGGCGCAACAGTCTGCAGGAGGTGATGAAATTATTGCAGAGCAGCCTAAGTTTGTTTACTGAAGTGTGAGGGAACTAAACACAAAAGCATGATGGCACAACAAGCAATGTGGAATCTGTGAAGCAATGTGTTTCTATTAGAGAGGTAGACAGATGCAATAAATACGTTCTGCTAAAAAGCATTATGCCCAACCAAAAATGTATGACAGTTAAACGTATGGTGTACTGTCTTATTAATGGTAACAAATATACTATTATAACCAAGTTACAATTCACTTGGGAAAAGGTCCTTTGCTAGGATCGACCAAGGAGCTGCCACAAACAAATTATCTTGTTGACGTGTATAAATTGAAAGCTGGCTGAAGTGCTCACTGCATATGAATCCATTTCTTAGAGTAATTTGGATAAGTTGATTAAAAAAGTTTCACACACATTAGAACACCGATTTTTGCAAATCTAACTTGATAATTAACAATCTGTCCTAAAAACTGACACCCAGAAATATTCCAAAGCCGAAAAGCCTTCTAGGGTGATAATCAAACGTATTTGCCATTTCCTTTTCACATCATTTTCATTTAGTCTGACTTCTTTCACTTGTTAGCCATTTTTTCTTCACCAAAGCAGTTAACTGTAGCGGTTGCTAGGAGACTTTAACATTACAGAATTATGTTGATCTGCATGCATATCATCCACGCTTCCTCTGAGATTAAACAATGTGCACCAGTAAAGTAAAGAAACTGCAGATAAGCACTGAACACTAATGATAGGCTATATGTTAAGAGTTGACGGCACAAGGAACAAATATACAGTTATTGATTAGTCTGATGGAATGTGAATCATCTTTGAATAAGTTATTAAAAGCTGATCTCTGCATTCTATGTAATTAAAACCTAACCAGCCCTCCATTAATCTCATTAGATTCTTTTAAGCAATCATACATAACCATGTGTATGCCTATGTATATTCTTTAGACTTATCTAAAGTTAGAAAGATCTGCGGTTAGCAGCAAAATTGCTTCATCAAAATGAGACATGTTCTCATTGTCTTACGATGGCTGAGTAGTGTGGTATCAGCGCAGACTAATTACTTGTCCTACAAATCATAATTTGTTTTGCCAAAGATTCCTCTCAATAGCATGCAAAATAAGGCCAAAGGTAATCCCATTGATTAGTGTCATGTGAACTCAGCACCTTTTAACAATGAGGTGAGCATGCTGTCCAATTAAATTAATTAATTACCTTTTGCCATTTGGGAACCATTTAAATTTGTAAAAATGTGCTGGGCCAGGCAAGGTTAATTGGGCATTTAGCTCTCAGAGCTCCCCTCAACACCCAGGAGGAGCTTGTCCCTAAAACAGAAGCAGTGTCTTAATAAAAGTAGCACAGTGACCCCTCAAATAGACAATAGATGGTTTCTTGTCTGTGACCCTACCAATCCTGATACTGATAAATGGATGTAAATGACTGTGTCCACATGATCTTACTCCATCCTACCACAATCCCTAGAAAGAAGGAGAGCAAAGCTAGAAAGGTGTTCCTGTCTTGTGTTTTGAAACTGTGATGATGATGGGTGTGTGTGTGTGTGTGTTTGTGTGTGTGTGTGTGTGTTTTTGTGTCTCCCCTCTGACAGAGACAGATGGAGTGGGAGCCACCAGACTTACCAGAGGAAGCAGTTTATAGAATATTGTCAGGGGAGAGTAAGCAGTTTCAGAAATACAGCTTTCAAGTCACAGCCATCAATCTTGCTGGTGCCTGTCTACATCAAGCAGACTGGAGAGCTACTTTGTTAGTGTTCACAAAAGATGTGTGTTATGCTACACTATTCTGAGGCCTCAGAGACAAAACAGCCGCCAGCAACTTCATGCAAAGAACTAAGTGGAAAGGGTGAAGCTGTCGGTCATCAGTATGTAAATAAATTGCCCCATTCTGTCAATCAGACAGTGAAAGTGGGGCAGGGAAAAAGGAGGTCCTGTGTTAATGAACAGCCTCCTAGGACTATTTGCAAGCACACAAACATTTGGGAGAAGCAACAAGTTAAACAAATATGACCATCCATATTGTGACCCTCTTTAATCCAATGACCCTCTGTGTTAAAGTAATGGATCCAATGACGGCAATATTCTTTCGAAGTTGCAGCATTCCTTGAATATAAGAAGAAAAACTTCATGTTCTGTCAGGCCAAATCAATTTTATTGTTGTCAGTCATCACAATCATCAGTGATGATTGACAAAGTTGCAATGACAACATCCCAACAGAAGAATATTACAGTTCAAACAACAGGAAATTATGTAGTCCTTCACACATAGGTTGTATTTTAAAGTGCCCATATTATGAAATATTATTATGGGGTGTTATTTTGTGTCTCTGGTGCTTCCACACGCAAAAAACCTATCCATGATGTTTTGAGTGAGATACGGATTTATGTCGCAAGGTGTCGCAAGGTAAATCCTTTATTGAATAAATTTATTAAAAAGCACATACAAAAAGACTGACCTAAAAGATTAAAAACGAGCAGACGAGATCTAAAAACATTACTGTCACACAGCTGAGGTTGAAAAACTGTGTAGCTTCCCAGATCCGGATCCCCTTTGCCCCTCACCTGTGATTCCCTTTGTAACCTCTGATTAGCACTTACACACAGGTACGCAGGTGAGGTCACAAACAAACATTCACGCAGACCTACCGCATGCACGCACGCACGCACGCACGCGCACATGTCCAAATTGGCCATGACAACCTGAGTCAGACTTTTATAAGGCAGCACACTACAGGAAACTACATAATTTACCATTAATCATTCAGGAAGCAAGAAATAAAAAAATAAAACACAAAAAAAAGATATTCTTTACTTACACCAAGCTGCAAGGCAGTGATACTGGAGACGCCAGCTGTGTCTCTTTTACTGTTCCTATGTATAAAAAATTGAATCTAGAAGGTTTCAAATTCCATTATCACCCATATGTTTCAGCTGCAAAATGTCACGCTTATATCACCTCGGCTCACACTCCAATCAGTTTGGACAGTATGGTATTCTATGACGATAGAAGTTATGTAAAATGAATGCTATGTTCAATGTATAAAATAAACCAAGGTCCAATTAACTTATATTTGTAATACAAAAACATGTGTTACTCACACTGTTTGCTTTCACAAGTGTCCAAACCTAAAATACATTTTAAATAGGGGTGTGAAACTTCAACTATCCCTTTAACAATGGAATCAATTCCATATCCCGATCCATCACTTCCTCAGTATTATTATTTATTGCTACACGTGGTTTTCATCAACAAATTCAAGGATGTCAGACATGTATCAACTCCCCTTTTTGGTGTATCTGCTCTTAAAAAGAGACACTTCTGTGTAAAAGGTAGTGGAGTCTGAACACAACATTAAAAAAAGCATTGACAGGAAAATCAACAAGTAACATAAGTAGGCAATAATCGATCATGGTCCGTCACCGCATCGATGCGGATCTGCCTATGTCTGCATCGCGATGCAATGGGCTCGTTCGAGATGAGCTAGTTCTGCGCAGAATCGATCTCCGGCAATGGCCGCTCAATGCATGCTGGTTAGATTACTGTCTGACTTGAAGTTCATTGCCAGCGAGCCTAATGATTAATTTCAACACCCCTAATTTTAAAGCTGCAATTAAGGAGCCCAGGAACACCTTGAAATTGGAAGAAATATTATTTTTGGCAAAAAGAGTGAGTGAGTCCATCCTCTGGGTCAGTCTGTAGAGAACGGTAACAATCAACTCTTAGCTTAAACAAGCTGAGAGTTGCAGAGAAGAAACTCCTCACAAATTAGAACATTACAGGATGTAACGTTACTGTGTAGCCTACCTACCTACCTAGAACACCTACAACAAATCACCACCCAGCAGTCATCACTACAGTTACATGCACACCTTCATAATCAGCATTTCAATCTGATCATTAGTGCAGCACCTACAGATTTAGTGCTCATTATAGCTGGCAGGTGATAGTTCAGCTTTACAGCTCAGGATTCTGTCATGCTTGGGACTTTTGTTTCTTCATCCATAGGAGAGAAGCACATCTACAGCAGTCTAATTACACCGCTGCTAAAACTGCAGTTCTGGCAGGTTAACATAAATAATACTGTCTGCTCTAGTAACTAGATGGATTCACACCCCCACAATTGAAAATTTGGTGCCTGAATCTAGCAGAGTGGCCCAAGTGTAAGCAGCCACAACATAACTTTAAACATGGTGGTTGGAAACGTGGTAAAAATGCCAATACCATCATAACGGTTTGCTAAAAACTGACTGCTGATACATCAGTGATACATCATACACAATAAAAATACACATTATGAAACTGCTAATCTCAATCTCCAACCTTAACAGAAACAACACACTCACTGTCTCAGTCGATGCCTGCGGCAGCAAACATCACAGCACAAACTTCATTAACACATGCAAGAATGTTGCAGAAGCAAAAAAAAAAAAAAAGAAAAAAAAAAAGCTGATTTATTCCACCAACATGCCAGCACAACAGGGGCCTGAGTTTAACCACCACTGTCAATTCCAATAGTTTTGCGCAACAGACTTTCAAACAGCCGACACGCAAACCTGCGTTAAAAGTTGGAGCAGCTATAGCAACGACTCACCTTTAGCTGCAGGCAGGCGTCTCGGTGCCGAATCGTTTCCATCCGTTCAGGCTTTTGCGTCTGGAAGGCTGCTCCGGCTGCGGCTGACGCGCAAGGCGCACCGAACGATGGGCTTCAGCGATGATCATCTGTGAGAGTGAATTTGAATTGTCTCTTACTTCCAAGATCATCTGAAGTCTAAAGTTGTGGTCAACCGACCGTCACACCCGACCCAAGAAGCGATAACAGCGGCTGTTGTTATCTGTCATGTTGTTAAATGTTTGCTAAGGCCTTCTATCATGATTTCGTCCCCTAACTACTCCTCCTCCCACAGCTTATCTTTCTTCTGATTCCAAACCGAACACATCTTTGTTTGTGTCGATTGAATTCCCCGATTATGTCGATTGCCAGTTTCTTATATGATTCCATTACTATTTGCCTATGCTAGCTTCCAACAGTAAATGCTAGCCAACGTTCCCTGTGCTAGCGCGTCACCCTTGACCTCGCGGTCACCCTAATCCCGCAGTCATGCGAGATTTAATGGTTGACTGATCTTCCTCAGGAAGTAGTCTGGTGAATCCATGAATCCCCCAACATAGTTTTCATCTGTATAATATTGAATGTAAAAACATGTGCAAAACACATATCTTGTTCTTTTTATCAGAAAATTTAGTCAGTTGTTTATCTTTGTTAGATTTGTTTGGTTGGTTTAGTTCACATCTACACATTCTCGTTTGTGCTATATTATGTTCTTAGTGTACATGTACAGGGATGGCAAAACCTTCAAGTCAAATTTCTTACATTTTTCTAAATGCTTTTTTTTGTTTTTAAGATTATTTTTTGGGGCTTTTCTTCTGTTATTTTATAGGTATCAAATGGTAGGCCCCAACACAGTTTTCATCTGTATAATATTGAATGTAAAAACAAGTGCAAACACACATCTTGTTCTTTTTATCAGAAAATGTAGTCAGATGGAGTGGTGCAACATGTGAGTAGGTCGGGAACATGGTAGGTGGGGTGGGGGCAGGAAATGTTTATGCCCTTTATGCTACATTTTCTTCTTGTTTAACCACTGGCACAAAATAGTAAATGCTATAAACACATAGGCCTGAAGCTGTTTTTCTGATTCAAGTTTGTTAAAAGAGAAAAAAACAACTTCTGGTTTTCATAGAGATGCATTTGTGCATCAGAACCTAAGATTTGTTGAGAAAAATACAGATGACAACTGGGGTCTTTGAAACGTTGATTTTATCTTCCACTCTGTGGTATATTGGTTTATAAAAAATTGTTTGTGCAACTTTGTGTTTCTGGTGAATTGTTTCAGTCTTGATTGTTGTGTAGAACACTGCAGCGTCAGTCTCTTAAAATGTATTGTGTTGCTATGCTATAAGGTTACTTTTACTCATTATTTTGTGTGTTTTCTTTGCAAATTTTATGCTTTTCCTCTGCATCTTGGGGCCATCATAAAAAACACCACAGCTGAACCCAAAACATCATAATATCAACCCACATCCTCTACACAAATGTTCACCACACACTAACAACTTTAAGTTATTTTAAGCCCTTGTATTTTAGCTGTGAGCAATGTGACAACATTTAACAACTGCAATACTTTATTCCATTATTTTTGTGGGGCTTGTCACAAATTTCACTCCGTAGAATGCCCTTAACATTTGCACTCACACATTTCTGTCATCCACAGCTGTTAACAAGATTCTAGAATAACAACAGCCTTGAGGTGTTTACGGTGTAGTGTCTTCAATTATCAGGAGAGCTACCTGCCAGGTTGTCTCTAATTCCTTGCAAGGAAAAAGTGTACACTAACAAGTGTGTTTATTCCTGTCAGCTGTTTTTTTTCTGCCCAGAGGAAAGTACAATCTCAACAGTAAGTTCACCTGTTCCTTGTTAATGGGCTTTATTTATTTATTTATTTGAAATTCATTTAACTGAGGCTGGATTGTTTCCCCAACTTATCAATAAGGGAACGTGGTTTCATTGTCCCACTTTTTTATCATTCCAGTCTGCTTTCCTGTTGTCTGGAGGCTCTGGGTTTTGTGAACTTTAAGGAATATGTGTCTCTTCTTTTTTTCATTCAACGCATTATAAGTAACCAGAGGCCAGAGGGAGTAACCACAACGAAGTGTGATGTTGCACTTCCCTTGTAGCTTTCATTGTATCTTATTTTTTTAGCCTTTCTAAACCCTGAGACATATGTTGTGCCACCTTGTTATTCTCTGCCATACTCTCATTGAATTTAATGCCTCTGATGGAAAGCATCTGTCTCCTTTAGTCTTCCTGTTTTCTTCCTGTTCTTGTGCTACACTCTGCCAGGTGTTGACTATGAAGCTTCAGACACTGCACCACAAAAACATGTATTCAAGACACTACTTTAAACAAGATAATGTGCAGTGAAAAGCTCTAAGAGGTTACTTTTGCTTCTTTATTAAAAACAAATACCTCCGGGTGCTTAAGGGAGATTATTGTAAATTGCTTGCATTCTAACTATGTAGCCTTTTTAAATATTTAAGGTGAGTGGTATTTGTTTTATAATGCTTTCAATTTGATTAATTTGCTAATACATCTATTGTTTATTTAAATAAAAAAAAAGTATACAAGGTAGTACAATAGCTTTAGTAAGAACTTTCACTTCACTACAATAATGAATAGCATGAATGACAACCACGCCAAGGGACAGCAATGTTAACTCAGCATGATACAAACCAAACCTGAACAACAAATGGAACAAATAGAATAGTAGTGACTGGAGGGTGTCTGCTTTATGGGAGGACACACTCAGGTGTGCCCAATTTTACGTGTTTATTAATTTTTATTCATGCATTATTATTTTTTTTAAAGAGCTACAGTAGTTGATACAACCATAATTGTATTTATTTCTGCATTATGAACCAGAAGTACATTGTACTGGTTTAAAAGAAATGTAGTTACCATCACTTAAGACTTTAGTGACCTTTAGTGAACATGAACTCTTCTTAAGTGTGTAATATTGTGTGTGTAGGGTATTGTTAATTTGTATGATAAATAATAATACGAGACAGACACAGAAAAAAAAAATTGTGTCACTGTTTATGGCCAAATGCAGGTGGTAAGTCATTTACAATGGGCATGCAGTAAATCTAAAATTGTTTTGAATACCTTTAATATTCAACATTATCACAGCTAAAAATATGAATTCAAACCACAGAGGAATGATTTATTTGCATTGGCAAGTTTTGAGAAAATGTAATAAATTAACTATATTGTTGACAAAACAACTGACATTTAAATTCACTATACATTATTTATAGTGATGCACTTGCTTATGTTAATGTTTGTTTATCTTTCTTAGATTTGTTTGGTTTGTTTAGTTCACATCTACATATTAGTATCTCCCTGTACGTTTGTGCTGTATCATGTTCTTAGTGTCCATGTACAGGGCTGGCAAAACCTTCAAGTCAAATTCCTTATATTTCTCAACATGCTTTTTTTTAAAGATTATTTTTTGGGCTTTTCTTCCATTATTTGATAGGACAGCTAGGTGAGAAAGAAAGGGGGAAGAAAGGCAGGAAATCGTCACAGGTCGGATTCAAACCCTGGACCTCTGCATCAAGGAATAAACCTTAAATTATATGTGCACCTGGTCTGCCACTGAACCTACCCTGCCACATTTGTCAACATGCTTATAAAGTTGATCCTGGTAACATTAGTAGGTGTGTGACTGACAGTTTACTGCCTGCATCCGAAAATGAAGGCCTATCATGTTGTTTCCATAGATTTCACAACACATGACGCTGCACTGGTGTAGCAGGAACTTTAATGTTAAGAGTGAGTAGTATTATGGATAAAGCTCTAATAACGCTGTTTAGTTCAATGGACAAAATCCCTAAGGTTCACATGAATTCCATTACCGGTGTCAGAGATTTGAAATATGCGTGTAATGTGTGATTATGTAATTTAATATTTAGTTTAAGCAGTGGTTCAGTGAGTTTGCAGAGGAAATCCTAACATATGAAATAACTCCTAACTGACTTTGGCAGGGAGCAGGTTGAACAGGTAAGATGTTGGTTTAGCAGTATGTACTAATGGCAAACATGTCTACTGAGCCTGTCTCTCACTGAGAGAATATGCTGGTGGGTACCAAAGCAGTAGGTGTGCATTCTTAGAGAGACTCTAAGAAGACATGAAATTGATAATTTCATGTCTGATTAGGTCAATTATTTGGGCTTGAAGAAGCTTAAGAAAGGATACGTGTCATTCAAGAATTTAAAGAAATTGTTTGCGGTAAACAGGGAAACGAGTAGGAGGTGGTAACTGAGGAGCTACAGTGTAATTTCAAAGAGAAAATGATGATTGACTTTATCAGCATTAATGAGTTCTTATGTTTATCAGGGGGGAGGGGGGTTAGATCTGCAGCTCTCACTCGACAGTGAAGCAGTTATCACAAGTTAATCTAATGAGACAGTAATATAACTCCAGAAATGTTGTAAATGTTCCTCTTTGATGCCCCTACTGTATGATAAATGCCCCCTAAGGTGGCCCAATGTGCAAGAACATGGGATTAAGTGTCCTCCCTTCCAGTGGAGAAAACAATATGCAGGTCACTGCCATCTGGGTGACCTTCCACTGGCGAAAACATGATAAAGTGCCCACTAGAGTTCCCTTCCAGTGGAGAACGTGTGCACAGGTTAGCTGCTGAAATCTTTTTTCAGTATCTTTATTAGTATTGAAGCTTTTTGTGTTTTCATTAATAGCAATGCCATGTGTCACCCATGGACCATTTTTCTAATGTGACATTGGAAATTTGCTTTGGCAATTCTTTTGAAAATTCAGGTTTTAGGGCATTGAAAGGGTTGCAAACGTGGTCATAGTTCCCATCATTTGCAAATGAGAAATAACACACGAGATAGCAATGTCTTTGAATAGGGATACAGTCTTTATGTGTTTGGGGTCCTCTCTTATCACGGGGAAGGACAAGGTTGTCATTCACCATTCTTCCTAGCCATGGATTACATTTTTTTTTTCAATATATTTTTATGGAGCATCAATAATAATACAAAATATCCACAACTGGACAGCAGAATGACATAAAAACAATGCTCATAATTCCAATGTTTTCCAAAATTAGATTATATAAAACGTCCTTTAATCCAACAATCATTAGATGGGGGCAAAGCTTGCTTCCAATTTAGAAGAAGCAATCGCCGCTGATAGGGTATTTTTAGATGGAATACCAAAAAGGGCTGAGAGGGGACATGCATCTGCTAAAAAATCTTAAGTCATTTGAAGAGTATGAAATATTCTAGCCCAAAAATCTGTCAGCTTTGGGCATGACCAAAACATATGTCATGGATTTAATTTTTGACTGGAAAACAGAAGGCTGTGTTTCTGGTTGGGAAGACACTTTCTGGCTCTGCTGCTCTTCTATTGGTCTGATAAATTACCGGCATATCTTACCAGGCACTCTGGAAAGTGACCATGGAATTCGGATGCCACTAGCATTGGGTCAGTGAAATCGTAATTGTTTCCAATGTCCGTTTTCATCCCTAATTTATGAAAACCTCACTGTTGACAATGGACGCCCCATTTGTCCAATTACAGTAAAGACCAAGCTCAAACACTCCCATCAGTAACCATCAGTTAGGGTGCCACTGTACTCCCACATGAGAGAGTTCTAGGCTCACTAAGCCTTTTGGGTCTTACTTGAGATGCTGGGATTACAATAGCTATTTAACTATTTAATTTGCCTAATTGGAGATAAAGAGAAAAAGGAGGGGGACCAAATATGTATTGTTAAATTTTTGTTGATTCATGGAGGACAATAGAAAAACAGACAACTACTGTCATTAGCCATAACATTGACTTGATATTGTTCCTGGATGTTGGCTCATGTTTTTTTCCCTTTTCTTTCAGAATCTAAGAATGTCGGGTTGCAGTGTCTCAAGTGCAAATCTCAACAGAGTACGGTACATGCATTTTGATACAGTATGTATGGCAGCCAAGGACATTTCAGTGAAGCAGCTATTTGAACAGCTGCTTCCCTTCTAGTGCATTTAAATCAAATCTTCTTAAAAGCTTTCCCTTGAGGTTTTTTGTATAACCTATCCTTTTAGTTAAAATCACAGCCTAGGATGACAGAATTATTTCCTTTGAAAAGAAAGGAGCTCTGGAGAACTAAGCAATCATACATGCCCATAAAATTAAACATTTTCTCCTCTGAGAACATTATGTTAAATTTCTGCTTTGCTCCAAAGTGATACATGTTTTTTTTTAGTTATTACACTTATCTACCAAACATGAGCATTCAGTGGTCAGCACTCTCGCCTCACAGCAAGAGGGCTCCAGGGTTCTTTCCGTGTTATCGTGGGTTCTCTTTGGGTTTTCCGGTTCCTCCCACAATCCAAAGACGGGCAGCTTTGTTTAATTGCTCACTCTAACTTACCGGTCAGTGTGAATGTGAGGGGTAATGGTTGTCTCTATGTGTCAGCCCTGTGAAATTCTGAGAGCCTGTCCAGGGTGCACATGATGTACAGCGTTTTTCAATAACACAACATTTTATTACCATTATCATGGTGTCAATACTTCGTGTAGTGTAATAATTTGACATACAGTAAATTGTAACAAATGATAATCACATATGCTTAAGTGTATTTTAAGTATTTCATGAACACATTTATAATAAGTACTCACTGCTTGTGCTAAAACAAAGACAACCCACACGCAAATGGAGGCAGAGGAGTGTCTCGGTGGCACACCACAGCAGTAATCTGCAGGTTCAATTCCTGGCAGAGGTTCCTTTGGCCAGTGAGGCAGCATGTCCAGACCAAATCCTATTTTTTGTTCAAATCCAGGAAAGAAAATGGAAGGTTCACAGAGAAGTGGACATCAACTTGGTTGTGTGCATATGGAACTATATCTGAAATATAATCTCTGTATTAACATTGTTTTGTTAAAAACTGCTCTTGAGGTAAAATATATTATTGTAAATATGTTGGTATTAGTACATTAAATCTACAATTTTTAATAAGCAATCGTAAAAAACAGTAAAATACTATTTTACTGTTTACAATACTGATAAAAATGGCATCATGTGATTTTCACCGCCCAGTTTATCATGATTGATATTTCTATTAATTGTGGGTATAATTGTACTAATCATTGTGAATGTGTGCAGTAGGGGGCAACGCCGCTTTTACAAAACTCAAATATACAGAAAACG
Organism: Etheostoma cragini; assembly: GCF_013103735.1. Lineage (NCBI taxonomy): Eukaryota > Metazoa > Chordata > Actinopteri > Perciformes > Percidae > Etheostoma > Etheostoma cragini. The sequence goes on from NC_048422.1 coordinate 16,025,248, forward strand.
GGGCTATCACCTGACCCACTCAATAATAGAATCAGTGTTGTGCTGATGCAGTTTCATCAGAAACACTATCTTAAGAAATTTACAAAATCGATGGTGTTGTATCTTCTTATTGAAACTTTCTTTTTACTCCTCTGAGCATCATTAAAACAACTGAGATAGTTTCATTCCATAAAACACATACGCTTGTTGTTTTTGCAACATATGTCAAGTTGATCATTTTTTTAATAAAATGGGCCACAGAATCATAACGTAACAACGCTTTAGTACTCTGAATTCCCCCTGACCTGGGCATATTTTGCAACCCGTTCATGTTGTTGCTGCAGCTGTCAGGTAGTGGGTTACATGTCATCATGGCAGCATTTTGTTATTGTAGAAATGTGAAGGACTGTGAACTGTTATGCTCTAATGCTTTTACCAGCACACTACAGTGCTGCAAAGACAAAAAGTATGGCATGATTAAGTGGATGAGTAGATGGGCAGCACTGTTAGGTCTGCATGAGGGGGAAATAAATACTGAATCTTGTGGTGATGAATGCCTCCGCCTAACTGAATGTGAATTCTTGAGCACAAGTTTTATTTCTTTCACTGCATTCAGCAAACAAACAAAGAACTGGAGGGCCAATAAAAGGAATCTTTGTTATCAGCAAACTTCAGACAGGATTATGCCCGTGTTAAGAATCTTTTATAGGACCAAAAGTGGCAAGTTAAGAGAAACCGTTTTGGCAATGCTTTGACCATGCCAGTACACTAAAATCAACTGGATATATACATAATTGATGTGCTGCGTGATCGTTGTGTGCAAAATACAAAGAATAGTTTATATAATGGAATATAATGGATTGTACAAACAAGCCTTGCTCTTCTTATTAAATATAGCCTTTTAATGAGAAATAGATTATTATATGAAACATTCATTTGAAATAAGCTGATATAATGATCTGAACATAACTGCAAAAAAATACATTGGCAAGGTATTAGGCGTAAAAATCTTGAGACATCCATGGATACATGTAAGCAACACTGTGGCAGCATAATGCCAGACGAGAAAATGTGCTTGTTTTATGGACCTTGCAGTGACTGAAAACTAAATCGTAATGTACAGAATGTTTTGACAAAATTTAAACACAGTCATACTTTGTCATGAATCTAATTAGATACATAAGACATGGGTGCCCTCTTCTTTGTGTTGATGTACTCAAACAGAGGGCTTTTTTTGAAGTAGTCTTTGTATTCCCTTTCAATACTGTTATATTTTTATAATATTGTTACTTTAGCAGAGCATTGTTACTTTAACAGAGTTAATATTTACAGATATATTGTACAACAGGGGACAAGAAAATAATATCAACCATCACTTTAAGTCGTCCTTTGACCCTCTTCCTGGTGGTTGACTTCCCCACATGCACAAACCCCCCTGCAGTTCTCAGGAGCGGATGAAAAGTGTATATTTGATCATCACTTATGGTCTTAAATTCTGTAGCTAATTCAGTGTCACTTCTCCGTGTGACATCTAAAAGTATTTTCCAGCTTTAAACGTGTTAAAGGGATAGATAACAGGCACTTAATAATAATAATAATAATAATAATAATAATAATAATAATAATAATAATAATAATAATGTAACAATTCATTTGGATAGTCCAATGTTAATGCTGAAAAATCGAGTCCCCTTTTTTACGGCATCTCAATTGATTACAGGCGTGTGGCCTTCTCCGTCTCATTTTAACTTCAGTGTGTCAAAGTCAGCTCTGCATCAAATCAAACAAATTCATCAGGATGTACTGTCAGCCTGCACATGTTACGATGACAATGTTATGGATGCTCACATATTTGAAAAAATGTAAAGTCTACCATGTTACCATTAGCATGCGAATTAGCTCAAAATACATAACTGGGGCTGATAAACTACAACACCAAGGAGGGATGAGACAGCTTGCAGCTACTATCTACACCCAAGCAGATGCACTCGTCACGATACAGCACATTTAATTTGTATCCACCAGTCCAGATGCCCTCTCTCCTTCTTGCTGTTGCTTACTTCATGGCGGTACTGCCATTCTTTGCAAACTGGAAACAATAGCCCTACAGAAGGATCTGCTCACTCACAAAATGCACCTTTACGAATGTTGGGTTATTAACCTGCGGCTGTAGACTGATGATAGTCATGTACTGTGAGATCAATTTGACAACACAGAGCTGAGCCTGACAACCTGAGCCTCGGTCGTCCTGAACCGGCCACTACATACTGTACGCGCTAACCGAACATTGGTGAATTATTTTGCTGACTACTGAATCACCTGAAATTGATTAGACTTAAGTGAATAAGTTATTATTGATGAAGCACCTCCCAAGACTAAAAAAGTGCTTCATACAAAGACTGAAAACAGTAAAATAAACCATAAAGATAATCATAGCCACTATTTGTCACAGAAGTAAAGGCGGGACTAAAATAGAGATGTTTGGAGCAGTTTGGGAACAGTCTTATCTGTCGGAGATGGTAAGTCCCTTTGGGGTGGACTTTGGGCTTTTTCACTTTGTAAACCCATAATGTGGACAACAAAAATGCTGTATATAACATACAGGAAAGGGAAGAAAAACAAAATGCATAATATGAGCACTTTAAGATGTTTTTCTAAAAGCTTGCAACTGGCTGTCAGCTTTTACACTGGGAGGAAGGTTTTTTCCAAAGTTTGGGAGACATGGAAGCAAATACACCTCTTTTTTCAACCTGATCTCACAGAATTCTGTGATGGGCCTGCAGAAGACTTCCGGATATGAACAGGGATTAATGAAAAGTATGTGATGGGCCAAGGGAAAAATTTGGAGTGGGTGGGCTTACGGTTCCGTGACACGGGGGAAGAACAGTACGGATGTGTTTAGGAAAAGAAGAAAATGATTTTAGAAAACATTACACGCAGGACAGGATCCCCAGTCTCCAGGGTGAAAGTCCTGTGATGGAGCCATCCAACACCCTAACAACCCTCCTTATGTGGATTTTCGGGCTTTCATACTAGATAGATAGATAGATAGATAGAAGTTTTTCGTGGTGGCTACAAAGACTTTTCACACATTCCGTGACACCCCCACATAATGCAGCTTGTGATTATCATCACGGAATTTTGTGAGACCAAGCTGCTTTTTTAAACCTGTCAATGATAACAGCTATAGGTTGTATGTCTTGATCTTGCCTCTATTGTTCTTAACAAACATGCAGGTAATGGACTGGCCCTACAAATATTCATCAGCAATAGCAATGTTTCAGCATCAGATTACCCAAATAAAATGTGACCAACAATACGTTTAGGTAGTGTTTCATATTTCAGATGATTGAGAGTGTTAAACACAGTTGTAGCTCTGTTGTTGTTTCCAGCAACATGCAAAACAAGGTTAAATTTCATATCTAGAGAGAAAAAAAGTAATCTTTACATGTGGTTATAAAAAGCTTACAGATTAAACACCGCCAAAAATGTATTTTAACTTTAATATAACCATTTCTTTTTTTTTCCTTTTTTTTCCCGTGGCACAACAGAAAAATTCAATGGTTTTACAACACAACTCTTATCCAACATAATATGCTTTCTCTTGTCATCTCCCTTGTTGCTGTGCTCTTATCTAAAAATCGAGAGAATAAAATAAAAACATTCAAATGGAACATTTTTTATGTACGTACTTTTGTTAAATGGGGATGAACTTTATGTCTAACTGTATGTCTACCTCAGGTAAGTGTATGGCTTTAAGTTGTCTTGCAAATGTGCCTGGATGAAGAATGTTTACATTTTGCTCTTGGTGCTGAAAAGCTCCACAAATCAGCAGTCACAACATGTACATTTTGCAAAGCTGTACAAAATAGCATTGATTGTTAAATCTTCAGACCACAATATTGCACTCACGCACCAGGAGGTACTGCCTTGTGAAAAACACAGCTGGAATTTCAAACACGAGAAGAAGCGCTCCAAATGCAAGATTTTGCTTAGACTGGAGTCAATCTCAAATGACACATTCAATTAACGAACAGCAATAAGCATCAAGCCAAAAAAAAGGTATACGCACATTTGCACACGCACACATACATTCACCCACATATATATGTATATATATAACCAGCTGGCTTTTGTTACTTGACATGACTATCCATTACTGCCCTGCTGTGTGCCTTATGTGTCAAAACAATGACAGAGTGCCTCATAACTCACAAAGAGCAATGCAGATCTGCAGTGGGTTTGAAATGTAATAAAGAGTCTATAAGTGATGTGTTGACTACTTATTAACTAGGGCTATTTAATCCTTACAATGTATAAACATATTTTAATATTAAACTGTCCGTTAGGTCGGAAATGTTTTGCACATTAGCTGAAATAAAAGGATATCTGGTCTGCCCTTGTGTTATTTCATTATTCCTTTAAAAATGTTTTTCTCAGTAAAGAATGGCAGTTTCAGATATAACCTTTGATCCCTCAGAGTAAAATCAAGGCCTCTTTTTCACCAGTACATAGATTTAATATTTTTTTTTTCCTCTTTTTTAAGTTCTTTTTTGAAATGACAGACATGCTGGGACAAATATGATACAGTCTTTATAGTGGTTCCATTAATCTTCTTTATCTTTATCTGAAATGCTTTTAATCACTGCCTTTTTCCTTTATCTCTTTAAGAATTATGCTTACAAAGTTAATAATACATCAAAAGGCAGAAAAGGTCCAAAAATGAAAAAGAGAAAACTAAATGAACAATAGGATCCCCTCGTAGTTCATTTGTTGGGTGTTTCTGTTTGCTGTCCTTATGTTAATTACTTACTACAGTATGTTCAACAGAGTTTAGCAGTCAGGTGATCTGATTGTTTTAGTATCTCTGTGCTGTACATGTCCAAGGCATGATTTACTCGAATCATCTCGCTGTTGTTGAGCTTGAGCCTATGCTTTAGCATACAAGAGAAGAGGTCCAGCTGGGGTTTGCCAGGTGCAGATGGAGGGGCAAGGCGGTTAATCCGATCTCTAATGTCCAGTAACAGGAGCATAACAGATGAGGATGAGTAGAACTGAGTCCCTTGTGTGTATGACTGGTTAACCTGCTGCACAGCACTACGGAGCAGGTCGGCATTAAAGCGCAGGCTGTAGCCGAACACTTGGATGTCAGATATTTTTATGTAGATCTGCCGCTTGTTAGGGTCTCCGAGATCCACCGGACCCTGTCCTGTGTCATTGCGTAGGCCAGTTGGGATCTTAGCGCGGCTACGCAGGTAGATGTGCACCGTTTCAAAGAAGGTCTTCCACCGGTTTCCCAGCAGGAGAGTCCAGTTGAAGCACTGGGAGTTCTGCAGTCGAACTTTTTCCCAGCGGGGGTAACCGTGTTCCCCAAAGGGCATGCTCCAGCCTTCTGAGTGGCTACCACTGAATGGGTTGACATAAACAAAGAACATGGGGTCAATGCTGCTATTTCGCATCTGGCAGATCTTCATCGAAAGACCGATTATCATGTGAAGGTAGTCCATCCGGTTTTTGTTACTCTTGAGAGTCAGGGACATGCGCTTACGCCATCGAGGGTCAAAGAAGGTTTCTAGTCGGATCTCATTACTGATAAAAGTAGTGTGAATGTACAGTCGCGAATCCATTTTCTGTAACAGGTATTTCAGTTCAAGGTCCTGAAAGTCCAGATCAGTTTCAAAGCTAATGAACTGCTCGCTACGTTCTGAGTCTACATTCTGGGGCTCACAGCGACCACGGTACAACTTGTAGCCCTTGTTGCAGGAGCCACATTGTGAGATGTTCGCCAGGCTGCACATGGCACAGCTGTTGTTGCCACCTATGACACATGGGATGGGTCGCTGGCATAGAGTGACACCTGTGTGGCACACGCATGTCCTTTGGCTCTCCAAGAAGCTCCCCCAGAATCCGTTTTCATTGCAGTAGAGGAAGGACTGAACCCTGTTAAGCCACTGCATCACAGATCTAGAGAGAAACGAGAAGGAAAATCAGGAAAGAATCATTAACAGTGGTCAAATGGAACTGCCAAGTATTATCATATAAGCACTATTTTTTGCCCATTTACTACAAGTTGTGTATGCAATACAATACTGTTGACACGTTTTTCCATAGCATACTGTGGTGCTTCTGTGCATTTTTTAGATTTTCCAGAAGATAGTTCATTTATGTCAGTACATTTTGACAATCAACTTGAAAAGATGTAAACATGCTTTGACACCTAACACATTGGAAATCATGTTTGGATTTATTATGTTCAACTATCTTTTATTGTGTGGTAATTCACTTAAAAGCTTTATGAATAAATCCCTTCATTACGTCAACTGGGGTGCTTTACTGTATCTAAAGTAAGCTTCAAGACAGTTAACTTAACAATACTAAAATTAATGGACACCAATGGCGCAAAGGTATGAACACAGAACCATAAAATCGATAAAATGCTTTAAAAAATGGTTGGCAACAATCTGTACGTGAAATCCATCTAGTCAGAATAGTCGGGAATAGAATAAGTCCTTCCCTTCATGTTGGGGGGTGCATTATTTCCCTAGGTGGAAGGCATTACTTGCTATTCTTATCTTATCTCTTCTTTTTCCCTCAGGCATCTTTCCTTGTCATCTTGACAGCTATGGAACTCATTTTCTGACTGTAGGAGGTGAATTCTGAATCCTAATTTTTCAAGACGAGGGCTGGTCAAGGTTAACTTGACATGTTAATGAAGCTAAGACTTAACTATGATAAATGACAATGCATTCTCAGCAGGCCAGAAAGCCCCCAAGCTATATCCAAAATGAGCCCTAAACAAATCACCTATAGAGGACAATGAGAGCACATTGTTTGATTCTACTAACTTTGGCTTGAAATTGAGGATGAGAGAAATTTGAAGCATACTCAGTAGCAATGATGTGTACCTTATTCCCCCCACGAAAAAACACTTTTACAAAACAACGTTAAGAAATTCTATGGTAAATGAATGGCTAGAATTGAATTCTATGACATCTGTAAATTGTTGTGTTTGTGTCCATCACTGCTTTTAATGTAAAGACATTTCAATATCACCATTCCGCTGTTACATACATTCCTCAAAAATCCATAACCCTTCATTGATTCTATTTTCCTCCATAGCGGGATGTAAGATGTGAGACAAACACCCATTTTAATTGATGAACTCTCTGAGAGGTTAAATGACCATGCTTCCCACCCTCATGTACCCATGAGATGAGAGATCTCTATATTTTGGGGCTGGAAAAAAAGATTTTTTTGCCCAACAGCAATCAACTACAGCCAGTAGTAGGATCTGCCTCTGCATGTTTTCAACCCACCCGTAGGGGGTTAGCCTGTCGTCTTTACAAAAAGATTTCCGAAGCAAAACAAACGTCGGCCATCTTGAATCTTCATTAAACTGGCTTTTTTCTTTTCCGCAGAAAACCTTTAAAAACAATAAAGTGCATTCAAACTAACGCACGTGTACCACCAGGAGAGAGGGTTTTCATGACGCATCATCAGACGGGAGGTTGCCGTATTGGAGATACTCTGCATCAAAACAATGCACAGGCACTGAAGTAGAACCCGAACATTGTCAGGGAAAATGGTTAATTATTGCCGTGTTTAAGGTTGTATCAATAGGTCAGACCGAGAAAAAACATTTGGAATATTATTGACTTCCAAAAGTTATTCAAAACCAGGGAGAAGAATGCCAGAAGTTGTCAGATGAATCGAGGCGCTTGTGATTGGCAAAGCTCAAACTCACTCAGATAGTGTACAGTGTAAATAGCAAACTGGGGCTCTTTGAAATGAAAAAAATTAAAACGATTGAGAGGCACTCGGCTACACCTTGAGTATTGCAATGATGTCATACAGTTAAGGTTAGGTTGAAAAATATCGTTATTGCATTACTTACTTTGGCTTTAACAACACAACAGTTGTTAGTGAACAACTCCTGGGATGCACCTATGGATGTATTAAGAGCATGCGCCTTGCAAATCCGCCCTTATAGTAGCAATCCCCCATGGAACAAGCACGCCTGCTTTTAAAGGTAATGTGAGATAGTGCTCTGATTGGTTTATTTCACGTTACACCTATGAGTAATGTAGCTATTTCAGACAAACCCAGTTTAGATTTGTGTCGAGCGCAATATTCATTTATCCCGCCGGTATAATAGCAACAGCGCCTGAGATCCGCCCACAAAGCTACTTGCGTTTGGCGTTTGATACTTGCATTTCACATTGTAAAAAAAAACCTTTGTGTTTCTTTCTAGAGAGCCACAAACAGAGATCACAAGTAGATCAATGGAATCCCTTAATAGAACGGAGAGGGGATAACCCTATCTGAAAAAACTGCAGGGTAAAGTAAAGAACTGAATGTTGTTGGGCAGAGAGTAATTTCATTAAAATAATACACTTAGGGGCCAATGCAAACCTTAACAACCACAACTTTTTATGTATCAATGTTTTCATAAAGCCCGTCAGATTCAGAGAAATAACCCAAAGCCATGTGGTTAAGGCATTATCTTATCAGCATTCAGTAAGATCTTGTCTGGGTGTCAATGGGATTTTTTTTTATATAGAGGAGAATCTTGTATGATGAATACTTAGACCAGTATACAAAGGATCTAACTAATGTGGTCTTGTAAAACTCGTATACTGTTATAACTCTTATACACTCAAGAAAAACTCCCAAGAAGTGATGAATCCTTGTGATAGAGTTCTGAAGGATTTCCTTTCATATAAAAGGATTTAAAGGTGTCATTTTCCTCCCAGAGATTAAGGTAATCTGGATATAGCCATTTCAATAATTGAATACATTTAAAGCTTGCCAATTTGTTCCCTTTCAAAAGACGATAGCATTCTGTCTGGAGAGGATGTATTCTTTTTATATTAAAACTAGTGTAGAAAAAAGCTGATTAGCACTGATCTCATTTTAATATTTTTGTCTTTAGTTTGGTTTCTTTGTAGGGTTGAGCGGCTAACCACCATCACGACGGAGAGCCACCATTGCGATGCCACTCCCCACTCTTGTGTTGGACTGGAAATTGTTCTGCATCGGTCTTAAACTAGCAAAGACATTTACATTGCAATTACGTTGCAATACAAGAAAGGGCCCCTTAAGTGGAAGCTACTTTTTTTTTTTTTCTTAGCGTATCACAAGTGGCAAGGTCATGCTCTTGAGCAGTCTTGAGCGAGAGAAAAAAGGCGTTATCGATAGTTGCCTATTGTAAATCCAGATCCAAATTCTATGAGTATAGGCATAGCCCTGGGTTTATCCCTTCGCGCATGCGCAGTCGTGAAGATTTTCTTTCCCGCCCTGGGATCCAGGACGGGCCTCAACTACGTCCGCTGTTACTTTAAATATAAACAGCGGACTCGTTGTTCTTCACCCAAACCTCAGCTTTTTCTTTACCTAATGTTCTAGGAGCAGGTGGCTCGGACCTTACTCCTATACTCATACAATCTAGAGTTACAATACGTAACTATCGTTCTATTTCGATTAGGCTTCGCATTCTAAGGACTACGCTACTGGGTTAGAGCTTAGCTAATGTAGTCAATGCCACCTGCGGCACAGGTCCAACAAGCTGAACATTTTCCCAACAACAATGTACAGAGGCTTAATCAGATTCATTCTTCTGATAAAGCCGGCCATGCTAATGACATGGCCTGAAAAGTTCATAAGGTTTGCAGTCTGATGGCAGTAGTCCAATGAGTAAATGGGAATTGTGCGTGACTGACTCTTTAAGGGACGCCTGAGGGAGGACTGTATGTGGCCGAAAAATCACGCATGCAACGGAGTGACATGATTATCTCCGGGCATGTAACACAAACACAAAACTGCGTCTCACAAAAAATATTCATAAAACTGGATGGGACTGCAGCAGCATGCACTAGGTGTGCGTGAGATTGGTAACAACCGGGCGTCCGCTTTTTGTCCTCATCCCACGAAGCAATACGCGTCGTTGATTGTGGACAGATCTGAACAGGACATGGAAGGTTCAGACATTTCAGAAGCCCAGGAGGCTGCCGTCCCCTCTAATGTAGAGGCAGGACGCAGACGTTTCTTGTCGCCTAACCTGCTTAACGCTTCACCAGGGGATGGGAAAAAACTGTCCTCTCACCATAGCCCTCGTGCCAGGATGAGATGGCAAAATTGCTATCCCCCAGAGTTTGTAGATACATCAACATGAGAGGTAGGGGACACAATGTGGAATCCGCATCTCTCTCTGTGCACCAGCGCTGGAAGGCAGACCAGCGCCCTGCGTAACATGCTGTGGTAGAAGGGGCCCTGGAGCCCCGGATGGTGCGCACCACGGCAGGGGCAAGCCTAATCTCTGTGGCGTTCCCGCCCAGCAACCAGCCCCACAGCCTCTGGGTTATCACCGGGGGATGACACCAGCAGCTGAACGAGGGTCGGGAACAAGAACGCGCTTGTGCGCTCCGGTGCCACCAGAACAACTGACAGATTCTCCTCCTGGATGCGCTACAGGAGGCAAGGGATCAGAGGGGCTGGAGGAAAAGCATATAGAAGGGTTTTGGGCCAGATGCGAGCCCCGGTGGAAATTCTTGAGCTTGTCTTCATACTACGTAATTGAAGAAAACATGGGAGACGAACAACGGGTCCGCAGTGTATTTATACAGTAACTACGGATTTAGTTGAGGCCCGTGTTGGATGCAAGGGCGGGAAAGAAAATCTTTACAACTGTGCATGCGCCAAGGGATAAACCGGGGATAAAACCAGCAGCATAGCCCTTAGAAGGTCACGCCTATACAAAATAGAACGTGGAATTATTATTACACTTTTCTTTTTTGTGGACACTACTGTGTGCATACATCAATAAGTAAGTCTGATGTCCTGTGGGTATGGGACAATGTTATGTAGGATTTATGAACCTCGTTGGCAACAGTAGGCTAATTCAAAAGGGTGCTATTTTTGTGTGGGAGCCAATTTTGCGCACCTGTTCCTGTGCGCTGAAAGAGTTAAGTTTTGTTGATTGAATCCATTTTCAGTGCAAATATAACCAATAATGTAGTTTAATCTCAGTAATGATGGTATATTAGGTTACAACTGTCGCTCTGTTGAAGGCGAACGTTCCACTGTATTGTCATTACACAGATAACAAACATATGATTGAGTAAAGACAGCACCGTAAGTGAATGTGTGTCAAGTTGTTCTTTACTGCCCCTACCAGCAGGTGGCAGCATAGCCACGTAATCCTGTCTATTTGCAGAGGGCATTTTAATGTATGTCTGACAGTTTCTATGTTAACTGTTGGGCCATACTAGTAGAACAAGATAATAAAAGTGCCTCCCACCTAACGATGATATCATTGTCCATCGCTTTTTATTTTTATACTGCCAATTTAGGAGACATTGCCCAATCCTACTTTTTTGACTTTTTGCAGTTTGCGCAAGTGTTCTGTAAGATAACGTGTCTCTGAATATGTACTTTGAGAGCCCTTCTATTGTTATTGTCAATATGGCTTTTGATCTACTCAGCAGTAATTTAACTGATACAGAGTACCACGCCTTTGTTGTATATTTACTTTTATTAATTTGCTTTTCTTTGCAACATGACATAACAGCATGTGACAGAGTCCAAAAGCTTCTGGGTCATGCCAAATGTGTAAGAGTTGGCAAACCTCAAATAAAAGCTATCCTCATTTTTGTTTTATTCTTTGGCTTCAGCTTTTCTGACCTGTGTATTTTTTTAATGTATTTTCTTGTATTCTTGCCATAAATCTGTGTGGTCTTTCCAACACTGCAATCCATCTGATCGTGTTTCTCACTGGCTTCCCTATGTGTTTGTTCCATTGCAGACTTGATGTGTGGCTTGCATGGAGCAGCTATTTCTAGAGGTTGTTTGCTTATGAGCACTAGTGTGCTGATGTCTGCTTTTGCCTCTTCCCCTAGAGATGAGACGTCTTAATCTCCTGGCGCAGGCACTGTATTTGTGATTTTTACATCACTTTCCATTGCCACTCTGTAGTATTGCAGTGTCTTTAGAGAAATGAGTGTATCATGTTAGTTTCCTCCAGCTTGTGTTTTTTGTCCATTCCAGTATGAATATAAAAAGCTCTACCAAGCATAGATGTGCCGGTATATTGGTTTCACTGTATCGAAGCAAAACAGTCTGATGGTAACACCGCCAACAATTTCAATCCCCCACTAATAATATCCCTATTTCTACACCATGAACACACCACAGCACCCCTGCCTTCTTTCACAGTTTGATTTTGATTAGCCCTAAGGCAGGAAGGGCAGTCACAGCAGGGCCAGCTAACCAGGCTCCACATACAGTATGTCTAGCTCTGAGCTCTAGCTACTCTGGCCATTACTTTCTACGTTTCCATTAGAAAGTCAACCTACTAAAGCACAAAAAGTTAATGATTGCATGCATTTTCCATGACTGACAAAAAGGAAACATGCTGCTTCAAATTACTTCTTCCTCACAGGTGAGCCTCACCTGTGTCTGATTTTGGCCAAATAAATGTTACTTCATTAACCCCCTTAAAAAATCTGAATGTGTATGAAAAAACATGAGGCACTGTACAAATAATCTACACATTCAATATGCTGCATTTACTGCTATAAAATATGTATTTCTTACACAAGATTACATGTCTTCCCCAATAAGCTATTTGAGTGCATCAAGCAGCTACTTTTATGTTTGCCCAATTCATTTTTACAGCATTAGCTTGGCTTAGACTTGCCATAGAAAATTAAATGAAAATACATCAGAATGGATGCTGTTTGTTTTAATGAATTTGAGCACACTTTGGGTTTGTAATGGGGTATCAAAACACAACTGTGTAGGTGACATAATTCATAGCTCCTTCCTATGTTGGAGCAAGGAAAAGAAAAAAGAACATCAGAACAGGACAATTAAAGAAAACAGAAAAAAAGACTAATGGATGGTATTTAAATGGTATTAAAAGTGTACTGAGCCCTCAAAAGGTCACCAGAGAAATTTTATTTCTGTAATTGTTTTGTGTTACCTCTGATCCATAGAGAAAGGCTGAGCTGTATTATGATATAGTCTTATGTATTATGTAGTGTGTTTGTGGCTGTAGCAAAGGCAGTGCCCTGGTTTTTATGATCATGGCTGTGACAATTTATAATGGGTGCGACACTAATGGAAGGGTTATGTTTCTATAGTATCTTTAGAGCATTAGTCTAAAGTGGCTGTGTATCATATTTGTAACTAGACAGGGTCGACACACTAACTTTTCTTTGGATCAAGGGGAATGCAAACAATATTGCGGGGGAACCCAAATGTAGTTCATAAAAATAAATTCCACCATGACCTTTTCGGGAGCTCCGAATGAGAGAAAGCAAAACCCTTGATGATTTTGTGGGATGATATATTAAGTAAAAAACCTAAATGCAACAATGTGGTAACAATATGTTTAAGCAAACACTTTCAAATTAATACAAATTAGGGAAAAGTAATTTATCACATGGAAGACACACATATTTGTAAATATGCTTGACTTGACATGAATAATTGAAGCTAATACATAGCCTGGATGCAAATGATTTGGCTAGGAGTGAAGCTACTTCATATCTGTCACTATTAATTATTTATACCAAAGACAAACTGCTATGTTTATTATACTTGAAGCAAGCCGCTATACTCATTACAGGAAATGCAATTGCAAATCCAATATAGTTCAGCTATAAAGTTTCCACACAGTTATTGCAGTGAGTGTTCACAACATGAATTTACGATGCTTGTAATGAATGGATGCCTTGTGGTAAGGTAAACCTAGAAAAATTATAAGGTGGAGATATGCAATTGTAATTATGGCCAGCCAACAATGCATCTGAGCCTGTCTTTCATTAGCTGATTTAAATACGTTTATTGACTGTCCTTTTGCAATGTGCAATGGTGAAGGGGCGGCATTTAAAAGTAACAATCTTTTTGGGATAAGTCTAACTTGTTAATATAAGTTTAATTCATAATAATTGCAATTAGTAATAAGTAACTTCCCCTTCCCCTACTTTGCATCCATAATTTAATTAAACTAAAAGTGCACTAGGACTGGCATAATATGAATGCTTACAGGCTGCATGTAAGAATTATGAAATAAAATGAAACTAAAGAGGAGCTGGTTCATTAAGAATGCATCACTCTACTGTGTCATAGTGTCAGTCAGTACATTATCTCTACTCTATCAGTACCTCTATTCTGAACTTAGCTATGACTGTATATTTGTTCACAATCACATTTATGCATGCTCTAATAGTGTGTGCATGATAAATATGCTTTATTAAGCGACTAATAGGCCCCTCAAGTGAGATAGACTGTACAAAACAGTGAGTTTTAAGCTCACCTCCATGAACTATCTTTCTTAGCAAAGTTCTCTAGGCAACAAAGCATTACAAAAGCTTTTTTCCCCCCGCTTTTTTCTTACCTTTCCAGTACATTGCAAAAGACTGTACGAGCCACTTGCAGTGCAACAGTACAGCTACAGCCTTCCTTAGAAAGTCGCAGGCCTCTCAGAAAGTATTAGGTTCTAATTTCTATTGCATATGTAGTCTAAATTCTAATACTACAGTTTTCTTATTAGTTTAAATAAATCTGGGGGGTGATTTCACCTACCAATAGTACTACATCATCTCTTTCATATTGGTTACTCTTATAAGATTTAAAGGTTAAGTGAGAAAGAGAGTACAGTTCCCAGAGGAGCCACTTGTTGTCTACTTGTTGATCTGACACAGAGTTGCATAGTGTCAAAAACGTGTTCCTGGTGGGGTAATCTGTGATCAAAGTGATCACTGGCATTTCCAAATGCATAGCTCAGGGGAATTCTCCCGGGAGAGAACCTTGGATGGTGTTTAAACCACTGGAGATGTCAATGAACATGATTCTACAGCGCCTGTCCAAATATGCACAGAGTAGCAGGTGGCTGACAGCATCATCCTCCCCATTGTGGACCTGATGTATGAACTGGAGGGGATCTAAACAGTCTCTCACAAGGGATCTGGTGTGCTGTCGTTTAGAACCCTGGTGTGCCCATTCTTGGCCACTGGGGCCAGGCAGGATGTTTTTCATATCATCATCAGTACCCTCTGCAGCTTTACTGACAGGTTGAGGATGTGCTGGAAGGCCTCCCTAAGGTGGTTGGCACACACCTTGAAAACACTTGGGCTGATGGTTTATGGGCCTTCAGCTTTACTTCAATTCACTCATCCTCTGATCAGCTGTTATAGGCTGCCCAGAGGAGAAATGAGGGTTTTAGTCCCTGTTGGCAACAGGGGCACGCTTCTTGAATCAGGGACAAAGAAAGAGATCTTAATGGGACTAAACACTTGCATAGTGCAAATAATGTGATGAAGAATATTTGATAAAAACAAAGTTATAACAACAAGTTACAATAGAGTTACATAGTATTACAATAATTGTTATTTTTCATTAGACAATAACATAAAAATAATAAGTTGATGAGATTTGGGATAAAATAAAACAAAAAATATGTGTACAACAGATTATAGTTAAAGCAATAAATTAAACTATGAAAGTATGGCATATATGCAAAGTGCACACATACGCACACAGATGTGACAAAAACAAATAAGTCGTCCATCAGATGCAAAGCTGTCTCATACAAGCAAGAAAATAAAGACGCTGCTCTTATTTATTTCCAGTGCCATCAGGCACTCTTGATGCATACTCCATAGAAGAGGAAGCGCATAGTGCGGCTCTTTGATAACACTTCAGAACAAACCTTTGCCAACTCTCACAAACAAATGTGAGTGTGCTCCTTTTCTGTCACTGACAGCTGACACCTGCTCATTTTCAGACCACTTAAATTAATATTTTACGGATTCTGTTTCCATTTATATGGCGACATCCCCTACACAGAATGGTTTTAGGTGTGTTTCATGTGGCACCTGGGAACTTTGCATATTCTGCATAGTGTTTTCTACCATTTGCTACAGCGGATGGAGAAATTCCTGGCATTTCAGGCAGTGCTGACACCATGGCACATCCGCAGCAAGGCTCTTAAGCTGCCACTGCAGTGGGTGGTGACAGATGTGTGCAATGACCTTTCAAGAAAACTCCCACAGCTACATTTTCTTTTCAGATTGCAATGTGAAATACAAGAGTGAGCAAGAGTGCTTTGGGTGCAAGCCTCAGCACTAAGTTGACTTGATGGACAGAAAAAACAGAGCCATTAAGTTGAAATGTATAATGAATGACATCCTTACTGTGCATGTTTCAAGAAGCAACAATCAAAATAAAACCTCCACATCATCTCAGAGGAGAAATTTCCCTAGAAGATGTGGAACTCCTCGGTGGGATACAGTTTCACATCTTCTTTTTTTGCTCTTGGAAAAGCAAATATCCAAAGATATCAACGGCAAAAACCGAACCTTTGCTTTATGTTGCTGAGCAAATCCACATCTACAGTATTTTCCATCACAATGTGGAGGTCATATTTCCACCCACCTCTCCCTAGGCATCTGGTGGTTGGGGTTGTGGTGACAACGAATGCTGAGGCCAAAGAGCTTGCGGGCGGTGCGTTGGATCTTGAGCCGCTGGATCTCCAGGGAACTCTGAAGGAGCCTGTAGCGGGCCTGAAGGTCCCAGTCGCTGCCCCACAGGAGATGAACACTGCTGATGGGCAGGAAGTGAGTGGCGGGCAACCTCTTCAGAAAGGACTTGAACTCGTCTGGATGACAGAGAGGGATGGAGTGAGAGGGCAGATTGCAAAACAAAGAGATAAGGAGTGGAGAGAGAGTGTGGTGGTGTGAAAGAAAAGTAAGAATACAATCAATTAATTTCACTTAATATGGATCTTCTTGTATTGCACTTCTTTTTTGGCATTTTTAGGCCTTTATTGCTGATAGGACAGCTTAGACTTGAAAGTGGAGAGAGAGGGGGAATGACATGCAGCAAAGGGAAACAGGTCAGAACCGAACCCATGGCTGCTGCATTGCCACAGCATATCAGCGTGCTCTACCAGGTGAGCTGCCCCGGCGCCCTTGTATTGTACTTCTAAGTCTAAATGTTAAGAACATCTAAAGTAAAGATAAGCACTTTATTTTAATGTACAAACTTTTACAAAACTAAGCAACACACAGAAGCAGCAGAGAAGTTACACTGACATTACCATAGCAGGTATAAAAGTCTCTGGAATTTGTCTAACTTTGGTCATATAACAAGGTTGTTGTTTAGTAAATCAGACAATGATGCTGCACAGCACTATATTGTACCTTTTTTAACAGGCTTATTTTCTACCAAAAAATGTTCTGCACTGGTACTTGGCTGAAAAAACATATTTCAAAGGGGGTACATTATTGAAAAAAGGTTTAAGAACCGCTGGTCTAGATGATGCAAAGCTACACACAATCTAATGCACTTTATGTATAAAACCCGGTTGCTCAATGATACTTGTTCGGGAGAAAAAAGATAACAGAGAATGCAGAAATTCTCCACATTCAAACTTTAAAAAGAAAACATCCCCATCCTCAAGACATGCAAAGACCTGCACAGTAATTAAGCCAGTATCCTCCTCCAGACCTCTCCAAGACAGTTTAACTACATTAACCACAGAGTTGAGAGCTCTTTTTCAGACACAGCCGAGAAATGTCAGAACTTCCTCCACTCTCCTCCCAGGCATGTCAGAGCTCCCTTCCCCCTTTCCTTCAAAGAAAGCCAGATTCTTTCTCATCCCCTGTTTCAAGCTTGCCATATCCCTCCATCCAGTTTTAAGAGATGTCAGGCGCATCCCTCTCCCTTCTCCTAGAAAAGATGGGTGTCCCCCAGCATCCATTCAAAATTGTCGGATTTCCTCATAAAAAAAAAAACATTATCATGTCATGCCAGTTCAACAGTTGCCAAGTCCTTTCAAACAGGCTTCAAAGCCATCAAAGATCTTTTCTTCGATACAGCTTTCAAAGAGTCCACATAGGCCCTTGAATGACCCTTATCTCAAGTAACCCAGCACCTTCTCTAGAGATTACAACTTTCACAATGTAAGCCCACTTTACCTCATGTGCCGTTACATCTCGTTTCTTTGGCCCAGGACATGAAATCACAAAGATTTCATTTTATCAATCTAATATTATCATATTTATCTAAGGTTTCCAAACCTTAAGTTGCCATTGAGATATCTGATGTAGCTGTACCAAGAATAATGCTACATTTAAGAAATGTATGCAAGATCTGCAGAATCAACTAAACTAGCTGGTATTATTGTAGTAGCTAGTTGATTTGGGATCAAAAGCCGTGTGTCCTTTAGGATTTTCTTCAGCAGTTTGGAGAAAGGATTAAGTTAAGAGTTAACAGAAAGTTTTCTGATCCCCTGTGGGAATTGCATTTTGCATTAAGGGCCAATTAAACATTTATATAAATCCTTTTTATTTTGGCCTCCTTGTATACTTTTCACCACCTCTTCACGGACTTGCTGCACTCACTGACCTTCACGACTCACATCAACTTTCTTCTATGGTACATACATATATTTATCTGCGGCTGACAGGTTTTATTGGGACACTTTCATGTCGTATAAATAATAGATAAAGATGGTGACTTGCTTTGTAACAACTGGGCACTGGCTGTGCATTTTCTCTGTGGCCAATGTTTTATCGCACCCATTTGGGGCTGCATTTGCATTTAATGAAAACAAAGAAATTTGTATGGGAGAGATTATGGCGTGTGCCATGACATTGAAGCATTTGACATTTGAAACTTGTCTTTTTTGCAGTGATTCATTCCTTACACACAAAAAAAACAAAATTATTATTTGTAATTGCCTTACAAAGATGGCCCATGTAAGTATTTTCTAATCTCTAAAGCAAACATCAGTCTTTTGCCTATCCACTGACCGTTTGTAGCACTATGGAGGTTTCACACTACTTTCTGCTGTGACGTAAGAAACCCTTCTATTCTATCAGGTACTTACAGTAATCTCGCAATTTATTTTTTTTCAAAGCTAATTTAAAAACACATTTCATAATCTGGCGGCAGTTAGACAAGAAATTCTAGGTCGCCAAATTATTAAATGTGTTTTTAAATTAGCTATCAAAAAAAAAAGATTACCTTAATTACCTGAGTTCTGCATGTGTGCCCATTATTGATATGCACTTGAAGATTATTTCCTTGCTAAATTGTAAACATCCCTATACAGCTTTATCATGAATACAAAATTGCAAAGTATACACTATTTTCATTGTTGTCATCGTAAATTAAAATTGGATGAATTTCTATCTTACCAGAGTTCTCAAAGTCTTTATAGGAAGATGCCCAGGACTCAGACATTCCCAACAGGGTGTTCTCCATGATCTGGATGTCGGTGATGGGACAGTTGCATTGGGGATACTCCTCGGCGCACTGACAGATGCATTGGTTGTTACTGCACACGTACTCCCCCTCTCCATTGCACATGATATAGCTCAGGGCTGACTGGACAAATTTCTCCTGCAGGTATTCTGGAAAAATGACCTGAAGACCTGAAACAGATAAATGGGAGGTTTTAACGAAACAGAATGTGTTTGACTATTACACAATACAACTCAGAAAGAAAACGCATTCCAATCCTTTTTCAGTTTTCTTTGCGTTGGAAATTGGTAAAGCAATTGAAAAAAGAAAAGAAATCTGAACTGTGCAGCCTTGATGCTTTTTATAACATGTAAGTGCGCTGAAGAACACAGTTTTCATCATTTTGTAATTAAATGTGTAGTTTTGTTCAGAGTAAGAACTGAAATGGAAAAACGACAGTCACCATTACTGTGTCAACGCATAATACCCATACTGCATGGAATCTCACAGACATAGCAAACACATACTGTATGTGACACAACGTTACCAGAATGGTAAAAAGCGGCGGTGAAATGACTTCCCTTCCAGGATTGCTTTGTGTTAAAAGCATTAATATATTTTTCTGAAGGATCTGCTTCAGAGCTCGACTATATTCAACTTGAGCTGTCTATGCTGTGGCGGGTCACTCATGTGACATTGGATAACAGTGATTGATGCCTGCACGCTTGTGCCATGTTGGTTTATTTATCAAGCAATCTGTTTCCCTTTGGTAGCATTTTTTGTATCATATGCTTTACTGTGTGCAATAAGTGTTATCATTTGCTAGTGGTTTGCATACTTAACTTTGCAGCATTCTGTTAATTGTATGCTAATGACAACAGATGAATCTGTAATCTAAAGGCCAATTTGAGGATGAAGCTACAAATACCCCTTCACTCTCACCACTGCTAAGGTATTTATAATTTTTAGACTCCAAGCCAATCCATATCTCACCCTAGGGATCGCATAGAAACAAAACTTGAACATCTAACAGTAAAGCCTTTCTCTTCAGTCCGGGCTTGGGGAAAATAAATCACTAGCTCTACAATCCACTGGATTGGAAAATAAGTAAATAGATTTTTTCCTTCTTGTATGAAACGGCATCTAGGTGAGGCAATATTTTCCTAATAGGTTTTGCTTGAGCATAAACAGTGCTTCAGCAGAAAATATGCAAACAGGAACCATAATATTACATGTTATTGAATGATGAATGATTGCATTATTTTTTCGCTCACATATTATTTTCACCTTTGGGTGAAAATAGGAATCCATGTATGCAAAATCAACATAATGTAGCTGAAATGAGAGGGAGTTATAGTAAGCCTATAATTGCATACTGTACATATGAATACTTTTCCGGGCGTTGTCATATAGTTGAATGGTATCTCTTATAAGACATAATCATGTGGCAATTAAGGCTGCTTATTTTCCTATTCCTGTTTTTCTTTTCATTACCACTGAAAATTGGGGTTGGTTTAAAGCATATTAACGTTTTCATATGTGCCAAGACTTGGCTCTGAAACATAGGACAACGTCAACACCCATCGTCATGGTGACAGCCTTTGTTAGGGTGATTCATGCAGCAATGTTTGGCAATTTTGTATATCAGTTATTGATGCTAATATTTCAGTCATATTGGTATATAATCATGATCTCAGTTCAAATAAAAGGCTACCACAAAGCAAACTTCTTCTCTCTGCATATATTCAGCACAATAATACTTTCAACTTGTCTTTATGCGAAACAACCTTTTTTATTTGTACCTCGCTTTTTTCGGATTTCAGCAGGTTCTCTTCTCCTCTACACCTCATCAGAAGCACTGCCCATCAGTGATGAAGGGAACAGAAGGAGGGGGAGATGGAGGGAGTAAAGGGGATGCATGGATCATGTCTGACCACAAAAGAGTTGGGTTGCACAGTGCTTTTTCTCCATCAGGCCTGTCTGCGGGCCCTAGATCCAATATTCATTTAGCTTGATGTATTCCTGGGCTTGAAACTTTAATGTGATTTGTGGGAGAATCCAGATGGCAAGTTCACGGATCAACGCTGCTTACTGACAGTGCTGGTGCCAGCGGCCGGGTGCACAATAACACCAAGTGCTTCGGCCCTCCCTCTTTCCCTCTGGTGTCTAACGATACCTCATACCTCCAGTGTTACCCCACGCACACACACGTTTTCTTCCTCTGATATTACTGTGAGGATAGGAGATTGCAGAGGGAATCGTTCAGTTTGCTGACATTCAGCTCAGCACTATCAGTCTTGCGATCTATTGTTTTCCACTCTCTTTTCCTTTCAACGTTTCTGTCCCTTCTCTTCCCAAGCCTCTCTCGCTCTACCTCATACTCCGTCACTGTACACATCTCTTCTGTCTTACTTCATTACACTCACTCCCATTCCCGCCACACTCATGCACATGCCCCTTGACTCGTCCCCTATCATCCTTTGGTTCTCATTCACTTCATCAATCACTCTTCTCATTCCTGTTTCTTCACCTCTTCTACTCTCCTCTATGTTCTCCCACCAAGCACATACTCAAGTATTGGAAATTTGATGTCTTGTCCTCCCACTCCAGTGTAGAAATGATGTCATGCAATAAAAGTAAATCCATCCACATTTGTTATTGCAGCGGGGAATGAGTAAGAGAATTGGAGCCCTTGGGGCAAAAATGAAATGAGAAACTAATCAGAGTTAAAACATTAATCTTTTTGACTCTCCATACTGATAGGTGGACTATTTAAGCATGTAGGTTTTCAACTGTATTTCATCTATTCTAAGGATCATGCACAGAAGGCTTAGTTTGAGGTAACCCAATCCCACAGCTGAGAATAGATTGGAACGTGTCTATCTGTATAAAACGGGTCTAACAAATAAGTAGAGGTTTGAAGGTAACACTGTATCACAGAAATAGATAAACTAACATGTGTGAAGGCAAGAAGATAAGTATAAAAGAGGAGTTATTCTGATGTACAGAGATACATTTTGGTTACACAGGTGTCTGTGTGTGTGTGTGTGTACCCACGGTTATCTTGAGCAATTGAATAAAGCTGCATTTAATAAAAATTTCTTGGACTCATCATGTGTGCAGTCTCCTCCATCATTTTCCGGTCAAGATTCCCAGATATCCCGTACTTTGCTGTGTTAGTTCAGTAACATGTGAACACATTAAGAATGATTGGGCTATAAAGCTGCTGTTTATGTGGCTCTGATGCAGGTATTTGTTGAGAAAAACACTCAATACTGAAACACGGAGTTGCACTTCCCACCATTAAAGACCTGCTGATGAAATGAATGGGTGTATATTGGAATTCCTGTGCAGCCATTTGATAACCTCCAACTTTATGCTCTGTCAGTGCACATAATTCCCTGCAACCCCTATGCCTGGCTTGCTCTAAATAAATAGCACCTCAAAATGGCAGTTAATCTCACTGCATACATCAGAGACTGATATATTTCCTTCACGTAAGTTTGAGGATATAGGCCCCCTAAACATTCCATGAATGCTAAAAACGGGGACTCTGCAACTGTGACTTTGCCTTTTCATTATGTCTCTTTCTAGAGTGCTCTATTTTTACATAGTGATAGATAGGGAGTGTAGGCTGCAACTGAGGCTTGTAACTGCCTTGGCAAGCAGTTGCCTGCTTATAGCAGTGCCACGCTCCGCCTCATAAGTTACACTTTCATTAAAGATTAATTGACCATTGTGTGGCCACAATTTCGCAAAATAATCATTACTTAATCCACTGGTGCAATAAAGTGCATTACTTAAATGACGGCATTAAATTACCATTGGAGGTTATCGTTGCAGCCATGATACAAAACCAAGGACCTCTGAACTGGAAGATTGTCTGTTTCTCTTCAGTCCAAACCTGCCCAGTCTGCCCTGCTGATCCCTAGATATTTAAAACAGAGGGGGCATATAGCTTTAAGATTTGCTGTCTTGGCTCATTTCACTCAAGAGCTCCTCTTCCACAACGACGAGGTAAAGGTGCAGCTACAGTAGCTATTTATCCACTTTTCATTTCTTTACATAAGGCGCTTAAGGTCTCTGACAGTGTGTGTGTTGGGCCTGACAGAGGATAACATGTTCCACTGGAGCTAGCTCTCAGAATATGTTAGCATTTTTTAAAGTTCTGAATGAGATGTACTTAGCATTTAAATGGATTATGTGTGGCTGTTTCTGTGTGGAGTATATTATTGTAGATTATCATAAGTGTTCCCAGCACACTTCAACAGGGCTGTGGACTCCAAAGTTTGTTTTACAATCTTACTTATATATTTGTTTGTGGGAATACATGTTTGGGGCAATACTTCCATCTCAAATAAACCAAAGTGCAGCACAAAGAATGTTTTTCATCCCTGATTGCTTTGTTGAGGTTTTGGTATTTTTATGGCACATACATTTTTAGGCATGCATATATTTGAAACAGCAAAACAACAGAGAAGTGGCAAATCCCATTTCCGAGAACATATTAACAGCCTGCATGTGTGATACACACAGCTCTATCCGTGTTGAACAGAAAGACTTGCGGAACACAATGTGTTTCACACAATACCTCTAGTGTTAGCTTTGAAGAAACCCACTAATTCATTGTTAACACAAACATCAAGCAAGAATGCAGCTGCAGTAATCACTATAAAAGCAAAAATAACATTTAAAAATGGCCGTGCATTCAGGGCTCGCTGCTCCTGCCTCCTGAAAATAGGGAAATGCTGAAATTGCATGTTGAAGCAATTGCTGGATTAAGGAGGGCAGGCAGGCTGGAGAGGCAGATGAGCTCTCCATGGTCCTGAGTTATTGCCAGTTGTGTTGTACACTGCACACAGACACACAAGTTGAGTTGGAGCAAAAGTAAGTTAGTGATTACTTTTCTTCTCCTTTTCCAGTGTGTAAGGTCACAGTAGGGTGAATGCAAATCAATTTTCCTTTCTCTGTTCTTTGAGAAAATAGTGCAGTGCCAATTCTACACATGCCTGTTCCGAACAGACCAACAGCTTTGCCTCCGCTTCCTTGGGTCCTGAGCAATTCACCTGCCATGACACAGTTGTGTCCCCTAGCAATGTATAAGTCATTTGCTAACAGCTAGCTATTTGGGACCAGGCTATTTCCGGAAACAAAAACATTAATTATTAAAATTATATCGCTAATGCTTGTGATGTTTGAGTTTGCTACAATACAATATCTGCAGCCTCACTTTCTTCATCTGTTCCTGAATCCACTGTAGCTAGTGATAAACAGCTAGCTGTACCCAGCATGCCATTCAGCGGTGTAACAATTACCAGGTGTCCGCTCTCAATACACTACAGTGGGAACATAACACACTGGCTATGTTGTGTAGCTCTCAGGAGTTTTGGCTCAACACTGCACTTCCTTGGGTCCACAGCAAAAGTGTAAAGTCAATAATGGTTTCAAAGTGTTTGTCTATGCGGGTTGAATGTAGTTATTGTGTTTTAAATGAGCAAAAAACTCTTAAACACACTGAGTAAGTATCAGTTGTGTTTTTATATATATATATTATATCAAAATAAAAATATGTGATGTAGTTGCTGTTGCCTGCTTGTGCACTTCAGTCGCACTGTTCAAGCCGTTGCATCACATGCTCATATGTGTCCCTGCACAGCAGTAACAGTAGGGCCTTGGCTGGTGAGACGTTGAACAGGTGTTACACTTACACTCATGTGCATGCACACACACAGAAACACATATGCGTAGGAACACACGTACACGCCCTTTGCGGGCTCTTGCACAAATCACGTTTTACAAGAACCCTGGAGAGGGGGAGGAGAGACGTATGACAAGCTCTGACATTTCCATTTCAGCTACAAAAGAATAGAACTGCCCTCAAAGTGTCAAGATATGCTGTATACATGTCTCAGATCAAAAGCCCAGATTTATCACAGAAATTACATCAAACATCCCTAAATACAGATATAATGTTATTCTATTTGTATTGGAAGGCACATGTTTGCTGTACACTTTGCTAAAAACAAAAGATCTGCTGATTCTAAACTGTTCTGTAAAGAAACCCACAATTGAGAGCCAAAGTACACAAGCTAGATCTTGTGGGTGGCCTATTTTGTTACTTAAACATTCAACCTTTTTAAAAAGTATGTGTGGTACTGTACCACAGTATTTCAAATGATAATATATACAACAGTGTATTTCATCTCTTTGGCTAAATAAACACATGATTTCAACAGTTTCTCAAAATATATGCATTATAATGCAAATGTATTATAGTTTGTGAGCCTGTGAATAATTTAATAAGTGTTAAATATGTAATATTTCTGATAATGGCCTAATAATACCTGAAAGTATTAGTAGTTATAAAAATTAATCAGAATTTAACAACTTTGGTGTAAACCATCTTACTAGAAATTTAAGCTACATGCTACACAAACAGTTCAACATTGCTAGCTCCCTAATAAAGGCCCTTAATACAAAAGAAGAATAAAGTAAAGAAACCACCCAATCAACTGATAAAACAGTCTGTCAGAGACAGAAAAAAGTGAGTGGAAAACCGTGGCACTTGCTGAAATGGCAGCCTGCAGCTGGAAAGACTGAGTGGGGAAAAAAAGGAGATTTATCGTCATGCTGGTTCAAATAGAGACTCACTCTTGATTGACCACTTTCAATTGAAAGCTGACCTACAGGTCAACATGGAAAGATGTAATCAGGATTTTCAGGCACTGGGTTTTCAGAATGTTAGAGAGAAGTGAAAAATGTGTGCAGCCATACATCTTGATGAAAATGACCCTGCGTTATCAGTTCTCTGGGCAAAAGGACGCATGTTTTTATTAAGAAAACGGTTGCGTTGGACCAAGAGGTGGGTAAATACTTCAGACCACTACTGTGAAAAACCCATGAGATACAGCACAAGTTAACCCATGATTTCTAAATCAAAATAACGTGGATGAATCTGTTTAACTGTACGATTAGAACTAGATTAATGTAAGATGAAATTTATTTTGTGAATATTTAGAGTTACTTAAATAAGTAATATTTCCATCATATGTAGCTTCATAGTGTATTCTGTTCCTTAATTTAACCAGGGAGCTATTTAACAAGTTGTAGGCATACCCTGCCTGTAATTCAGTTGGCGGAGGGATATGAGGTGATGCTGAGGCTTGTATGTTATGAGTGCTCTTGCTCTATCCACGCCCCGGAAGTACTATTATGTATCACAACTAGTTAATAGTTGACGCAAACATTCACTAGCATTACAATAATATATATGTGATGAGTCCAACTTTGAGTAAGGAAAGGATAGGAGGATAAAGACCAGACTGTGTTGTGTTACTGTGTTTAGACAAAGATGCAGAGGAAGAGAGAGCGCAACTGAGCCAAAGAGAAGATCATAAAAAATTGTGTGTGTTTATTGTTGTGCTCATCCAACATTTGCTCTCCATGTTTTGCATCACCAAATGATTCTCTGGTAACCAAGGACATTGTGTTTCCTGATCTACTTTAGTCTCCAAATCAATTCTGTCAATTCAAGTCTGTCATAAAAAAAACAACTTAATTGATTTGCATGTTTGTTTGTCTTCCCCGTGTTTGCAGCGTTTTCACTTGAAAAGAGGGACGGGCATCGAGCGACAGAGCAATGAGAATCTAATTCATCACTCTTCCCACGACTTGCCTACAGGGCCAGTTTAATTTATTTTCACTTCACCCCTTTGAAAACTGTTGGCTCAGGCTATTCTAACATATTCATAAATCTTCCAAGATAGGCTCATGGCTCTTCCAAGATAGGCTGTTGAGGAAAACTGGAGAAAGAGAAAAGAGAGAAAGCGTGTGCTGGCGATTGAAAGAAGCAAATGAGTTTGCTTTTGTTTTGGTGCTAATTTATGACAGCCATATTAGAGGTGATTGGGTCCTTGCAAGGTAATGGCTTGTGGAGGTTCCAGAGCCTTTTATCTTTCTTTGGCCCAGTGGATGTGTGCAAGCAATTTGCTATTTTCAATCCCCAGTACGTGTTTTCTTTGTTTGTGCTGAATATCAAATTACCCAAACATCATTCCAATCTTCGGCTTCATATATTGAAAGCCCCTGCTGTTTTGTTATTCAAAAAATACCACCAATTCAACTGATGATGATAATCAATAATGCATACTAACAGATGGAAGGAATTAGGATATTATAGGTCCCATGGCAGAAAAAATTCACTTTATGAGTTTTTTTAACATTAATATGCGTTTCTCCAGCCTGCCTATGGTTCCCCCAGTGGCTAGAAAGGGCGATAGGTGTAAACCGAGCCCTGGGTATCCCGCTCTGCCTTTGAGAAAATGAATGCTCAGAAGGGCCAATCTGGAATCTTGCTCGTAATGAGGTCATAAGGAGCAAGGTTACTCCGATTTCTCTGAGCAAAGTAGCAGTTGGTCATGGCCACAGACCCACCCTCCACCTTGACCCCCCCTTCAATAGCTACAGACACAGAACGTCCTAAGGAAAGCTCATTGTGGGACTAGCTCTAGTGGCTGCAATTCTGCACCAAGGCTGAATTTTGGGAAAGAGACTTCAGATACAGTATTAGGGGACCACTAAGGTCTATATAAAAGCATCCAAAAAGCACCATGTCATGGGACCTTTAATAGAAAATAAAAATCACACTTCTTTTTCCCTGCCAGCTGAAACATACAGTATAATAAAATGTATTAAGCTGTTAGACCATTTAACTGCCACATGCTAATTCCCTGTTTCGTTTAATTCTCACCCCAAAATGAGCTATTTTTACTTATTGATCCCAGTAGAGGCAGAAAGTAAGGATCTAGCCAAAACAAATATCATTGGGTTTCTAAGCCTTGGCCCGGAGAGAGGACAAACAAACAACGAACAAATGAATGTGGGAGAACAAAAGTGGATTGAAATCCCAATTATAGCAAGCTAGAAGCAGATTCAACTAAAACCTTTCTTTTATAAAAGAAAAGTCTAATTTCCAATGAATAACAAAATTGGTACGTTTAAAAGTGGGTTCACATTTACGGCTTTTACATATGCATTTTATGTCTTTGGCTCAACTGAATAATTTGTAATGCAAATAGGTTGATTACATCATATTTTGGATACATAAGTGTGTGCCAGGTAATGTAATTCCTATTCTGTGACAGGGAAGACTTGGTCAGGATCAATGAATTCCTCTTGCATGCATACAAATAGCCTCTGCTAATAACATATGCTGATACCATACCACCTTGTACTGTAGTTAACGTCCAATAAACCTGTGCATACAGTAGGCACTCTGGTAATAAACACGCCAAAATGTAAAACTGAAACATCCACAGTCTTTTTAAGTTTAAGGAATGCAAAGGTTCATGTTTGATAGATCAAAGCTGTGCTATGGCATGCATGAAATCTAACGTGAAAAAATGGTTCCAGTGCCATCTCTAATTCTGATCAGTTGTCAGGGGAAAAAAAAGGCAAAAAAAGAAGGGGGATAAAGCACAAGGTGTTGGCTAAATTGCGAAACATTTTACAAAGCAAAACTGTGGGAGAGAAGAGGACTAAGTTTAGGCTTTGATACGTAGCTCCCTTGATGTTGGACTCTACTACAGCATTCTAATCTAAATCTAAGTGAACGCAGAGCGAATATCCAGGGAGTGTCATATCCACATTGTGTTATCTGTGGCTCACAGCCCCACCAGCTCACAAAGAGTGGACCACAGGGGTGAGAAGGAGAAAGAAAAAAACATTTCCTTTTGAAAAAACTAAATTACCTAACTTGGTAATTTAAACAAGCATGCTGTCTAAAACGTTCTAAAATCAATCCCATGAGAATCACTCAAAAAGCAGTAAAATTGTTTGGTTACAGGTTTGTAATTATTTTTTTCCTGTATATATTTTCTAACAAAGTTTTGCTGTTATACTTGTGCCTCAAGGTAGATAAAGTGCTGAGGTTTGGAGCGAAAAAAATAAATAAAAGTGGAGAAGAAAAAGGCATGATTAAAAGTTTAATTAGTAGAATGAAATGGAGTGGGTTTTCTATTACTGCATCCTGGTTGTAACTCACATGGCGCTGCATACTAATATGATCCCCTTATTTAATTCATAGGCAATTAAAATAGCTAGCCTCGATTAAGGTTTTTTAAGAAGTTTATTCATTTTCAAAAGATGGCATTACACATTAAGGATTTTTTTCAACATGTGGCCGAAATAATAAGAAGCTACATTACTGTCTAAAATTTTGACCATCTGTCTGTTTAGTCCAATGAAACAGTAGATTTGAAAAAAAAGGAATACAAAAAATAGACTAACGGGCTGAATAGGGGTAACATAAAGCAACGTGTTATTTACATTTTCTTTTTTCAGATTATTTTTGGGGCTTTTTAGGCCTTTATAAGTGACAGCTGAAGAAATGAAAGGGGAGAGAGAAGGGGGAGTGGCATGCAGCAAACGACTGCATTGCAGCGTTGAACCTGCAGTCGCTGTGTTGAGTAGTAAGCCTCTATACATGGGCGCCTACTCTATCAGGTGAGCTAGCCAGGTGTCCATGGTATATATGTTTTCAAAAGAAACACACAAATGGGGATAGGAGAACCAGTGAAAAAGCCAACAAAATGTACAGGACACGGCTCATCTTGGTACATCAGATTAGGCTCCAGTAGGGTGGAAGACCTCGCGCGCACACGCACGTGCACACACACTCTCTCACACACACACACACACACACACACACACACACACACACACACACACACACACACACACACACACACACACACACACACACCTTTCTGAACATCTGATTCACACAAACAGAAAACTAAACTTTCTCGCCCTCAGTACAGTACATGGCAGAAAGAGCCATGAAAAAATGGAAACTTGTGTAAGTCATGTTTGAGTTATAATCCCCCTGGGCCAGAATCAATTACTGTTTTTTTCGATTGCTAAACCACAGTCAAATGTGCAAAACTCAAACTGCTGTCTGCACTGCAGCAGTTCACGTGGACCAAAACTCTAGTTCGTTTTTCATTGCTAGAACACGGTTTTCAAAATGCGACACTCTTAGCCCATGGCTTTAACCACAACGGGCACAACATTGCGGATTCACACCACTTTGTTAAAATGCTAACACACTGCTATCAAAACTATTAACAACACATTCATAACAAAATAGATTTCAGTCTGTCAGTCTCAAAGACGAGGACAATGCTGTCAAAGCTGTTATTTTTTTTGGCCAGACTGTAAAGACAAGCCTCGAGATACAGTAAATCTGTCAGGGAATCTAACTGTTTTGTATGAATGAAAGGCAATAAAGCTGCTTTTGGAACAAATATAAGGTTCACAAGTTGTTCCAAATTGTTCAACCATTAACTTGCACATTTTTTTCATGTCCAAATTTTTGTGAGTGCACTCAGATAAAGTAAAAACAAAAACAAACATGTGCTGCTGAAATGGTGTTTTTTACTTTTGTTCGGTGGAGTGTATGTTGTGTATGGTGTGGTAGTGTTATATCTACAAATAACCTTGCAATTAGAAAGAAGATGGTACCAACCGCCTCAACCATGAACTAAAATAACCCCAGACTTTGTAGCAACAACATAATGTTGTGCTAGTGTCCACATAAAAACACCATAGAAACTATCTAGCAACTATCTGGAGATGTCCCAACCACCACATCAAACACCCTAGCAACTATCAAGCCATGCCCAACCAAACAGTCACACCACTATAGCAACCATCTACCAACAACCTTGCCTGAACAGCAAGAACATATCTGTCAAAATCTAGATATCATATCCATATATCTGTCACCCTAGCCACTTACCACACACCTAGCATCCCTTACTAACCCAAAACAGTTTTGGAAATTCCAAATGTTGTTAGATGTTGGTAGTTCTGATAAACATATCAAAGTAAAGACCATCTTTGTGTCTCTGCAGTCTCTGCTGGTGACATGGACATAGCTAATATTAATATAAATATATTTCAAAAAGAGAGAAACCAAGAGATCTAGAATACATGATATATTGTACTTCCCAGAAAAAAACTTTGATTTTGAAGTTGACTGAGATTTTTGGGAACAGTAGAGAATATCAGCATCAATCCTAACAACATCGGACTCGATGCAGATGTGGCCCAAGTGAATGAAAATCGTTGACCTATGCCAATTTTATATGAATACGTGGACAAATTCTTTAGAAATGCACATAGCTGGCTTGATCTGAGAGAAGATTATGGTTTACCAATTGTTCCACTTACACTAATGTTCATGACAGAAGGAAAACTGTAGGGTGAATTAAATTATTGGATCTCATTTTAAATATATTTGAGCAGCGTGAACCTTAAAAGCTCTCCATTGACTACCCGCCTCTCCATGAGCTGTGTAAAGTGCTAATGCTTTGACGAGCACAATGAAGAGTACTATAATTGTTGAAGTTACGCCATCAGCTACCTTTTTAATTGAAGGCAGAAACAAATATTGTTTTGAAAATAACATATTTTCAGAAAAACTCTCAACACCTCCACCCTCACCCTTTGCCTACAAACAAAATGAATCAACACACCAATATAATTTGGCCTAATACAAACCTCTAAGCCAGGAACCAATCGGAAAAGCTTTTCCATTCTATTTGGGTTATTATTATCAAGCCAAAAGAAAGAATCTTTCACAGGCCTCTCATCTATCAATTGGGTGACAAAACAGTCTTCAAAGCACAAGGCTAATACGTTTGGGGCATTATAATAAAGCTTTTCCCAAAACCTATAGAGTCCTTTGAGTAAGTGGCAGCGGAAGACTTAAAAGTGTTTCTTTGACAAACCACTTAGTTCTCTGATTTTAGAGGACGAGTAATGATCCCTTCAGAGAGAGAGGAAATGGAGGGTGGTAGTGCGGGTTGGATGGAAAATATGCCTCTGTGATTCTCAAACTGGTTTAATAACCTGCGTAAACTCGAATGAATCAAAGAAACAATCACTCTATTCAAACACTTGACCTCAGTTACACAGTCTTTCATCGTTCTTTTTCCCCAGAGTGACTGTCACTGCAAGCAATACCTTCTCTCATGCTAATTATTAGTTGTGTCAATCTTTAAGTCAGAACTATTTTTGCTTAAAAGAACACAACCACTAATTGGTAAAAGTTGCTGTTTGCATCGACTGACATATGATCCGTGAGTGAAACGCTAGTAAACTGATTTCAAAAGTTACTCTTTATGCACTGAATACATTCTAATGGAATCACAGTTTGACTCCAATATTTTATAGCAATACATTTGCAAGCTGTTCTAATTGTCTAATTATACACTGTACCTGCAAATATGTGGTGGTTCCCACACTTATGTCGGAATAGTTTGTGCAGTTAGTGCAACTGTTTTGAATTTAAGCCCGTCTTTGATCAAACTTTTAAGAGAGATTTAAGAAAACAATCACGCTAGCAAATATCTACAACCACAGATAATCTTATCGCAATCCCCAGAGATCGGAAAGTAAATCTACCCCAGTCCCAATTAAAAAATGTATTGACATTCAATTCTTGAGAAGGCACAAGCCGTTTCCCTTGTCCACATAAGAGCTTTTTATGTATGACTATAGATGTCGTTTTCTTTAGAGGCTAAAATGGAGTTTGACCCTGCTGCCCTGGTATGCCCAACATTACTGGGCAGTATGTGGAAAATATTGATATGCTGGGACTGTTTACCTTGCAGATGAAGCTTGCTCTCGGGGCTCTGCAGAAGGATTGAGCTAACTGAGTCCAGATTGTCATAGCTACTGCATCCCAATGGCCCCGTCCGTGTCTCTGTCACCTGCAATAGAATTAAGACTAAAATGAAATTGATGAACATTTGATAAGCGAACAAATGCAGTTGTGGCATGTAACTCTAAATGTGTTTGTGTGTGTATGTGTGTAAACATTTATGAGTATTTCTCTCAGTACCCAACATTACACTTTAATAAGACAACACATGCAAAGTTAGGAAAGACCCACCAGCCATTAACAATGTCAGGTAGTAGTAAGATGTTCATCATCAACATCTGTTCATTACGGCTGTCAGTGGATAATGCAACAGTAGAATTACAGACTTAGACTTTCATGTGTGCTAATTCATGTGTGCACACTAGACAAAGGACATAGGAAAATGACAAGAAACATGCTTCATAATCTTAGCATTTTTTCACCACCAGACAGAATTTGACAACTAATTGACTCAATGCTCAAAAGGTGGCGTAATTGCACTTTTTAAACACCTTTACATGCTCAATCTTTAATGTAGCAGCTGGTGACATGTCCAACTTGTTGCAAGGATAGGGATTTTTTTGGAGTTACTTTAAAAAAAAGTGTTCTTTGAAGGGTTTCTTTTGTTCTTGTGTACTATGGCCCTTACTCTGTTTGAAACAATAGCTCTGAGACTATTAGTGGAGGTTCTTGTTCCCCACCCCCAGACCACTGTCAAAAGAAATAATGACGCTATTCAGATGTGAGGAGGATGCTTTAAACGTTTGGGACCTTGAAGATGTTGCTGTTGAAAAGAAAGCAAGGGGTGAACTCTCTCTTCTTTTCAGTTGCCTTGTTCATTAGGTTCTTCCAGTAACTCCTAATATTAATTCCACAAGGTTCCAAGAAGCCAAAAGAGATAGCACTCAGCAAAGGAGAGGTGAGAAACCGGATGAATTTTTTCTTCTTGCAGGTCTTTTTTGAGCACAAAAGTAAAAAGTGCCAATGTCAAGTAGCAGACCTATATTTTAAACATGGCCGAATATTAAGACAACAATCAAATACATGTACTAGTATTATTCACTGGCAGTTCTTTTAGAGAGAAGTTTGGGAAAGTTTTATTTAGTATTTTTATAAATTAGTAATTAGACACGGTTGACACAATTGGGGCTTTCTGTCCGCACAGTAGTGTTTTCTGCTTCACCAGTGGCTCATAGGCGACAGAATGTGTGACCAGTATGTGTCTGTCACAGGTGGTGAATGTCTTGGTAGTTCAACCTATTCAACCTGTTCAATTAACTGATTTTCTTGGCAATCCTGGGGGCAGCGGAAACAAGCTGTGTACACAGCATTGACAATTTATCATATGGTGAATTTGTAAACAGGATTATCATTTATTGAGTCATGTTTCTAGCTATCTGGCAAATGTAAGTCCAATATTTACTTAGAAGATAATTGTACAAGTAAATCTGTACTGCATTGGAACCACATCATGTTCATAAAGAACATGTTTATAAAACATTTTTAAGATTTGTATAGGATTATTATACTAATAAGATTAGAGGGATAGGATACAGTTGAAGGGTGTTCCAAGATGATCCACAGAAATGACCAATGTTTTGATAGATGTCCACCCCCTATGGCCTAAGTAATGTATGCATTCTACATCAGCGTATGTCTAGTGTGTGTGTGTTTCACTGAATAACAGTGTGATACAATTTTTTCCATCTTTAATGTTGATGCTGCACCAGATGGTGGGCCGACAAGCAAGAAATTAGACAGATGTATATCTTACCGTTGGCATCCGGTTGTGGGGGGAGGGGGAGGGGGGGTGGGGGGGAGGAACGACCCCAGACTCGAGAGGAAAACTATATATCTTAGTATTAAAATTTTTAGATTTGTCATCATTCTAGGAGACATGCCAGTCAAATCACAGACCTGTAACATGCATGTGCAGGATTTCTGCATGATCAAATAGTTTCATCTCTGGGTGGTAAATTGGTAATTATCAATATAGACAGTGTGTTACTGTTGCATTGTAGTTGCATTTTTTATGTCCATTTGGTGAAAACACACAAGTTTAATGACTAGTAATTTGTATGAATATGGAATGACAGAGAAACATTGGTTACTAGTGTGATGTTATGAACTATAAAAAATACTATTTGTTAAGGTCAGTGTAATGTCTTTTTGCAACCAGTACTCTTGGATATTGTGCAATTTGGATTGAACTAATAAAACCCCTCATGTTTACATTCTGAAAAAAAAAATGCAATCCAAATATCCCAGAACAGGATATTAAGGCAAATAAGTTATGTTTGGTGCATAATGTACTTTTCCAAATCAGTTCTGCAAACATGTCGTGCTCCTTATGTGAGATGGAAATACAATGACCTAAAATCACATTTAAAGATGAAACTTTAGTTTTAGATTACAAACCCGATACAAAAATTTGGTACACTGTACAAATTGTGAATAAAAACAGAATGCAATTCCAACATTTTATTCGGAATACAACATAGATTACATATCAAAGGTTGAAACTGAGAAAATGTATAATTTAAGGGGAAAAATAAGTTGACTTCAAATTTCATGGCATCAACACATCTCAAAAAAGTTGGGACAAGGCCATGTTTACCACTGTGTGGCATCCCCTCTTCTTTTCTCAACAGTCTGCAAACGTCTGGGGACTGAGGAGACAAGTTGCTCAAGTATAGGAATAGGAAAGTTGTCCAATTATTGTCTAATACAGTTTTCTAGTTGCTCAACTGTCTTAGGTCTTCTTTGTCATATCTTCTTCTTTATGATGCGCCAAATGTTTTCTATGGCGTGCCATTTCAGTACCTGAATCCTTCTTCTACTCAGACATGATGTTGTAATTGATGCAGTATGTGGTCTGGCATTGTCATGTTGGAAAATGTAAGGTCTTCCCTGAAAGAGACGACGTCTGGATGGGAGCGTATGCTGTTCTAGAAAATGGAAATACCTTTCAGAATTGATGGTGTCTTTCCAGATGTGTAAGCTGCCCATGCCAAGTGCACCCATGCAACCCCATACCATCAGAAATGCAGGCTTCGGAACTGAGCGCTGATACCAACTTGGGTTGTCCTTGTCCTCTTTAGTCCGGATGACATGGCGTCACAGTTTTCCAAAAATAAACTTCAAATTTTAATTCGTCTGACCACAGAACAGTTTTCCACTTTGCCACAGTTAATTTTAAATTAGCCTTGGCCCAGAGAAAACACCTGCGCTTCCGCCTCCTGTTTAGATATGGCTTTGTTTTTGACATACAGAGTTTAAGGCGGCAACGGCGAATGGCACAGTGGATTGTGTTCACCGACAATGTTTTCTGGAAGTATTCTTGGGCCCATGTTTTGATTTCCATTACAGTAGCATTTCTGTATGTGATGCAGTGCTGTCTAAGGGTCCAAAGATCACGGGCATCCAATATGGTTTTCCGGCCTTGACCCAAACGCAAAGAGATTGTTCCAGATTCTCTTAATCTTTGGATGATATTATGCACTGTAGATGATGATAACTTTAAACTCTTTGCAATTTTCCTCTGAGAAACCCCTTTCTGATATTGCTCCACTACTTTCTGCCGCCGCATTTGGGCAATTGGTGATCTTCTGCCCATCTTG
Organism: Etheostoma cragini; assembly: GCF_013103735.1. NCBI lineage: Eukaryota > Metazoa > Chordata > Actinopteri > Perciformes > Percidae > Etheostoma > Etheostoma cragini. The sequence continues at coordinate 16,061,806 of NC_048422.1, forward strand.
ACTTGCCACTCTAAGACTCTTTTTATACCCACTCATGTTGCCAATTGACCTAATGAGTAGCAAATTGGTCCTCCATCTGTTCCGTATATGTAATTTTAACTTTTCCGGCCTCTTATCACTCCCAACTGTTTTGGAATGTGTTGCTCTCATGAAATCCAAAATATCCAATGTTTGGCATGACATTTTAAAATGTCTCACTTTCAACATTTGAAGTCTTATCTATGTCAATATTCTTAGTTTATGAGATTTGAAAATTATTCCATTCCTTTTTTTAGTCACAGTTTGTACAGTGTCCCAACTTTTTCGTTGTGTATTGTGTTTGACTGTTAAAACTGTTTGCGAGACATTAATGACCCTCTTAGAGCTTTTTCTATCTTACTTGTTAACAATTTCCAGTCATGTTCCCTTCTTTATTTCCTTTCAGCCAAGCTATGGACTTTGAAATGCACTTCATGGCCTTGCATAAAGTGCATGTGCAGATTGATTACAGAGCTAAACTTGCCTATCACACTTTACCATCTTGATGGTTGCTGACAGTGCTCTTTTTCCTCCCTTTTTGTTGTGCCTGTCGCTGAATAAATTACTTCCTTCCAAAGGTTGGGTTGCATGATCCATGGTGACTGAGCAAAGTGAATATCTGTCCTCTGTCGCCAACAGACATCTTCCCAGGTGGCACAAGCAAGCCCAGGCACATTTACATTAATAGTTACACACAAATCACACACTACAATGGATGTGCATAAACATGAGCGCAGCTTGCTACAGCCAGTTTACCATACAGTCATTTTTCTTCATGAATTATTATTCCAAGTTTGGAGCAGACATACCCAGTTTTATGGATTAGAGACTGACCCTTGTAATCTGAATGTCTTTAGGAGGGCAGTATGCAGCACTTGTTTTGCTCTCTCTTTTCATTCTCTCCAGCACACACCATAAGAGTGCTGTGCACCAGATTATGAAAATGGAGTATAACGCAATAAAAATACAAGGAGCAATCAAAGGACTGAAGTGGGCCGAGGGGGACTTAGAGGATTTGGATTATTAAGCAGAACACAACAGTGGAATCCCACCGGGCCAGGACTATATCACAGCCCACAGTCAAAAACCACCGTTCTGGAACATCCTCTCTAATTGTCATCTGTCATCAAGAAAATCATCTAAGCAAGTAAATAAGAGATGATGCACATGAGATTCTAAGTTTCTTCTGTTTCTATATTTTCTGTTGGCAACCACATGTTCATGTACTAATCCCCAAGCACCAAATGTTGGAAAAGTTTATCCTGGGTGAGCAAACTTATTTGTTTTTAAAATGCAAAAGTCTTGCATAGGCAGCTGCAGTACTGAATATCAGGAGTGAGTAGGCTGAATATGTGGGTGCTGGACATGTGTGTGTGTCTGTTCAGACTAAATTACTTTGCCTCTTTCTTTTCATATTGAAATGAATCCAATATGAGCTTGTCTCTGTCAGTTACATGCATCATCAGTTCCTATGTATGCAAGCCAAGTATTTTGACCTCAAGTAAATTACACATGTTACTCATGCAATGCTATATACACACATCCTAAAATTAGAATAGAAATGTTTGTCACTTTAGTTGATCCACTCAAATTATGCACCTGTAGCAAAGAACATACTGCATATACTGTATACTTTATTTACCTAAACTAATGTCAGAACTGTCCATTTGTTTTACGCACAAAAGTCTATTTGTAGGGTTGACGTTTATGGTGCATTTGTCTTTAGTTAAGCACCAATTAAAAATCTAATTAGGATTCCGTAGTTTGACAACTTAAAGCTCCTTTAAAACAGAGAGTTTGGAACATTTAGCAGTGAACATGGGGAGGCAAAGGTTGGCTAACGACAGAAAAAAATGCATGCTATCATTACTCCAAGCAAAGCAAATATTCTTACAGACAGTAATTGTGGTGCGCAGGTGTGCTGCAACTATCAGGGAAAATTAAAGGCCTCTCAGAATATCAAATTGTGTTTTGTTTTTCGGGCTTTTCAACCTTTAATTGTTGGCACAAACGCTAGGTGAGAAAGGAGGAAGACATGCAGGAAATTGTCACAGGTCAGAGTCAAACACTACCTCTGCATCAAGGCATAAACCTCTCAGTACATGTGCACCTGCTTTACCACTGAGCCATCCTGGCCACAGAATATCAATTTTAAAATAAATGCCGTAGGACTTCCTTGTGCCAAATTTGAGTGATTGAGAATTCATTTTAAATCTAATAAAACATTATTTCCCAACATTGTCCAAATCAGTATATGTTTCATGGGAATGTTAAGCAAGTTCTGCATATATGGGTATAACTGTAAACCCATGTGTTATTAAAATATGCTGTAACAGACAAGAATGAAATATTGTTTTTATTTATTTTATTAAATAATTTCCCATTATAATGTATTGGATAAAAGTCAAAAGACTTCATATCTATAAACTTAATAAGTATTAGCTTTACATTAGCATTGTAGCACTGAAAGAATGGAGAAGGATGATATATCCTATGCATTAGGTATACCCCTTGGATGTGTATCGACTGTCTCTGTTGTGCAACAAAACCACTTTCCACCAAGTTCATTAAAATTATCACAGCATATGGAGCTCTTATTATTTCTACAATTCCTTTAACTTGTCATGGGAACAGTGTGTCCTCACTTCTGTTTTTCAAACCATACTGAGAAGAATATATTTCTTAGACAGCAAACCTCACATTATACTGTGTCCCCAAGTTGAAAGACAAAGAATAAAAAGGTTGTTTGAAGCTGTGCAAGATAAGGAAAACATGGGATGAAGGCAATGAGATGGGTGAGTGGGACAGGGAAGAATACTGTAAAGTTGAACTGTCTTCATTACACATTGCCTCTGCTGAGCCTTCCTAATATGCCCATCACCTGCTACTCTCTTAATGACTTGCTATTTCTGGATACATAGAAATGAAAAGACTTGCTCCTCAGTAATTCTCAAAGCCTGATAGTGGAAGATCTCTGAGGACATTTTTGTTCATATCATATTACATGTGGCTACAGTTTTCCTGTAAGTCACATTAATGGGACAAAGCAGCCATATTTGAGGAACACATGTAGTAGCACATTTCTCTTATGTATCTGTAGAATTCCTTGTGTTAATATTTAAATGAGCATTCTTTGGAAAACACATTATGTGTCTGTAAAAGTTATTTTTAATGTGACTCATTTGTTGTAAATGATACTGAGAAAATTATCAACTTTGGGGCATTTCTAATTATAACTGTGGCACGCTCAAGTGCGCAACTCAACCAACACTGCATAGAAAATCTGTCATGCTTGCTTGTGGCGAATGCAAATTAGATGTGAACTGCTCAAACCGTGGCCACCGCAGTCAACACAAATCTGGGTCATATTGTATACACGTTAAATTTCCTTTCCCATTTCACATGAGACTGGACTTTGACATTAGAAATAGGATAGTATGGATGTAGTTGCTATACCACCACCACCACCACCACCCACAGCACTGCAGCATCATTAGGACGTATGCATATTGAGCGCTAGTTTAAATCAACTGTATGGATAGGTGACCTTGTGAGGGATACAATGATCACACTCCCCAGTAGGAACGCATAGTTGCACACTTGCATGAATGAATGCATGAATTAATGAACAGTACGCACGCCACATGCACACTCATATGCAGTCGTGATAGCACGTAAACACATATACACAGAGTCAATTCCTGATCGTACTTGTTCCTGCATAATCACACTTTCCCACAGGAAGGCAATCGCTCGTAAAACTGACATTTTCTTTCCATTAAAACACTCCATTGGGTATATTATTTTCATTCCTAAATGACCCGCCCTCCCCACTGGAGTTCTAGCTCGCAGCAATCAGGTTCAGCCACACAAAGACAAACAACCACATGCCATTTGTTTCTATCAGCAAGGTATGATATTATTCTCAGTGGGAGGACAACTCTCTTGCATTGGCTCTATTATTTTTTTTCTTAAGAACCCTTCTGACTTTTAATGTACAGTATGTGGAGATCAATGTCCCTATTATTACATTTTTTTCTTATTAACACATTTCACATCATACAATGTTTTCGTGCTAAATAATGACAAAATAAAGGTATGGTGGGAAATGGTACTGTAATGGGAAAGGCATCAGACCTGTGCAGCCCAGTGAGTGTAACTGGGAAAGAAGGGACAATGATGACGAATACAGATTTTGGCACAAGAAGGAACTGAATTATGATTTGTGAATCAATAAAAATGGATAACACCCCTTTGTTGAATGGCTTCTATGATTTTTTTCTATTTAATAAAAGAGCTGCAATACATTCATGGAGATAAATGATGTACATCAGGTCTCATAGCTCATATTTCACACAAGAGAATGAAAACAGGCAAGCATTAAATACCAAATCTTTTATCCTTTTTTGTGTCGTCCATAATGTTACAATGTACATGTTACCTTTCAGTAACATGTACGTCTGTTCTTTATAGAACCTTTGTTCTAACTTTGATGTGGTCTTCGTTACACAGCTGTGGTTTAGGTTCATGTTTAACCCAATCTATTTCTGGATTGGTGGGTCTCAGGTAAATAACAAAGCTTCAAGGATTCTAGTGAAGGTGCCAGCAGCACAGTGGGGATAAGTCTTGGTTTTGATTAATGTTCACATGCAGTAAATACCTCTTAAGCAGTGCAGAGGCTCAGGTAGACAGCACAAGGTATCAAAGATGAAAGGTTTGATAAAGTCAGCCAGCCACTATGCACGTAGTCTATCAGACCACACATTTAGTGATAAGCAATTGGATGTAGCTTGCACAAAGGACACGCACCCATAGAAAAAACTATGTCTTGCCGTTTAGAGCATATCTAAGGTTTGACACTTCAATTAGCACTGATTTTAATTGCTAGTGTGAATTTTATTTAGCAATAATATCAGTTATCCTTAGGGACCAATTTTAAATGCAACCTTAATAGCACTCTATCAAAGTGTATTACAAACCATTGCAGCTTGCACAGCATGTGCAACCTGTAGGAGTCCAATAACAATCTAACAATTGTTTGTTTTTCTCACTGATGATAAGACGACTGAGTTTATAATGAGAAAGCTTGGCATTACTGCCTGCACAGATGTCTGATGTCATCAAAGACTGATTGCTATATGTCCTGCTGGCTGCCCTGATGTTCACATACTGTTCTGCTGCCTCATTAGTAGTCTGATTATGACTTAAATAAAATCATGATTGCAATTTTATTAAATTTTTTTACAAAAGGATAGGCCTACATGTTGTTTTTGACATACTGCTAATGCACAATTATTTAAATTTTCGTTTAAAAGGAAAGATGTATACTCTATGTTTTGGTTTCATGATGTTGCACCCTAAAGCATTAATTAGTTGTTCTGGTATCTGGGTACGTAGATGAATACTTTATTTCGATGCAGCCAATCAAACCTTGCATTCAGCAATAACGTCTGTTTGCAGATTAGAAAGCTAAGTAGCTGCTCAGCAACAGCACATTAATCAGCATGTAAGATACTTGCTAATTACACTTGGTTCAAGTTAAATGATGGTGTGGTTCTTAAGCAGGATTTAGGCTTCTGTGTAAAATCTATAGCGTGGCTACGTGCATAGACCCAATGACGTAGCCTGACGTGTACCTCTTGAAAAAATTTACTACACATTGTGACAACGCAAGTCGCTCGGCTGTGGCTTGGTAGGTTCTCCTTCTCCATGAACGACATGATATCAAGGAGAGGATTAACTGCTACGGGTTTCCACAGTGGTCAGAAAGCACAGGGGAAACACTTTTTCTCTCACTATGACTCTGAGTCAGTACTCGCCGTAAATTGCCATTACTCTCTCACTCGCTCTACCACACACTCCCCACCCACAAACACATGCCGATCCTGCTATTCTTTTAAAGGGATCAACATACACACCAACGCACAAGTACTGCATATTCTGGCCACTTACGTAGGCTATGACAAAAGCTCTGTGTGGAGCCTCGGCCGAACCATAAATCACGCTTTGCTCTTCAATACCACATTGTAGTGGTTTCAGATTTGCCATCCTATAAGCTGATTTTCCACATGCTGTAAGCAACCAAACTCGTTGTTACATTTTCTCTGAGGAGGATATCACATTTGGTTACTATTCTGTTTTGGTTCCAGGAAAACTGCTATCCATCATAGGAAACAGTTCTGTGATATCAGGCAAAAAGCCAAACAAAAGCTGGCGGCAAACCATTTGGGAAATTTTGTTAAAGGGAGGGGGTATCCACCAGCTTGTCCCTGACATCTGACCAATTTGCAGCCATCTCAAATTAAAGCCTTTTCCCATCCTTCCAAAATCAAATACAAATGTGGTTGGTGTAATGTAAAACTACTTTTCAAAGGGATCTTTGCTGATCGATTGGCTAATGGGTGCTCCCTGGGTAACAACGGTTTAATCAACAAGGTTTTCTAATCAGATCTGTTTGTTGGTTTGCTATTGAAGTCCACTCTTTTGTACGTTGTTGTAGACAGTACATGAAGAAATCGTACACAGCTCAAAGGACAGGCATTAATAAGCTATGAAAAGCTATTGATTTGCAGGTGTAGTTCCTGATACAATTTAGTCTATAGCCATTTTGATTTTGTACTTTTTTGTAAGGTATTCCTTTGAAGCTGTGATGGGGGTTTCAGTATTACATAGTACTACTAGTTTGTTTGTGTGATCTAACCCAACAGAAGTAAGACATTATCACTAAAAGCATCATTCTTGATTAACCAGTAATTGTAATTTGTCTACAGTTCCTAAGTAATTTGTGATCTTTATTTAATTATTTTTTTTATTTTAACAAAATGTAATGTTAAAGTTAAAAAACAGTAATAATAATTTTAAAAAAATTGTTATATATATATATATATATATATATAT